>NC_086237.1:17019669-17330836 GCF_036321145.2 Pelmatolapia mariae | reverse complement strand
CTATTTTGGCTTGGGTGCCCCCCACCCCTCACCCCCACTTTGTCATCCTTATGAAGCTAACATCTTAATTGCAGCCTGGTTAACTGGCAGTTACAGTGAGTTAAACACACCCGCCCTGACATCCAGCTTCTGGCTGACTAGCTGGTTCATCGAATGCTTTTCACTAATTCATTAATGCAAACAACACATTATCCAGTCAGCAGGCTTGTTTGTGTAATGACCATCACTTACTGAAATGAATTTAACATTTAAAAAACAGTAAAAGGCTATCTATTAGCAGAAAAAAAAGGGAGCGCTAAAACGTTTCTTGGTCATCTCTCTCTTCGCGTGTTCGTCATTGTCACGGGTGTGAAATTGGTCAGTCAGAAATGTGATGAATTCTATCTAGCCTATAAGTGGTTGAGCCTAGGGTTGATCAAAGGTTAACAACGCTTCACCTCTAAGACAGGTCCCATTAGCAGTTATATTGGGCTAATGCCAGAGTGTGTACATTGCCTTACAAATGTGTGTGTTGGTGTGTGGAGCACGCCAAAATGAAACTGCGTCCACACAGGGAGCGATGCTATCACTGTGCATCACTTTGAAAGTGAAGGTTGGTCACTAGCAGACATCACAGGCTCCGGTTGCCTAGGTAACCCTCTAATGTATTCACTACCCTGTCATGTGTCAATTACCGGTATAAGGCACTCTCACTGGTAGTTGCTTCAGTCGTTCGCATTGAAGTTGAGAAAAGTTTATCTCGGGGCCTAGACAGTGTGTTTTTTAACCAGAAAATCAGTTGAAGTCGCTAAATTTCATCAATATTCTGTGGTCTCTGGCAGGCGCGTTAAATTGCTTTCTGTGTCCTTGCAGCTTTAGAGGAGAATTTAGACAAAAAAGTGACTGTCAATGCATGTTATAATTACTGCAGGATCTTTACCATACAATATTAAGTGACTGTAGTTTGAAATTGATATTGCTTAAAAAGATTACACATTTATTTATTAAAGCTAAAAGAACAAATTTAATCTTCTGCTACATGAAAACACAATCGTTATAAAGAATATTTTAATAAAAATCATGCGTTTACTTGTTTAAAATAAAAGGAGAAGAGCTGAATAAACTAGCTACAGTTGATTGTTGATGACATCAATGTAATGATGGTAATCACTGCAAATGTTAGCTACAGTAACTGTGGTATGCAACTGTTATGGTCAAGAACAAACATTAACTGGCCACTTTATTAGGTATACCTTGCTAGTACTGCGTTGCAACCTCTATTGTCTTCAGAGCTATCTTACTTGTACACAATAAACAAGGTGCTAGAAACATTTTTCAGAGATTTTGGTCCACACTAACATGATAGCATGACACAGCTGCTGCACATTTGTTGGCTGCCCATCGATGATTCAAATCTCCCATATGACCACATCACAATGGTGCTCTTAGATTGAAATCTGGTGGAGACCATTTTAATACAGTGAGTGTGTGGTATCCTTCTGCAAGCAGCCATCAGAAGATGAGTATACTGTGGTCAGAACGTGATGGACATGATCAACAGCAATACAGATAAAACAGTCAGGACATTTTTCCAATCTTCTGTAGTTCAACTTTGGTGAACCAGGTAGAAATGACGGCTGCAGTGCTCCAAGCCTGACTCCCCATCACTGCCTTTGTTACCTGTTAAAAATCAGGGTCTAGCTGCTGGGCTTAAGTCTGCATATACTCAATCTGGCCTCTTCACTAGCTTTGTGTTAGCATGCCATCTCTGCAGATGCATGCAAAGAGCCAATGCCGTGTTAGCAGTGTAATCCAATTGTTTCTGTCTTAAACGAAGTTTACACTTCACACCACCATTGGTGGTTTGTTTTGTTTTTAAAGCCCATATCCCCACTCCTCGAAAGCTATAGACCACGCCACATTTTCATCATCCTTGTAAATGAACTGCAATCAGCTGACTGCAGGTGGAAAAATCCACGTTTGACTTTTTTTTTTCCTTTCCATCTGCCCATCATGGAGAAACTGAAGTACATTTGTAATGCAAGTAATGTCATAACTGCAAATTTAATGTGATTACTAGATTTAATACAGTAATGAGTAACAAGTTATTTTGCAGTGTGTTACACTCAATACTGCACACTGCTCTTGGTGACAGCACAAATCTGCATCATCTAGACCAGGGATATGAACCATAAGGCCCGGGGAACAGAATCAGCCCGGCAAAGACTTCAGTCTAGTTCACTGGACGACTTTGGAAAATATGAAGGAAGGCATAAATCTGAACTTCTGTTTTTATGGTTTTTCCCACTGATAACGACCTCCCCCCATGTCATTCATTCTACACCATGGTAAATAAGGAACAGATGAACAGAAGAGAAGATCCTGTTTTTCACTATCTACAATAGAAATTTCTATTAAACGAAAAAAGACAAAATGTGCATTATGCTAACAGAACTATTTCTGTAATTTGAGATTTATTTCTTGTAATTTATGCCCAAAGAATCATGCTGACAGATTTCTTCTATTTTCTGCAGCAGCATTTCTTTATCATGCAGAAAAACTGGGATGAATTTTTGAAATTGCACTTCTTATTCTTATATTAAAACATATCAGGGTTTAAATGTGTAATAAACTTCTTTACACTGACAGAAAGGGGACTTTCACTGGTCCGGGCCATTTCACCATGTAAAATGAGTTCGGCATCCCTGATCTACATATGGGGTGCAAAGTTCTGAGTAGGACCAGCGCACAATCATGTCGGTCCCTGCAGCATGAAGACAGGCTTGTGTGTCGTTAACACCCACAGACAGGCCACAGCCAGGAACTGTCAGTCAAACCCTATCCGTCTATCAGTGTCTACTAACCAGCCTGCAGTCAGAGTCACTGTGCTAAATGGCATTTTTACACATTAATGCATTTGATTACACTGAGAGATGCAGGGACTGCTATGGCAGCTACAAAACATGATGTATCCTCCCAACAACATGCAACATACCCCTGAACACGCACCGCGATAATAGCCCTGCCTTTGACATTTGAAGTAACATTATTATAGGGCTCATTTGGAGCACAGAAGCCCCAGGCATGAGGCTCTGTTCATCAGGTAGGCAAGGGCAGCTGGAAACTAGGGGGGGGGGTCAGGTAGGGTGTTAGAGCCTCTGGGTTTTGACATTCACAGCACAACAGACAGCAGAGATGGATGCTGGGTAGTATTCCATCTATGCATGCATGACAGAGCCACTCCCTGAACACAGCCACATTCAATCCCACACATGACCTTTCAAGAAAACTGGGGTCAACTTCAGGCGTTTTATTTTATTTTATTTTATCACTGTGCTCCTTTGGCTCTACCCTGGATACCCTGGTCTTGACAGTAGGAGCAGTAGGCATGCTGTCTGGATTAATGCCAAGCTGAACACTGTTACTAGGGGATCTAAAAACTGGCAACAAGCTGGGTTTTCAGATCGGGATCAAGTTAATCACCTGAATGCGGCTCCCCATGATCCTTTCCCAGTCCTTTAGCCTTTGGTCAGAGGTGTGAATACACATGATACATTACTGTGTTGTATGGCTGCACAGGTTCTGAGAGTTCATGTGTATGCAAAAGTATGTCTTTTGTGTGTTTCCTCGTGCAGGTGCTTGTGTGTGCACACAGGTTAGATGGGGCCCACAGGGTCAGGAGATGCTGCAGGGCTCTGCTGACGGCTGCAGGAAACCAATCAACCTTGTCCGTGTATTCCACGACCCGTCGTTTTCTTAATGACCTGCCCTGACAGGCCTGCTCCAGCCCCGGCCAAAACCTCCCCACACCGCTCAATGGATGACCGGCCCCCATCAGCAACATGCTAATGACCCAAGGAGAGGCAGAAAGGAGGGGGCGACGATGGAGGAAAGAGAGCAAAAGGAGGCATAGAGGTAGAGAAACAAAGATAAACAGAAAGATAATTAAAGGATGGGGTCACCAACAGAACAGATGTTTTCCTCTTTTATAAACAATTGAGACACAGCTGGAGGTCACAAAGGCAATGTCTACATGACCTACATAATATATATGATAAGGAGAACTACACTTATGAACCATTACATGTGTAACTTGGGTTTTAGCAACCCAGGAGTGTTACGTTACAATAAAAATATTTTTTTTGTTGTTGTATTGTTTGAAACCAGTATTAGTTTGCAAGCTCCCTGAGGGATCCAAAACAGTAAAATCATAATGCAGCACAGCCTTCTGAACTGCAAGATGGCAGTGTTGTAATTTTCATCTTTGATAGCATTCTTTTCTCAATCTTACAAAGGCTAACAATATACAAAATGAATGGCAAAGTAAGGGGCTCATCCATTTTATTAAACGGCTCGTCACAAGAACCTGAACAAAAACAGCATTTTCTCTTTAAAGGACACGTGCAGCAGTTCAACTGTCTTCTGGGACCATTGTGAGCTTTCACACACCTTCACATTAGGTTTAGGCATCCAAGCACCTTGGTAAGAGTCAGGAAAAGATTATGTTTTTACACCGTAAAAAAATGGGGCGCAAAATTAATACCAGAAAATAACTTTCTCATGAAAATATGGTTATTTTCAGTAATGACAATACAGTTTGTTGCCATAATTTTACATGGGATTTTGCCTTTTTCAAGTGCTTTTAAACACTAAATTAGGAACATTTTAATGTGATTAAACAATGAAATTACCTATAAGCAAGGTCAATGAATGTGGCAATATGAATAATAATACTTAAATGTACAGAAATATACAGTTAACAGTTGGTTTAAATAATAATGGATTGCATTCATATAGATCTTTTTGAGACCCTCAAAGCGCTTTACAATTCCACTTTATGATTCCCCTCTGACCATCACCAGTAGGTGGTAGGTGAAGTGTCTTGCCCAAGGACAAAATGACCGAGAGTGTTCGAGCCGGGGCTCAAACCGGCAACCTTCTGATTACAAGGCGAACTGCCAACTCTTGAGCCACGATCGCCCTAAATAACAATAATAATAATAATTATTTGATGTAACAAAAGTTTATAAGAATCATTTTATATATTTTTCCATAGCATTACATTTGAATTTAAAAGTTCAATCTTTCAAATAACGGACAAATATTTGTGAAATTATGATACATTTGTGAATGTATTTTAACAATCTAAATATGCATATGTACAGACAAATACATTTAAAAAACAAGAAAATTGTTTTATTACATTTACAGTGATTTTACGTTAATTTACATTTGATGTGAACTCACAGTCTATTTATGTAAATTTAATGGTATTCTAGAAGAACAGTACAAAACTGTAAAATACACAGTAAAATACTTTATATTACAATTTTTTTTACAGTGTAGCTAAAAAAAAAGCATTTTACATTATTAAACGCATGTTAGAAAGCCATGTTATGAAGGTGCCGAGGTTTACAGAGTTAATGATGTCACTGTATCTTATAGCCCACTTATAAACTTGCATGATCGACCTTTTTCAGTCGACTATAGCCCAGACAAGTTTAATGGTGGTGTTCGTTCTGCAAGCAAAACTTCATTTCTTCTAAGTTGTGTGAGCCTCACATTTACAATATGTTGCCCAGAAGACATGCAATAAATACTTCTTCCATTCTAATCATGCCCAAAATGAGAATGAGTTACAGGTTTTGTTTCACATGTAATTTCAGAACAGTTAGGATTGGATAAAAAAGAAGGTCGGTGTTCCTATCACAACATCTTACTGAGAAAGAACCAAGGTTACAGAATCTTCATTAAGGCCTGCAATTACATTGATGTAGCTGTGCTGTCATTTACAGCCATAGTCAATGCTGTATATGTTTAAGGACCTTTATATATTTTAATTAATGTCTTTCTCAAAGCTGCCTGAATGAAAGTATCACCTATTAGGATCAAAATAGGGAGCAAATTTAGAAAAGCATCTTTAATCATTGTGATCAGCACATGTACTAATAGCAAAGAGAAAATACATCACGTAGATGAACCTTGTTACACTCCAGCTCTAAATGTAATTATAGCAAAGCCCAAAGTACTCACTGACATTATGCATGAACATCAAGGTCTTCACCATAATGTTACCACAGCTTATACTTTTCAAACATGTTATATTTGTCCTCGTGGCACGACTGCCTTAAAAGCTCTCTTTGCTTTGTATATTTGAATTTGTTCTGAAACAATTAACTGAATGTCACGATATGTAGAGTGCAGCATCTCTCAGACTGATTTGTTCTCAGCAAGTTTTAATCTAACACAAAACTCTGTTGTTTAAAATGCAATGCCACAATATTTACTGCACTCTGTGAGAAAAAAAGTCCTTCCTTAATGTTATTAATATAAACAGCATTATTGTGCATAAAGATTTAACTGTTATCTTTTCCATTTTAGCTTTTTTGTTGCTTATTTTTTAAAACAAGTATTTTACTTGCTTTTATTGAGACTACCAACATATCAATAACACCGATGAATAGTGTCCTGATATACGCTACCTCTGAACCTTCAACAGCTCCGACCCTTAACTTGATAAGCAGTTAAGAAAATGGATGGATAACTGGGGGCGATTGTGGCTCAAGAGTTGGGAGTATCCCTTGTAATCGGAAGGTTGCCGGTTCGAGCCCCAGCTTGGACAGTCTCGGTCGTTGTGTCCTTGGGCAAGACACTTCACTCGTTGCCTACTGGTGGCGCCAGTGTTCGGCAGCCTCGCCTCTGTCAGTGCGCCCCAGGGTGGCTGTGGCTACAATGTAGCTTGCCATCACCAGTGTGTGAATGGGTGGATGACTGAATGTGTAAAGTGCTTTGGGGTCCTTAGGGACTAGTAAAGCGCTATACAAATACAGGCCATTTACCATTTATTATTAATAAAAGCACATTGAAAGTCAATTAACTTTTAATTATTGGTTTTGCACCAAAAATTGTAAAACTTCGTAAATAGTTAATAAATACTGTTTTTCAGCCTCCAGAAACACTGACTGGATGTCCTTTCTGAAATTGTAACTGATATTTATTGTTTTGGGGTTTGTTTGTTTTTGTCAGAATAATAGTAATATGTTTTAAACACACAACACACACAAGTAGACAGGAGGGGTGTGGTGGCGTGACTGTGGTGTAATTCACAGTGTAAAAGACAATCTTTAGTGTCACTCTCTGTTTTGCTTTCACTCTTCATTTACTTTTGCTTTTACTGGCTTTTTGTTTTGGTTCAGACCCAATGCTTTGCATACAAGCAAAAAGTACTTTTTGTGAAAAACTGTAAATAGTTTTTTGCATGTGTCAGTTACAGTGATTCATTTCTTATGTGCCCATAATTGTCATGACGTTTCCACATTCTGATGGCGTAAGGTTAGTGTCATTACTGATGATGACTTAGATGTCAGAGAGTTAACAAACAGCCAAAGACATAATACATACTATATTATATCTTGTCTTATGTATTATTATAGTCCCTTATCTATGCTATAATAATACATAATGTAATATATTTATAAAAGTATTTTATTGTACAAACTAATGACAAATTCCAATTGTTTCCAATGTTTTTTCACCCAGGATGACCTGACAATACCTATTTTTGCCAATTCTAATTTAAGTAATAGAGTAATACCTAAACATATAGAGAGCATATATAAACAAAAATCAACTTTTCTTCAATGCAAAATATTATTTTTTATTTTTAATTTACAATTTCCCCAAAACTGTAGTAAGTTACAGGATCGTGTTTCACTTTAAGAACTGACAGATTCACTTCCATTCAATTCAATTTTATTTACACAGCACCAAATTACAACAGTCGCCTTTATATTGTAAGGCAGACCCTACAATAATACAACCAAGAAGACCCCAACAATCATATGATCCCTATGGCCAAGGACTTTGGTGACAGTGGGAAGGAAAAACTCCCTTTAATAGGAAGAAACCTCCAGCAGAACCAGGCTCAGGGAAGGGCAGCCATCTGCCACGACCGGTTGGGGTGAGACGAGGAGGACATGACAAGCTGTGAAAGAGAGCATGTACAGGAACAGGAAAGAGGTACAAATTTAAACAAATGAGTTGCTGTACACCCACTTTTACCTGTATTTTACCTTTTCTAACAAAAGCAGGTGCAACCGATTTATAGGACAAAACAAATATCAGCAACATCATTTTCCAGTCTGTTTATAACCAAATACGAGGATGTCAACCCTTGTCCCTTAATATCATTATTATAATGTACAAATTAAAAAGGAAAACACTTAAAATGCTTACTATTTATTTCAGAAGTGAGTTTTATACGAACCAAGGCATTTTCCCCCTATATTGCAAAGCTATGACGTCACAACAATGTGACTAGTCAATCACGATGTTGATCCTGGGCAAACATTATTATGATGATGTAGGAACGACACTGACACAGGGATATCAGATACATCAAGATATATTCTGATCGTACTTTTATAGATTGAAGTTGTGCTCCCTTATTATTCAACAATATTACAATAGCAAGAGGAACATAAGATTATGTCTACAAATTACTCATATTGTTAATCCAGTAATCTAACTGATGCTCTATTAACAATCCTGCATACATTTTTTTGTTAAATGGTTTTTGCGATAGTGGTAAAACCCACCGATAATCTACCAGATAGTTCCCCCATCCCCAATACCAGGCATCTATTTAGCCAACCAGCATACCAGCATACCAACAACACTGGTGTTCATTTCTCCACTTTCCGTACCTGCTTTCTGCTGCTGTCTGGTCATTTAGGTCATTGACCTGAAATCTGATAGCAGTCAATGAGTTTACCAAATGAGCTACCCAATATCTGAATCCTGCTCCAAGCACAGGCACTCTCAATAAGGCTGTGTAGATTAATAGCATTAACACAGAGAGGAGGAGTAAGGGCAGCAGGGGGGAAACGGGGAGAGAAGCGGCAAACTGAGGATGAAAGAAAATAAGAAAGCCTTATCTACCACTGAACGCCGAGATGTTTTTTTCTGTTGTATGAGACACAGCTGCACATGTGATTCATCATCTGTTATTTAGAGAATGTACGGAGGCCCATAAAGCCAGATGAATTATATCTCTTGAATAAATTGCGAATATTCTGTGTTTTCTGTCTATGATAGAACTGTATTTCAATCCCTGTCATTGTGATGCTGCCAGAATCCCCTGCCAGACACAGGGAGGTTTGGGACTTTTAAGCTGTTTGTTTCATCTCAGGTATATTAACCCCAATTTTATACTACGCAGTGAGATAATCATGGTTTCAAGCTGTTCGTGTTTTCTTCACTTACCAAATCTGCACACTTTTAATCCCTGGAAACTAATTAAGATTTATATAATTATCATTTTCGCCAGTTTAGTTAAGTCACTTTGTGTGCGCCTGGATTTTTGTGCCTGTGTGTGTGTGTGTGTGTGTGTGTGTGTGTGTGTGTGTGTGTGTGTGTGTGTGTGTGTGTGTGTCTGTGTGTGTCTGTCAAGCAAAAAAAAGAAGAAAATGGAGAAAAGGATGTGGAAAGCAAATGTATGTAAGAGGAAAAAGAATGAAGTTAGAGTGTTGGACAAGGCTTTCTTTATGTGTGTTGGGAGGCATCATGCTGCTGCAGTGCTTTGACTGGGCACTGACTGACCACCCTCCTGAACCGCTCACCACACACACACACACACACACACACGTACTCACACACACACACACACACACACACACACACACACACACACACACACCCTGGAAAATATCTCACATTCCTTCCACTTCTCTGACTGCTTTACAGCCAAGCAGAGATAACAAAGGAATGGGCAGGCATTGAATACTAGCCTGCAGTGTGTGGATTTAGAAAGCACTTTTTTTTTCCTTGCTGAAATTCATGGACACCAAACTTTATCTTGCCTATCCCATAAAGAGAGGTCTGACTGTTCTGCTAATGAGATGGGGTGCTCTGTTCATCTAAATAAGCAACCCGCTTGGCTCACCTGTTAATCCCACTGAAGTGAAACCTCATCCTACTGTCTCAGCAGCGTGCTGGCTCGTCCTTGTACCTGGGCCGTGTCTCATACCATGGCCGACTCCAGCCCTACCACTCTCCCCTGGGATGCGGTTTTCTCTTTCTCTTGGGCTCAAGTTGCCAGCTCAGGTATCCTAAATTCCCTGGGTCTCTCGCTTCTTGTTTCACCTCCTGTAACAAGCCTCCTTTCCTTTTGCCATGCTCAGGTCATCTATACTATTCACCCCATGAGAGTTCATCGGAATGACAAAAAGAGATGGCTAACAGATGCACTGCTACTCATTGACTTGAATGTTTTGGTCCACTGATGCACAATCAAGATCAACGAGATGATATTGCTTGAACAAGAGACAGAAGATAGGTTTCCAGGGCCGGTTCATTACAGAGTAAGAGTAGAGCTTCACAGTCAGGTGATGTTCCAGCTGATGTCTCTCAAACCTTCAGCTGTATGTTGGCCAGAAAATAGCATGCTTCCCTACTAGAGTGGCAGGTGGAAGTATAATGTGATTCAACCATCACTTCCAAGCTGAAACTTTCTCTCTCTCTTCACACTCTACCACTCCATGACAGCTGCCTAGCCGCTCACTAGTGATAATAAACTGCCAAAAGGTGTTGCTATTATCCAGTTTATGTTAGTATAAGACCAAATTTAAGTTTATAAGGTTATTAGCAATCAAAATATTGTTTTCTACCATCAGAAAAATAATTTCATATATGTCCCTGTATGGAGAATCTAAGCTACTGTGACATTAAAAAACCCACAAATATACAATCGAAAATACCCGTATCGCTAACAGTTTATGAATACACTTTTAAAATGATCAGAAAAACCCTTCTTTCAGCAGACAACTCGCCTTACATCCCCAAGGCTCTAATCTATATCTATACCTATAATTTCAACAATTGACTCAAAGCTAACCTTTCTAACAAACAGCCAATCACTGCCAGTTCGCAGGACCTATGTTTATGCTTCCTCAATCACACATAAATGTAGCGTCTGACAGCTTTAAAAGACTTCACTAGGAGGGACAGCGACAGCAGCAGAAGCCAGTCCAGTGCTGGAGAAGAAGAGCCAGTCAAGGTGCAGATAACAAACACAAACATGTGATCATGTTTAATAATCATGCTTTATATTGGACGTGAAAAAGAGTTAGTGTACTACAAAAAGGGAAACAACTATTAGTGTAATGGGTCAGTGCAATATCAGGACAGTCAGGGCATGTGCAATACTGGGGTTTGTACAATATAATTGATGTGTTTCCGTTATTGTTATCTATATTGTCCTCTGTTGTCCACTCTTCTTGTCATTGTTTGTTCTAGTATAATGTGATCACTGTTTTTGTCCTTGTCACATGACCTGTAAATAGTGTCTCTGTATGTTTTTACTAACTTGTGTTTAACACCAACCTGCCAGAGGGTCTGCATATTTACATTTGTTAAAATGTTCATTAATATGTATTGCCCCTCTTTCTAAATAAAATAAATAAAAATAAATAAATAAAGACGAGCCATGGAAAAAGAAGCGGTCCCACATCTGCGCACTTTGGCTTCAGTGAATGCAATAATGGAAAACTAAAGTTAATCAGCCTTTTACTATAAAGGCGTCTGACTGCTACTGTCCTCTTAGAGACATCCAAGTAGTTTTGGTGCCCATAAACTAGTCCAAAAAAAGCAACTTCAGTGAAAACGAAATCTGCAAATGGACACAGATGAGACTCAAACTACAGTTTTTGTGTCAAATGTCAGACATGACCATCCTACTAATGCTAGATTTGTGGAAGTGGAAACACTCTTGAGAAGGTAAGAACAACCAACCAACAGGATATGCAGTGCCCGTAATATGCCACATGGATGTGTATGCAGCTTTTTCACCCCTAAATATCTGTAACGTTTTACACACATGTGTGAACCAGTGAATAAGAAACATAAAGTTAATAAAGGATTCAATGATTAGAATATTTACGACATTTTTATTTATTTTGCAGTTGAACACACTAGCTTAATCATGGATTATGTGCAAAATGGTTATAAATTAATCACCAGATTTCTCATTACCAACCTAAGTGGGAAAGTTAATTCCGAGAATGTTTTTAGGTTAAAGACGTCCCGTTAGGAACTATTGATAATAGTGTAACAGCCTCCATTCCTACCCGAGTCAACCAGCCTACCCAAATTTTTACTTGTTAGGAATCCCACGATAAGGCTAACAAGAATACATATCACATCCATTTAGTGCTCTTTCCCCATAGGGTATAGTTAATATAATTTTAGGTCTTGATTCTTAACTGTGTGTTTCAAAACAGATTTTACATTTTTGCTGGCTTCTTTTGATGCATTTAAATTGCATTACATCTTATAAGCTAGATTTACATTGCACTGTTGCCCTGTCCTTTTTTAAGGACAATACCCAGAGAAACTTTATTTTATAATGCAAAAGTCTGAAACAGTCGGGCCAGACATCAAACTGACTTTGCTGTTCCTATCTTGAACACAAAGTCTGTGTTATGTCCGAGTGAACCCATGTGTGAATACAGCAGGCAACTGTCCAGAGCGTTCATAGCAAGCAAGTTTTGAACTGCTCATGATGTTTCGATTATGCCTTCTGAATGCTGTAGCCACATAATACATGAATAAAAACAGAGGAACTCCACATATGAACTTTGGCCTTGATTCTCAAGAAATGGTCCGAAGTTCATGTGTGAAAACAGTCTATGCTGACGTCATGCGACACTAAATGTGGCCTAATATCCTCAGGTAAAGGTAATCGGTAATTCCAAGACTGAAAACCTGAGAAGACTGAGCCTCTTTGTTCTTGAAATGACCTGCCAGAGAAGTCAATGCAGACTTCTTCTCTTTAACACTATTAAAAACCAGAAAAAAGACAATTGGAGAGCGTGCTTTTTCTTTTCGTGCCCCATTTCTGTGGAACAACCTCCCTCAAGATATTCGGCAGGCATGCTCTGTGGAGGTTTTTAAAACTAAGCTGAAGACACATTTGTTCACCCTATCCTACATGTCTTAATTCTATTGCTTTTAGTTTTTAAATTTTTACTGTTTTTAACTTGTATTGTGTCTTTTACCTGTATTGCTATGTATCGCTTTTATTTTACTTATCTTTTTAGTTTTAAATAGTTGTACAGCACTTTGTTTGAAAGCGCTTTATAAATAAAGTTATTATTATTCTTATTATTATTAAAACACTATTTTAATATCATCTTAGAGTACCATTATTTTTTTTAGAGATTAGAGATTATGTAAAAAAGAAACAGATGACGTGATCATTTTCTATGCATATTAGAAACTCGTGATGAGAGGTAGACACCAATACATTTAAAAGATGGCATCCAAAGTAAATTATGTTGAGGAAATAAGGTACACACACTGTAAAATACGAAGGCAGTAAATACCGCAAGCATTTTCTTTGTGACCATGAAATTGACATTATTCATGACCTCGACCACGAAAGATTTGAGGAGACAGACAGAGAGGAGGAGACGCTCAGATTTGGGTGAATTTTGGTGGCATAAGAAGAAACTGGGAGGGGTTAGCATACTGGGTGGGGGCTGAGCTGTGAGACCAAGTCCACCCTTGGGAAAGGTTTCCAAGCATGGCACACCCCAGGGCAAGACAAGCAGACGGAGCCCCATAGGGTTAACGTGACAGTAACGTTGGTCGGCATCAGCCTTGCCTTCTCTCATCGCCATATCCTTGCAGAAATGCCAGACGCTTGGGTGGGGTGGGATTGTTTTTTGGGAGGCAGTGGGTGGGCAGTATGGCACTAACGTGGTCGAGTGGTAATCCCAAATGGCACATGAAAAGCCCCAGGTAGTGTCATAGAAGAGCAGTGGCGACTCTGTGCTATGAAAAGCCCGGGCTAATGTGTCAGCTGGGTGTTTCCCCAAATCAGCCTCGTACTCCACCAGGACAGCCCTCAAACGATATGGACTACTGAAGATGACATATGCTGAAGGCAGAGACTGACTATGTGTGCTTGTGTAATGTGTAATTTATGTCACTTCACACACGCACAATCTTTTTCTCATAAACATCTACATGTATTAGAATGGGTGTGTGTGTGTGAATAAGCATCTGACTGCTTTTCTGTCAGAATACATTGTAGTGTATATAGTGCATATGTATAACCTGTGCATACAGTGTGGATTCAGACTTGTGGTGGGTCCAGACATCTTTATTTAAAGCTGATGTGGTTAAAGTAGCCCGTTAAGCCGCCCTTTCCGGGGCTTCTGTGGTCTAAGCTAGTGTGAAGAGGTGTGCTAATCGCTCTGCCATGTCTGTGTGCGAGGTGAGCAGGAATGCTCCCTGTAGCCCAGCAATTTGATCACAGCTGATTAGAGAACGCGCCCACTGCCCACAAGGCGAACGGGTAGACGGGAGATTAGCACTGAAAAGTACCGTATATAGGAACAGAGATTTTGTTGTTAGCTCAGAAGCAGCAAAGTATCTTAAAAGATACCTTTAAGTGGAAACCTGAGCCACACATAGAGCTTGGGTTTTGGACTGTAGAGAGGAGAAACAGCAGCTCCTTCCCCTGCTCTCCTGCTTCTCCCCTGACAGAGCCGCTGCTGCTGATCGCGCTGCCTCAGGCCTGTTGTGGCTGGATGCTGCCGTCCAAGCCTACATGTCAGTGTGAGACAGGCTCTATCTGACCTCTCTAGCGCTGGGGGCCTTCCAGCCCCAAGGAGCGGCCCCCCGCTCCATCACATCCCTTCCAATTACTGACATCCTGCCGCTTTTGAACACACAGGAATCATAGTGAAGAATAGCAGAGGTCAGACTGCAGATGGAGAGGGGTGGAAACTGCAGGGCCTAAGTAAGAGGGAAAGAAAGAGAAAAAGGGGGAGGAAGAAGAGTGAAAAGCTATTTGTGTCATTGATGCCTCTGTAGCCCCTCCACCAACCCTCCATCCTTTTTTCAAGTCTTATGACTCAACCATAATCAGGAGCAACTGTTTCAACACCAAAGATGGAGGGGCGGTAAGACTTAAAAATGCCTTCCCATTTAGTAAAAACAGAGAAAACAAAGCACATCCCCCTGTGACTCCCAAAAGAGAGCAGTTTGAGTTTCTACTGTTAACAAGTTTTTTATCCATGATTTAGTATTTAAATCTGGGAAAAACTTGAGGATTTGATTAACATGGAAAGAAAATTTACAGAGTAATAGGCAATCATGGACTGAATAAGTGAGAGATTTAAGTAAATAAGCAGCATTGAGGATGACAGGAGACTCACAAGCTAAGAATGATTTCAGTGCAGTGTATTTCACTGCTGAACGAACTGATGTTCTCAGGGAATGGTCCCTGGGTGGGGGCAGGGTTGAAGGCTGGTTGCATGCTTGTGCATGTAGGCTGTGGCCGTCATATAATAAATGGCATATGAGATTGGTTGGTGTGCCTGGCAAGGGCCCAGTGCCCTTAAACGCAAATTAGCCTTTCCAAACCCATATCCCCCTGGCACAATGAAAAATCACACACACACACACACACACACACACACACACACACACACACACACACACACACACACACACACACACGTATGAGCACACACACTCGCAAATACAAAGCCACACTCACATACATGCACACTCACACATTTATTTAAAAAAAAAAAAAAAAAAAAAAAAAACACACCGGTGACCTCACTCTCCCAAACTGTGGTGAACACTGCCAGGCCAGAAATCCCTCTAAGGCCTCCCTTTCAGACTCTAAGCACTGTGCTGCTGAGTAGCCATATCGTGGGTCAAAATGGGGTCATCACAGGCCGCTATTAGACTCCAGCAATCCCTGCATTTCAAGCATGTAAAATGAGCATCACATTTGCAGTAATACTATTTCATCAAATCAGTTTTGACGTGTTTATTGTTGTGTGGAAAGTATAAAAATAGTTTCCCTTTATTAAATAAACTTACCTTGCCCTTTATGATTTTTGTTGGTATTTTTGCCAAAGCAAAGTAGTTCTGTGAGCTCTCAGTGTGTGTGTGTGTGTGTGTGTGTGTGTGTGTGTGTGTGTGTGTGTGTGTGTGTGTGTGTGTGTGTGTGTGTGTGTGTGTGTGTGAAAGTAGAGTTTAAAGGGTGTTGAAAACTATTAGCCCGCTGCAGAGAGGCACTGTGCAGAGAATGAGTGATGAATTATTGAAGTGGCTCTTTAGTGTGAATGAAGTGTTGAAAATGTCCATTGCCACGGACCACTCTGACGTTCCTGCACAAGCCTTTCAGTTGCACTTGTTAAAATGCACGTGTTGGTTCAGATGGCTACTGTTCCACGCCTATTTCTCTGGAAACATTGAGAAAACAGCGGAAAATGGGTGGATATCGTTTTCTTGTTTCATGAATCTGAACATCCTGCTCTTCGCAAAACATTTCACCTCTAACTGTCACTCCTCTTGCAATTTTTTCTTTTTTTCCTCTTCCAACGAGCACTTCAGAATTTTCTCTTGTTATATTACATTCACTGATCAGTCTCTGTGATTCCTCTCTTTCAAGTCTTCCCCTTTTTCAAAAAGCAGTTTTCACTGGGGGTACAGCAAACAGGAATCTGAACCCAATGCGTTTCGACAGCGGGGCTGCTCCTGTATGTTACACCCCAGTAGCACCAGCGGAGGAGGCTGGCAGGGGGAGCTGCAAAAGAAGAGGAGGAGGGCTCTCAAACGCACATCACACATGAAAGTCACCTCACTCCAACCGGGAGAAATCACGGGTCCTGACGGAAAGGTAACAGCCAGCCGCAGGCACTCGGTGAGTTGCTAGGAGACAGGGAAGCACTGTATGGTCGATGGGTTGAGTGAATGGCTGGTGTATTCGCTCAGATGGAGCTCACTGACACATACAGACGTACTGACAGCATACCGCTAAGCATAAATAAATTGAGGCTTTAAATATAAAACAAGCCATGATTACTGCGCATAATTACGAAATGTCAGGAAACAACCAGAATTTCACATTCCACAGTTTGCACAAAATAAAAACAGCGTTGCATTTACTTCAGTGGCACCAGTGCAACCTGGTTGCCCATATTATCCCAAACCTCTTGAAGTTGAGCACAAAGCGTTGATCAGCACTGTCCCCAGAGCTGCATGGATGCACACATACAGTTGTCTTTCATATACTAAGGTGTTTTATGGTTGTGGGTAATAAGATGGCTGCCTTTGTCTTTCCTTGACCCATTGCTGAACCTGCCATAGTTGACGCTACCACAACAGAAGAGACGGGAGATGACGAGAACCAAGCAGCTACACCTTACTGTGTTCAGTCAACAAGAAAAGCTTCACTCCCGGCTCATCCAACCTCTTAATTTCAGTCTCTTCCCTTCACCAGATTTCCCTCCCCATCACGCATACATTCCTACGAGGAGAACATCCAGGGCATCATGTATGCCATGAATGCGTTTCCAGTGATTTAGGTTTCTCACTATGCGGTGAGAGATGCTCTGTGGAATGAGCCAGGCTGCCCACAGATAGCCTCCCCACTGCTCCGTCCAAAACCCCCTAACTCGCCTTATCTAAAGTATTTGAAGGGGAGGACACAGGCGCCCTCTCTTCCATTATATCATTATGTAAACACAGGACTTTGCCACAGGTTGACAGGCAGTATTTCATAAATCAGCAGAGAACAAGTCCACGTTGATTATAGCTTGCTTACATCATTGTGAGAAATCAATCTGTTTAATTGGTCAGCTTTTGTCAAATATATTAGATTAAGACCTGCGTGAGACCATCATATTGAAGAGTGTAAATGAATAAGCTTTCAGCTGTTAGGAGTCGGGGCTTGTTGTTATGATTTAATGTGCTTACTAAACATGTTTTTCCTCACTTGACCACACTGGGGGCTGATGAAAGAAGAAAAGATAAGGCCAAAGAGATGTAGGACCCGTGCAACTCATCTTTAAAGTGGCTCATTTTATGATTGCAGTCACAATGATATTAATAATGAATTGACTTGAGTTTGGCAACACTAGCTGAAGCGCATATAAAATGATTGGGGGGGGGGGGAGCCATTTGATAATGCCGAGGAAGACTATCACCTGTGTTTGACACATATACCTGGCCCATTTTGCATATGATTTTTTTTTTTTCATCAAAGCAGGCTCGGTTTATCTTCCCCTTCACCGTTTCTTAGTCACGTCGACCACTTTAGCATTCATGGCAAGGCACAATAACAAGTGGTCTATTCAAATTAAATCAGTAATGGCATTGTCCATATTTCAGGCAGGTCATGCGTTTTTATTTATTCAAAGAATGAAGACAGGTCGGTTCCTCTCACAATTATCTCTTTTCATTTAAAGAATGAATGTGCATGTCAGGGCTTCTTTTACTCCCTTTCTTTCTATTCTAAAGTCCCCACATCCTCACTGCCCCCGCCATCACTGGGCGACAGTAGAGGTCGTTAGTGGAAGAGGGATGATGCCAAACTTGAGTGGAGTCGGGCCTTATCTCTATTCTTTACACTCTCGCTTTTGTTTCAAGGGCTTTGTTTACACACGCCCCATTAATCACCTTCTGCCTTCCCACAATCCCACAGCATTTAAAGTGGGTGCTCGTCTTGGGGACAATGTGCAGCACAGGTGCCAGTGTAAATATTCTTCCTTCTCTTAAGGAAGGGAATGAAGTTCCCCAGAACTGGTCACCTTCTCCTCCCAGGTTTTGCCATTTTCTTCGCTTAACTCTGCCCTTGGCCTTGATAACTATCTTGACATCTCACTCTCAACTGGTGCAGGAGAGTCCCAATTGTCAAGACATTCAAGCTCTACCCAGCTGGGCACCAGTCTATTAGTGCCACCCTACACTACTTGATCCGGTCCCACCAGCTGACTGACGCTGCCCTCGTGTCTTGACAGGGAAATGTGAATGTACGCAGACTGGATGTTGTTGAGCAAACATTAATCACACCGCAGGAAGCCATGGTGAGAAAGGAAGATGGAGGACAGAGGGGAAACCACCCACCAATGGCTTCAAGGACTGCAGGGTCACCTTTGTTAAAACACTTCTCTGCACAGTGTCGTAAACCCAAATGGTATGCAGACAGCTCTTCATCTGCCTCACTGTAGGTAGGACGCCGCAACATTGTCATGTTGTGCAGCATCCTTGTCCTTTGAGGCATCTGGATGAGAAACACTGCCTCTGTCTCTGAAACGGCGTTGACGCTGATAATTTCAGTGAATGGTGTAAATAGGTGAAAACAAAAGGGGTTGTTCGCTTTCTTCTGCATGTGTTTCACTGCAAAGTATGGTTGCATTACAGCATTTAAACACTGGTCCAAGAGAGTATATGTGCGATGCATGTGTCAGAGCTTACTGAGAGTGCGCTAATGCATAGCCCTGTTTAATTGCATAGTCAATGCATTCATCATTCAGAATGCAGAGCCCGGCTAAAATGAATTGAATTATCTGGCGGGGGAGAACAAAGAGATGTACATTGAGTTTGTGCGTAATTTATTGTTGCAGAGTGAGGCGAGCAGGGAGCAAGAGAGGCTGGGAGAATTAGAGGCAAACGGGTAAGACAGAGAGACACGGAGGAGGACAGGAGGAAAGAGGAGGGGAGGGGGGGAGTGGAAGGAGAAAGGCAGACACCAAAAGAAGGGGGAGGAAAAGGAAGATAGAGCAGTCTGGGGGAGGAGGAGAGAGAGGCATGGAGTGAAAGGGAGAGAGAAATGAGTAGGGGGGAGAGGAGGTCAAAAAGAGTGGAAGAAAAAAGAAGGGAGGGCACAAGGGAGACGAGGAAGCAGAAAGATAACATAAAAACTTGAGATGGAAAAGGAGTGGAGAGATGGAGGGAATGAAAGAAAGCGAGAGACGGGAGGGAGAAGGAAGCTTGTGTGTAGAGCAGAGATGGACCTGACACCTTCCTCCAGATTCCTAAGGGGATAAAACACAAGAAAAGTGTGTGGATGTGTGTGTCCATTTCCACATGCCTGCACAAGTGTGGAATGTGACAACAGAGGTTCTAGGAAATCTGTCATGTTGTCATGCATGTAAATGTTAAATGGGATGACAACAATACCTGAATTACATCACCCGTCTTCCATGGTCACTCTAATTGTACACACAAACAGACAATTTAGTTTTGCAAGGCTCCATCGCTCTCCGGTGAGTACCAAGTAAATTTAGTATTGAAGAGAAAGCTTGTGGAACCCATTGTTGTTTGAGGGGCGGGGGGTGGGGGTGGGGGGTTAAGGAAAATCTATTTCCCAATACTATCTAACTGCAGTATTCCTCCAAAGGACTTGCATTCCTGGTACTGGCTGTTGTCCCACTGATTCCTTACCAACATCATCTGAAAATCTATGAGCATAAAGGGCAGCCCTGCAAAGTACAAAGCACATACGTGTCACGTCATGTCCTATAGGGTCACAGGGAAACTCACTTTCATCTTCTCTTATTCTGTTGCCCCGTTCTCGCTACTGCCTCACTCTGTGTGTGAGAAAGGACAGATCCAGACAGAGGAGAGGAGAAGAAGAAGAAGGAAAGTAGCTGAAAAACAGAGTGAAGCTGAGGAGAGAGGTGGTGGGGGAGGGGGAGGGGGGGCATATGGATTATTCTGCACAGGTTGTGACATCTCCTGATAGTGCATTATACAACAAGGAGCTAAGCAATGCATGTTCACATCCTGTTTCTGTGGGATAACTCACTCCTGGAAACCTAGCAGGGGGCTTAAAAAAAAGATTATTGGCTGAGATTTGCTGATTCTTCTGTTTTTTTAAGTGTTCTATTGTATTTTATTGTGTCTATTTATGTCCATACATTTCCTGACAAATGACACTAATTGTTTCTCTTACAGCAGATAAAGTGTATGAGTGCTTTTTCTTTTCCTTTTTTTAATAGACCTAAGCCCTTAGAATGTGATCATGGCATCAGTACAGCATTCCTTGGACTGATCCATGCTGTCCTACACAGATTCAAGCAGATGGAGGCTGTGCCAAACAGCTCAGTGCTTAGACTGGGAGTAGACAACCCAGTTCCTCCTACTCCAAATACTTGCCAAGGATTTAAAATTAGACTGTGGAGAGATACACACTGTACTGTATGGTTTAGAGCTACAGCTGAGCATAACACAACCTTTTGCTAACACGGTCTTGATATAAATTCAATATTAAGTTAGGAGGAGGGCAAGAGAAGAGGGTGCAATCGGAATTCTGGAAAACTCAGCTGCCAGAAAGAGTTTCGAGGGACTTTAAAAACATTAGCATGTCAGTCAGATGTACAGCTATTGATTACCCATGCCGCCTAATGATGATTATTTCCTGACTGCAGGCTCACTCTAAGGCATTATAGGAAAAAATATAAAGACTGGTATAATATTTATGAGTTAAGCTGGTAGCAGTTGAATACCTTAGCTTTGGTTAGCTGGTCGACACAGCAGTTTGTGTATCTAATATTTGCTTAAATTTATCCTTCAAGTCTGCCAGTGTATTGTCTAAGATTGACACTTAACACTCCACTTAACATGGAATGACATATTTAGAATATCTTTTTCACTGCTTGGGGGGAACCACTGACTCGTTTTACCCAACCCAGTCACACTAAAAGAGATCTCACTGCCAGAAATACACTGCTCAAAAAACTTAAAGGAACGCTTTTTTAATCGGAGTACAGCATCAAGTCAAGTAGCAGAGGGGGTTGCTAGTCAGGTTCACCTGCTTTGGTGTTAATGAAATTAAGAAGAGGTGCACTAGAGGGGCAACAATGAGACAACCCCCAAAACAGGATTTGTTTTACAGGTGGGAGTCACCGACAGTTTTTTCCCCTTCTCATATTTTCTGACAGTTTTTTTCACTAGTTTTGCATTTGGGGAGGATCAGTGTCACTACTGGTAGCATGAGGCGATACCTGGACCCTACAGAGGTTAGGTAGTCCAACTCCTAATGCATGGTACATCAGTACATGTCATTGAAGAAGATTTTCTGTGTCTCCCAGCACATCTCAAGCGCATGGAGGAGATTCCAGGAGAGAGGCAGTTACTCTAGGAGGGCCTTCTACAGGGCTGTAGAAGGTCTGTAAGGTCTGTAACCCATCAGCAGGATTGATATCTGCTCCTTTGTGCAAGTAGGATAAGGATGAACACTACAGAGCTACAAAATCACCCCCAGCAGGCCATTGGTGTGAATGTATCTAACAAAACAACCAGAAACAGATTTCATGAGGGTTGCCTGAGGGCCGACATCCTCCACTGGGCCCTTTGCTCACTGTTCAGCACCATGGGGCCCGAACGGAGTTTACCATGGAATACCAGAATTGGCAGCTCATATTCACAGATGCGACTAGGTTAACCCTGAGCATGTGACAGACTGCCTCTAACATTGTTCAGCACGATCGGTTTAGTAATGGGTAAGTTACCGTTATCTAGCCTCTACAGGCCAGGTAACGGCTCCTTGACTGCCATTAGGAATCGGGATGAAATCCTTGGACCCTCTGTTAGACCCTATGCTGCTGCAGTGGTTTCATGGGTTTCTCTGGCCTCATGCAGTGAGTGTATGCAAGCAGTTCATGAGGATCGAGGAATTGATAACATTCACTTTGATTTTCATGGTGTTTCTGAATTCAGCCCTTTGTGTGTTGATAATTTCCATCAAATGATGCGGCATCCTTTAACTCCTAACACATGACCCAGTGCATATCAGTATAGATACCCAGCATGACTTTTTCCCCTTTGAGAGCTGATGTGTTTTCAGAGTTCCTTTAATTTTTTTTTTTGAGCAGCATTTTAAATTGTATTTAAGAATAGTGTGTGTCCAAGTGTCTACAGTGTAAATTTGCCCACTGTCTGTAAATTTCTGCATCTATGGTATATGACATATTATAAGATTAAGGAAAAGACTCACAAGTATATATAAGTGATTATTCTACCATGAAAAAGAATAAGAAACAGGTCTAACCAACATCCACAAATGCTAACTTCTTCTCTGGACTCATCACTGAAGATAGAAGGCATCCATGGTGGTATGGGATTGCAGTAGTACACATGAAATGTGTAGCTTGCACACACCATCATCCAGAAGCTGTCTTTCTCAAGGATGCTTATTTCATTCTTCATGTTCCAGGAAGACAAAGCAAATCCATTCTATATTCTGCATGTACTGGAACAGTATGGCTCTGCATTCTGCAAGAGCTGGCTCCTGGTAGGTTACAACTGCCACACGTTTGGTACATTAGGAAATGAAAAATACAACGAAAGACGGTGTGAGCTGTTTAGTTACTATCCTAATCTAACAAAGAATAGGAAAACATTTCACTTTTAACAACAGCTACAATGCCTCTCCTCAGCAGTGGTTTCTGGCTTCATACTTAAAATAAGCATCTGCTTTGTTAAAAATCCAAATATTGTGAGGACCAGTCTGTTTACACAGATGAATGGGACTAATCTTCTCACCAGGGACAAAAAAAACCACAAGTCCCATCAATCATTCAGTTTTAAGGTGAAGGCACGTTTTTAAGAGGCTAATTTTAGGATGGAGTTCAGGTTTACAAAGTCGCAGTTGTGGTTAATGTCAGAGTAAATCTCCAGGAAATAATCCAAGTCAGTCTAATGTTCTGTGAAGTCACGGAAAAATGACTGTCTGTGTGTGTGATTTATGTAAATTAACCCTTTAAGATCCTTTCTGTCTCTCACTCTGCAGATTGCAGCGTGAGAGAAACATGAAGGGCTTACTGTAGTTTGAGGGTTGTGTCTCTTCAAATTAGAGCGCCATGTTTATGTTTAATCGAAGTAAATGGAAATACAGAAAATGTTGTAGCTGTCTTTTAATATTCTACATGCGTACGTTATATACCTGTACTTGCTAATTATAACCTAACACCATTTGGACTTTATACAGAAGAACTTTTCACACAAAAGGTTTTTTTCAAATACCCGTAGACCAGCGATCACTTGATGAACAGGGTGAGAACAGGAATCAACAGTTCAGTTAATGTTCAGAGTTCATAGTCCGTCAGCAACATGAGTCACTGGAGCTGGAAGCAGTGTTACAGGTGAGGGCACATTCCCCTTTACCACCACATGGCTTCCTGCGTTTTCACCCTGGTGACTCAGTGAGTTGCAACTCAACAAAACTGAAACTGAAAAAAAAAAAAAAAAACCACATGTAAGCGCCCGCTTTCAGAATCAAATGCATATATTTTGTCGGCATAAATGTGAGGATGCGAATTCAAATGTTTCAGTATTTATTGCCTCTTGTGTCTGCAGTACATCAACGGCAGTTTACTAAGCTCCACGTTGAAACAAGGGGTTTAACTTCAACCCAGTAAACGATTAAATGAAAGTCACTCCCACGAGTTACACGATTATAGCTAAAATGCCTCTGGATGTCTTCCAACCTTGTTAAATACTTGTTACCACCTCAAAAGTGTGAGTGATCCATTTTTACACCCCCACATATAAGAACGTGTGATTAAATGAGTTTTGACACACCCAACATGCCTACAAAATAACTATCATGCCTAATAGAATTGTTATATTGCTTTGCCTAGCACATGGGCACAAATAAACAACGTGCAGCAAAACAAAACTGCCCCCCGGCTTAACAAAAAAAAAAAAAAAAAAAAAAAAAAGCAGGCATGGAGCCACAGCTGTGTCCCACGCGATCACATCGACCAGAGGCCTCAAAGACAACATGTCTGTGTCAAAAAAATGACAAAGTAGTGTCATATGTGGCCGCAAGCCGGAATAGGGAGATATGAGAATCGCGTGTGGCGTTAAAGCGAAGAAAAGCAAGATAGAGAACAAAAAGGAGAGAGGAGGTCAGCAGGGGACATAAATACCACTGGCCCTGTCACAAGATTTTAGCCACACAACCAAGATCACACGCTGCATTTGTGCTAGCTGTGTTTAGTTCGCTGCTTTTGCAGCTTACAACAATCCTGCAGTTTTTACTTGAAGAAAACTGATGTTTTCACAGAAGCTTAGATGAGAAGATGAATGGAGAGGAGAGAAAGGGGCCGGAGAGGATTGTGGGCCCAGAGGAGGAATACACAGAAAGGATGAGTCCTTTCTGAGAAGATGGGGGACAGCCAGAGCCGGGGCGCAAAAAAAAAGAAGATCCTGTTTGCTGTCCCTTGATACAGTATACACACTAAATAGTCTTTGCAGCAGATTTCAGAGACAGACCCTTGTCTTTGTTCAGCTAATAGGCAGACCACTCTAAATGGGCTGTTTTTCAACCCTCTGACACAAAGACACTTTTTCATGACTCCTCAGTGCCATCGTTTTCCTGCTCTTCTTCTTCAGATATCTGGAACAGAGCGCTCTCTGTGTCTTGATGTGTAGCTCCCACAGCACAGGAGCTCTGAGCAAACTCTCACACACACTGCTCCCCACTGCCAGGCTCACATCCTTCGTGAAAACTGCACTGCGCACACAGACAAGCCAGGAGTGAGTAACCACAGGCGCCCTCACAGGGTCCCATAGATTGAATATGTGAGCCATTAAATGACCAAAATGGTCAGTCATAATATCCAATTGCTGAAATCAACATTTTACAGCAGCCCATAAAGTTTTTGCTCATGAAAAATAGAATCAATAGTACAAAATGATCTCCCTATGACAGCCTAATATGAATTTGTACCGTTTACAGAATGGTTCCACGACTGAATCATCACTCCGTATAATCATGATATACATCTTAATGAAGTGTGTTGCCCTTTTCCAGGATGATCTGTACTTGTTGTCAGTTGCACTGTATACCCAGGAGTTGTTGTTACTTGACTACTCTGAACCCTCAGGCTGTTTGGCACCTACTGGAGGAGAACTGAGTTCATTATCTAATAGCAATTTCCACTGGTGCTTTTCAATCTGTATTCCTGCATGCAAACATTAAACAGCAGCTTCAAATAAACACAAAAAAGAAGGGGGGAAAAGACCAATTACCTACATCTGTATTTTCAACCTCCACTACTACTCCTGTTAGTACTAGATCCCTATATGTCAAGTTTTGCATGTTTGTATACCTCAGTTTTAGTGGATTTTATGATCCCCAGAGTCATCAGCTATACTTACCATGTAAAATCCAGAGCGGGTTTAATCTCTAAAGCTCGTCAGAAGTCAAAAGTTCTCCTCGTCATTCTCAAATTTCTTTACCTTTGCATTTACCCATTAAAGTTTAAAACCTTTGTCAAATTAAACAAGAGAAATGCTTCTCTCTCTGTGAAAAAAAAAACAACACTGTGACAAAATGACTGCTAAGATTTATTTACCATCTTTCTTTGCATCTCCTTTTTGTGAGGTAGGCATCAAATGTCACATAGGCTGTCTGTAGACTTTGATGGATCAATCTCTCTCCCACCAGCCATCCCCAGGGCTTTCATCTGCTTATCTCTGACCACTGTCTGTCTGCCTGACCGCCTCGCTGCTCATTCATACTCGGAGGCTTCCACACAGCCCTGCAGCTCTCACTCCGTACCCCCAAAATAGAGGGGGAAAAAAACCTCTATACATAACATAGTCAGTGATCTCAACCATTAATGGAAGTGGGTTTTAAAGGGAAACATCTCTCACTTTTCATCTTTAAACACTTTATTCTAAAATCTACGTCTGTGTTAAATACTGTGTATGAATCGTGCATTGGTGACTTAGCAGTCGCTATTGTTGGGCCTCCTTCAAGCCCATTGGTCACATGTGTAAAAGCATATAGACACCATGCTTCCCAAGTTGCAGTTGTGAAAATACTGGTCATTGCTATGATGTCAGCACAGATCCCTAACCAAAATGTGCTGAGAAAAATATCCTGGAATAGCACCAGAAGAGGTAATGTATGAGATGAACATAAACACTAGGGTTTTTCTGCAGAAGATCTCATTTCTTCTTATTATTGCATCAGTCACCCTCCATCTGGGAATCCAACAGAACATAAGCTAAACTTCATATCATTATTTGTGGTATTCCTGTGATTTTAATCTGTGTTTAACAAATAATTTTCAAGTTATATGTTTTTGGTTTGGGGTTTTTTGGGCTAATTTGTTGCTGTTTTCAGCTTTACCTGTTAGAATAGAAGAATAGAATAGAATAATCCCTTAATTGTCCCACAAGGGGAAATTTGGGTGTAACAGCAGCAAGAAAGACACATATACAAACAAACAGTACACAAGACACAGAACAGAAACATACACAATTTTTACATATTTGTAAAAATATGTTGAATGCAACTAGTAGGAAGCTCGAGCTCGTGGTCTGTCTCTGTCTCATACGCTTATTCAGTTTTTCCACTCTTTTTATAGATCTTCACATACAAGCTTATTTACATTAACTACAGAAGCATATTTTAAATGTGACTGCTGCTTCTGGAGGCTTTCCCACCCTCTCCAGAGGGTCTTTTCAGCCACAGGGCTGCTGTAGTGATGGGATTAAGGGAGGCCTGGAGCGTGTCCACGTCTGGAGCTGAGCCGGACCATGCTCCGACGACCCACCAACCTCAGCGTTATTGTTCTGCTTCCCAGCGACCCACTCCAGGTGCCAGGCAATAGAGAAGATGCTCCAAACTTTCCCAGGAATGAGGCCTACTGACTAAAATAGTTCATTTAGCACCTTTAGCAACCTTTGCTAACCCCCGCCTCCCCCCCAAACACAAACGCCTTCACTTCTAACACTAACTCACTGAGAATCTGAAAAGGAGACTATCATCCCAACAGAAGCAGAAGGGATGTCTTTCTTGCTCTTTCTCTCTCTTGTGTTGCTTGCTCCTTCACTCTTTTAAATCTAAATTCCTCTTTTTTCGGTCGGGTGTGGGGGGCCAATGGGAGGACAGTTGTTTTGTCTTCCTCCATTGGCTGATTTACATCTCCACAGCTTCTCTATCAAAGTGGCCATTGTCAGTTTTGACCTATGAAAATTACAGAGGACACTGGGGGCCTTTCTCCTTTGACAGGCTAGCTAGCACACAGACAAGCGTGAACACACACACACTCACACACATACATATATAAACACATAAAAACA
The DNA here is from genome assembly GCF_036321145.2 of Pelmatolapia mariae. NCBI lineage: Eukaryota > Metazoa > Chordata > Actinopteri > Cichliformes > Cichlidae > Pelmatolapia > Pelmatolapia mariae. The sequence continues at coordinate 17,302,945 of NC_086237.1, read as the reverse complement.
CAGTTTAAATACACGCCCACAAGATGCACACTATCCCGTTTTATTTATTTTGATTCAACACAGATGATCAGCCAATAGCCGTCCTCTCTACTGTTCTTCCCATTCTAAACCTCCCGGGACCACAGAAACGAGGGATAGAGAGAAGGAGGAGGAGAAGAAGGGAGGGGAATCATCCAGGAATAAGGAGAGGAATCCATTTGCACACCAATTGTTTTTCCTTCTCTCTGAGCCAGGGAAAAGAGAAAGACCACCTCTTTCCCTCTGTGACCACGGTCCCTCCTTCTCCTCCTCCCTCCTTCCCTCCCTCCTCTGTGAAAGCAGCATGAATGGAGAGCCACATTCAGCGGGGATGAATGGGATGGGGTGGAAATGGGTAGGGGGTCATTCTGACCACCCCAGCCCTCCAATACCAGAGCCACATGTGCAGCATATTAGCATATGAAGCCCTGTCACTGCTGTGTCCACCTCCCAACTGACCCGATTCGTATTCGGGCGCACACAAACACACATATGCATGCACACACAAACACTTAGAGCTTTTGGGTCAGGTGGATGCTGTTTTATCACCAAAAATCTCTGAGCAGTTTAGAGGGATTGTGCATCAACAGGACGGTAAACTTATGGGCAACAGGAGCAGCAGATAGTTAGCAAGACCTGTGGCAGGCAAGCGGGCCTCACAGTAAAAACATAGCTAAAAAACAAAAAATGTCATATTAGCCTCACAATAGCTATAAGAGATGACTCTTCCACCTTTCCACCATCAAAATCAATGGGGAACCCGTACAGCAATCTGGAAATCCACAAACCATTGAACCGTAGTTAAGCAAATTGGAAAAACAAGTGCAAAAAAATGTGAGAAGAGGGCCAAAGAAAATGTACCTTGGGCCCTCGCTGCACAGGGACCTTTTTTAGACTGCCTTTCCTGTTAGACTTTCCCTCATCGAGACAGTGCGTCACACGCAGGGAGTCTGCAAGCCCAGCAGATGTTAACCCTTTGCAAGCTAAACAGCAGTCTTTCCTGAAGAGCGCTCCTCGGGGCCAGTTCACACACTGTCTGCTGGGTCCGGTATGTTTGGACGGAGCCTCTTACTACTCCACTGTACTACCCTAAGGCTCTAATCTGTTTAACAGCACAGCGGATTTACATGATCATATTACAGCTTCTACCACTCCAGAGTGCTTGTCTACCATTAAAAAAAAAAAAAAACCCAAAAAACAGCTCTGGTTTGTGGCCAACTGGCACATGTTGAGTTGTCAGAGCCTTAGACAGTTGCATGGTAATATCATAATATGAAAGATGGAAAAAAAAGCACCCCTCACCTCTGTGTTTATGGCCTTTATGTGTGTATGTGTGTATGTGTGTGCCTGTGCTGGTAGGGGGCTAGTTATTAATCACTGCTTGAGAGCTGACATCAGGCAGCCAGTAAACGTTAATTAGGACCACCCAATGGCCGGGCCAGTGTCATTAGCTAATTGAGTTTGTTTATGTGTTTGTGTTTGTGGGGACAGAAGAAAAAGCCAAACACAAAAAAAAGAATTAAAAGAAAGAGTGCATGGAGGGAGGAGGCAAGGGAGGGAATTTGGAAGGCTGAGAGGGGAGGAAGGAGTGAGGGAGAGATGTGGGCTTGTCTCATCCAGCGCACTGTTGTAGTGACATGTCCTTCAGCTCAATCCATAGGGAGAACTAGAAAGAAGGAGGAAGACAGGGAATATGGAGGAAGAGAGGACAGAAATACAGCCACCCCCTCCACCATCATCCCCACTCCATCCCGGGAACCTGAGGCCTCAGTCATGGCTGGAAACTTACTCCACAGGCAAGCTATGGAAAGAAAGACTTACAAAAAAAAAGGCACAGCAACATGATTTTCCCCCACTTTTTCTCAGAATCTTTTCACATTGTTTTCTAACCCCCCAAAACCGCTGATTTCAGCAGGCTTTTTTTTTTTTTTAATCAAACACATGCACCCCACACACAAACATATCTGCATGTATACAGTTTGTGCACACGCACACATCAACAAGCATGAGCTCATGCACCCTCCAGCTTTTCCCCCCGTGTGTACGTTTCACACGCCACTTCTGTTGCCTCCCTTGGGTGTTTAGAGTGATGCTGTGTGTAGAGAGCAGCCAACCAAACAGCCCTGCATGGTCTCAGATGGCTTGGTGTGGCTGGCTGTGGTTATGCCTGTTGAGTTCGCCTGACCGCCACATGATGAATCACATCCCAGCTCCATCCAAAACGGCACACAGAGGCCGATACACCGGTTCCCTCACCAACACAGCTCGTAGCAGTGCGAGGCGGGAAAAACAACTGTCCTCTACCCGCTTTCTGCATGGAGATTAATTTTAACAAGCCAAGTCAGAGCTCTCAACAGCAGCAGGCTACAGAGAGAAGAAAAAAAAATCAAAATCCACCAAGGAGCAAAGGGGGGAGGAGGGAGAAAGCTGAGCCACAGCCCTCTGCTGTCAGGGTCTCTCTTCTTCCCTCTCTGTGATTTGTGCCCTTGGCCAGGTCCAATTCATGTCCCACAGATAGCTCAGCTCATGCCCCAGTAGGCTTGTTAAAGCAGTTGAATGAATGCCTACATGTAATGATTTGGCCCAAAAGCTAGGACAAAAACAACAACAAGAGAGCAAATCTAGGTGGACAGACGACAAAGTGAGACATTGCCCAGTTTGTTTTGTAACTTTCTGGTGCAGAAATTATTTTTTTTTTTTTTTTTTTTTTAGGCAGCTTAGCGGTCATTGAGATCATTGTTGTCTGCTGGTGAAACATTTCCGATTTCAATTACAGTCAGTCAGTGACAGAAGGGGGGGGGGGGGGGGGGGGGGGGGGATATAAAAGAAACAATTCAATTTAAGCAAAGTATTTACTCTTCCCACTGTGCTTTGGGGCACACGGCCTTTCTGTGTTAGCTAAATTTAAAGAGAAACAACAAAACTCACTGTTGCAAAAAAAAAAAAAAGTACAATTTTCACATTTTCTGTGAAGCGTTCTTTTTCCCAACTGCGATTTTAAATCAATTCCAAAGTAAATTCAAAAATTATTTTAAAAAATGTGTTTTATGTTAAGTGATTGATTTACTGCTCTACAGTAGAGCTATCATTCAATTTGAAAGGGGAATTTTATCTATTGACAGCTGTGCTTCTTGATTTTTTATTTATTTTTTTTTTTTTTTTTTACACACTCCTGAATTCACAGTAAATTCAGGACTGTACACAGAGTGTTCAAAATCGCATTGCAAATGGTGCTGCAAGCCAATTTTACCCATGATCGGTGGAAAAACTGATTTCATTTAGAACATTAAAGGCAGACACTCCACGCATGAATCTAAACTGCATTTCTGGGGTGTGCGTGTTCAGTTACATGTGTCTTATTTGAGTTTGTCTGACAGAAAGCTGCCTGTTAGTGTGTTCAGAACAGTATGTGTACTGTCTGGCTGCTAATACGTCACCAGGGATTCTGCTGAGCCAATCACCTGTGAGCTTACACTCCTGAGTGGAGAACAGCACTCTTCCAGTGAATAGGGTGAACAGCAGAGAGGGGGGGAGAAACAAAAGAAAAGAATGAGAAAAATAACCCATTAACGAGGTAGATTGCTGTTACCATGGCATCTTGGCATGGTTAAAGAGCATGGAGCTGTAGCTTACCTGCCTCCACCCCCACTTTCCCCAGTGCTCAATCTCCCCTCCCCTCCAGCACACCTTTTACATGCCCCAGAGGAGCACTGAAGCACTCTGTGGAGCACATCCATGAGCAAAGCTTCTCAGCTAGGCAGGGGTGGAGAGACAACCACCACCTGCACTCTGGGATTCAGGGAAGAAACTCTAAAATTAGCCCCAGCATGGGGTGCAGGAACAGGCGAGAAGGTTGAGGAAGGGAGTGCGGAAGAAGAGGAGAGAGAATGAGGGTGGGAGGAAAAGGAGTACGATGCAGAGACATGGCAGAGAGGGTGGTGACAGCACACATCTACTGAGACGCCTCTCTGCACATTCACTAGGCTGTGGCAAATTAAATGTCTGATCTAGCACTTCATAAATATAAAGGCACACACACACACACCTCTCCACACACAATTATGCATGCTCATAAAACCAGCTCTCACACATCCACCTATTCCTGCTCACAGGTGCTAAATACATACAATATCCACACACACACACAAGCATCATCATTAAAGGAGTTGCTCATTGTGAGATCGGACTGTGGCTACACTGAGGCTTAAGCTCCCCGAGTGGTCCAGTGTCAGTGGGCATCTGTGTCCCCATGTCCCACTTAGTCCCCTGCCGAGGAGCCCAACCTGCCGCTCAGTGTGGAAGAGGAGAGGGCAGATGGGTAGAGTCCGATTATAGAGTTGTCTGACCTCCCTCACAGGCAGCTCTGTGCTCTATGCCCAGGGCCAACACAGAAAGAGTGTTTGTTGTTGGTATTAGGAGCTAAACGGCTTAACGGTTAGCAGACGTGCTTCCAGAGGGTCGAGCACACAGTTTTGACTTGCTGCCAGACCCTGAGAGCCGAAAGCGATTCAGGCATGGTTCACAAAAAAAAAGTAAAGAAAAGGATATGCAGGGTTTTCTGGAGAAAGAAGAAGAACTTAACTGTAATTAAAAGACAAGTGTGCAGAAACTGAATCCTGTGCTTTTGCAAAAGCAACTTTCTGCATTTTGTTTTAAAGCTTACTTAGCCATTCTGTATCTTGCAGCCAACTTTGCGCAGCAACACAAGATTTTTATTAATCAGAGGCCACTGCAGCAACAAAACACAATAAAGACGGCTAAACAGTTATCCATTATTTACTCCCGCTTGCACATTCTGCTGAGCTTTTGCACCTCTCTAGCTCAGAGGGGTAAAACTCCAGTGACTTCCTGCTGGACTCTCCAGTGTCTGTCTTCAGAGACACCCCCTAAAATTAACGCAAAGCAACAAACACATGTTAGTGTTTCCGGCAGCTAAGCCGCTGCATGTGGCTGTGTGTGTTTATTAATCTAAATTTTATAAATGAAAAGCACACACGGCCAGTTTTTTCTGTGGACTTTTTCTACAATTAAGTCTATGTACAAACCATTTCTAACATAAATACACAAACTAAAAAGTAAACTGCACTCAGATTAAGTTGAAGTACTGCTAATAGATTGTGTCAACTGTGAGCACAGGCCGAGATGAAAAGGGCTACAGTAATCCCCTCTAGCCTGTTGATTTCCCTAATCTCCTGCTTTTGTTGTTGCTGGAGCACAGAGGAGGGTGTGACAGGGTCAGGGGTGAAAGTTAAGAGCCTATATGGCTAGAAGAGGGGACAGATGAGGTTTCGTGCCCCGAGACGACTCTGTGCCTTTGGCTGAAACCACTAACTTCCTTTTTAACCTCTTCACTCGTCCCACCAGAAAAGAGATAAGAGCAAACAGGGAGGCCGCGTTTAGAAACACAAACATGTTTCTGACTCCCACTGTTGGACATCTAGCCCTGTTGCACGCCTCATCACAAACTGCCTCGTCCACAAGCACACACATGCTCTCTGACTAAGTGCGCCTTTGGCTTTTTTTAAGTTTTGGTCCACGAAGACGAAAACATCTTTAAAATTCCTTCACATAGGAATTCCTCCCGCTGGATTTCTTTTTACTTGTCTTTGTCTTTTTTCCGGTCAAAACAATTACGAACTTGTTATGGAAACGGCAGAGATAACAAGTTAAAGGTCATAGCGCTAGAAAAACTGTGACCGGTTTGAACTGTTGTACTACACAACAGAAAAATCTCCTGAATGTAGACTAACTGGAAAAGTTTGGACAAACGCAGCTCAAAAAGAAAGACGCAGAGAATGACGTCTGAGTTTACACACCTGCCAACATTATTTTTTACTTTCCTTTTTTTTGCGGAGGTGTGAAGGTCCCTCCCTGAGGCCAAATACCTGTGGGATTATTACAGCACAGCCTGAAACATGCTCGGCCAAAAGACCTACCCACTATCTTGGTAAAAACAACATCCAAGCCGGGGCACAGGAGAAATCCCCGGCCTTTATGTGAAAGGCGACTGGAGGAGATGAGGTTGCACTAGCATGTCTTCTCCTCTGTGACCCCAGGGGGTGATAGGTTGAGAACAGTGGCTTGCATTGTTTGCCTGTTCTACCCCCCCAACTCCTCCACCCTGCCTTCTCTTCACCTCATACCCCACCCAGCTGAAGATCGAGTTAACTCTTGCCTGCGGTCACTCCACCTTGCAGAAACTGAATACTGTGCCGTTCTCCATTTCTCTCGCAGGCCAGCTTGTGAGAGGTTAAACCTTCAACCCCTTTTTCACATATGATTCATTACCACCAGAGCCTCACTGAGGAGAATAAAGGAGGTGGAAGAGACCTGTTGCACCGCAGCAGGCAGATATCAATCAGCCAGCGTGCTGATACTGTGGGCTTTGAGCCCATGGGCTCCTCTGAGATCTCGTGTGCAAATGTATTCCTTAGGATCTGTGTAATTATCAGTTTGTGTGTGTCAGTGCTACAGAGTTTGCACTGGTGATAATGTACATGTGGAATTTATGAATGTGTTTGTAGAAAGGGAAGAGGTTCCTTTGTCTTGTTCCCAAAGCTAAGGGGCAGAGCAGGGGAGCAGGGCTGGCCAGTGACTCATAAATCACAGGAGAGGATAGAGAGTAACAGCTCAAATTAAGATAAAACCTCCTTAATTATCAGCTAAACAGCCTGGTGTCCCCTCTCTCCCTGGGCTATCTGTCACCCAGCAAGCAGGCCCAGTCACTGGGGGACAGGCTTTACTGCTCCTTACACACAGAGTGGAGCTGACACACACACACACACACACACACACACACACACACACACACACATCTGTCGTTCTCCATTTTAAAAACACACAATCTTCCTGTTTTTCACAAACACATTTAAAAAAAGTTGTGCACCCATATCGCCATCTAGCACGCAGCTGTCAATCACAGTTTCTTGCAACACCGCATCTGTTAACCCCCCCACCACACACACACACACACACACACAAATGCATATATATTGTCCTCCTCCTCTTGTCTCTTTGCTTATTCACTGCGCCAATTATCATTACCCTAATGATTTCTCAATGGCCCTCAGTCCTCTTCCTCTTCAAAGGCTATCTCTACCTTGCCCTCCTCCCTCTCAATTTAGGGCCCAATGAGATGTCCTGACATCCTTGTGTGCTATCATTGGCACGCACACAAACACACACTCGCGCACACGAGCAAGCCTTATTGCGTGCCCCAGAGGTGCATAGCGAGACAGTAGGTGGGGAAGTTCGGCAGCACAGGTGTACTCAAAGCTGAAGAGAGTGGTTGAAGCACACTGACTCAATTTGTGCGTGCATGTCTCGGCTCACATATTTGTGTCAGAGAGGGGGAAAAAACAGAAAGAGAGAAAAAGAGGAGAAGAAAGAGAGAGCAGAGAGAAAAGGAGAGACCAAAGAACTCTATTTTGGCAAATTTGGTGTTTAAATGTTCTTTTTTTTCCCCACTAACTCTTCTTCTTTTTTTCTCCCCCTTCAGTTCTCTTGGAGGCAGTGTATTGATTTTATATTAGGCCTGAGCTACCATCTGGCTGCTTTTCATTCCTCTGTTTTTACAAAGCACAGAGAGCACAGAGAAAGACAGAGAGAGAGAGAGATCGAAAGAAAGCCAGCAAAAAATTCATTATGCGTTAAATAAAGACAGTCAGAGCATACAGAGCAGTGTTTGTGTGTAAGTGTGGGACAAAGTGTGTCTGTGCTTCAACATATCAGTTTATGTCAGAGAATTATGTGTGTGATGTCTTATATACAAGCATGTGGGTAAAGAATGCAAAGCTTACTAAATGAACTGCATGGAATTTTCTGCGTTTTCTCAGGGGAAACTCTTCACACCTCCACCCATGAGTTCCTTTATCCTTTTCCTCATGGTTGTCCCTCATCGACAAAAAAAAAGAAAAAAAAGACAAACAAATAGTACCCAAGAGAAAAATCTCAGCCCCCGAGAGCCACAAATCTTTGTCTCCCTCCATCGTTCCCGTTCTTTTCCCTCCCCGTCCCTTAGGAGCTAGGTAAGCAAGCACACAGCTCTGTCTCATTGCCTCCTATCACCCATTGATTTGTTTCATCAATGTGTGATCGTCTGATGACAAATATTTAACATCTTGCCACTGTATTGATCTGAATACTCTGAGTGAAATGGGAATTGGGGATATACTTTCCCCTCAAGAGGTCAGGTTTGTGTTTGCCGTCTGTCTGCAGTTCGTTCTGCCAAAAGCACGTATTGTTTTTCATGACTTCACTGGTGTACATCGCACGGGCTGCAAAGTTCATGTGACACTGCAAAGTCATCTGTGGGATTTCAGTTTTACATCCGTGCATATTTTACATGTTGAGAAGATCTCATGTGGTGACAATGCTGAATAAAATACAAGATAAAGCATCAGTTCAGTGAGTTCTTATACTGAAATGCAATGTTAGACTCTATGGGAGAAAGAAAAAAAAAAAAAAAACAGAATACGTTTGGTTTCACATAGCCTCGCTGTGTTTGAGGATGCTAGCATAAGGCTGCTGATGCTGAGTAAGTTGTCAGTAAGTGTGGCTGTAGGGTACTGAGATCCAGGACTGCTCTGTGATTAATGGTAGGGGACGCGCCCCACTAATTGTGGATCCTGACACAGGCACACGTCCCCAGACAAAGCAGGACAGGGTAGAGCAGGGTGCCATGCTCAATCACCTTCCAGTGGAAAGCTCGTGTGCTGCTCTGGTGGGGGGTGGGGGGGGAAATCAGTGCTAGGAAGGTCACAGGATATCTAGTGATGACAGTGAAGGAGAGTCCAGAAGAGCCTTTGGTATCTAACCAACTATAGGAAGTATAGTCAAGGGTCTGTGTACAGCCAGGATAGGGATTTACAGAGTCGCAGAAACTTCAAGTACTAGTAGTCTGTCCTTACATGCAAGTGATTACTCATTAGGTCTTACTTCATCCGCATTACATTATCCTGATTGGATCTGAAATAAATCTGCATGAGGTCTGTGTAACTAAATGCACCTGTTGCAATATGGCATCACAACAACTTTATTGCTTAACTGCATTCAGTTCTACAAGGACTTCATCACAACGTAAAGTGTGCTACTTCTCTTTGCTTCTCTCGGCTGCACCATACGCAGGTCCAAAGTCCTTGCATTTCCCAGGAGTTAGTGTTTTTAACATACTTCAACTCTATAATTTTACAATACAGGCAAGCTTTTTACTGGACTGACCCATGGACTCTGAAGAATAAATGGGCCCCAAAATGCAAATGCTCTGTGCTTTTCTTCCACCTGCCGGCATCTTTTGAGAGCGAGGACAGATGGATGTCATGAATTGGCTGAAGCGAGGGACTCCAGACATTCAGCTCTATTAAGAAATCCCTTAATAGGGGGAGGGAGCCGGGTGGTTTTCATATTGTTTCTATCAGCAAAGAAGTTACTACAATGGGATAGTTCTCAGAAAGACTCGTACTGTTAACATTTTTTTGAATGTTAACAGAGTTTTAAGTGCATTTTTACCATTTCTGTGTTATTTTTTTCCAAGCATGTGTGGGGAGTTGCATTTCCATGTGTGTGTATGCATGCATTAACATTTCTTAATTGTACCTTGGTGCCTCCACAGCTCCGTGTCCTGGGTCTAAGTCATTCAGGCAGAGCCCCCCTTGGCCCCTCCTTGGCCCCCTAGGCCCCCAGGCCCCTGTGAGCTTCCCACAAAAAGTCCACAATGCTATTCAAACAATAGGCCAAGGGACAAAGAGCACATTTACACAAGTAGAGGGTTTTTTTTTTTGAAAGCAAAAAGGCACTGTTTGGAAGATTTCCAAACTTCTCTCCCCTCCCAAAAAAAAAAAAAAAAAAAAAAAACCACCACCACCCCCACTCCACACTCCACCTTCCTACTCCTTAACTTTAAAAAAAAAAAGTTCACCATTCCAGTGATGGAGACGTGGGAGCCAAATATACTACATCCAGCCCAATCCCACCCGCCAATGCACAAGCACCCCCAATTTAGCCAAACCCCCTCTTTACAGGACAAAAGCCCTTTAGAGCCTAAGTGTATGTGAGGGCTCTGGTGGATACCATAGTGGCTTAAAGACCGTGGAGGCCTCTAAGAGACACTTCTTTTACTCTCAGTCTCCCTCCATTTCTCTTTCCTTCTCTCCCTCACTCTCTCCGTCTTTCTGCCTCTCTCTCTCTCCCAACTAGTGAAAGGTTCAGCAAGGGGTAGGAGTTTAGAGAGAGATAGAGATGGGAGGGGGAGGTGAGAGTGTAGAGGGTGCTCTTATGTCAACATTGTGGTATTTTCCCAAAGATGCATATCGCCTCTATACAAATAGGAGATGTATTTATAGGAGTACATAGAAAGCTGCGTGAGTGTGGAGTGTTTGGCCGAGCTTTCTGGCCACGGACCCCACGGCTCCATGGATGGTCTTCATGGCTAGTGAAATTGTTATTCTTTAGATGCACGTTGGCTGGGAAACACACAAGTTCTCAGGCGACCACACAGTATTCTCCCTCCCAATATGGCTGCCATGCAGAGGCACCCATTGATGGAAAATGCCCAGTATCAAAGATCTTGACTGGAGCCAATATCCCAAGGCTTCTTTGTCACTGTGTCCCACATGGCATGTGGCTGGGCAGCTATGGTATGTTTGAGAAAACAGAGCAAGCGAGCTGCATTTCTATGCTTATATGACACACAAAACCCAATTAACCTGTTTAGAGCTGCAATAACTGCTGGATTTAGGTCTATTACAACAACAAATTGACACAGAGGAAGATCGTGAGACTGCATGTCAGACTGTGATACAGTTTTCTCTTTGGGATGGCAAAAATAGAGTTTCAGGTAGATACCAGTTGTTTGTTATTCGCAAACTGTGAGCTCAGAAAAACCTGTGAGCACAAGCCCTTGTCCTGCTATTTAAGAGGTCAGCCAAACCAGACAGGTAGGCAGGTAGCGTGTCACCACAGGAGTCTCCTGGCATGCACAGACTGCAGTGACTCTCTAGGAAATTTAGCACCTTGGTATGAGCAAACACAATGCCTAAGCTTAGCCTAGATTTAGCCGACAATAAAAAGCACTTGAACCTGTTTTGATCAGTAAGCAGACACCCAGTCTATCCCTAAAAAAAAGACATGCCTTTTGATCTAAGTGACTCACTCGTGTCAGCTCTATTGCATTTTACTAGTCTAACCAGTGTCATCCACGACTTTGAACCTGTTGTCCTTTTGTACAAAATGTTCTGTGAGAATAGACACGTGACACACAAAACTGCCTTATTATGAACAAATGCACTGCATGCTTGGAGAGATTAAATGCTTACACTGCGCACTCGTCGCGCTAAGGCAAATAAACGTGTTGGAGTATTAAAACCAGACAATCTCCACCTTAAGTTTTATAGTGAGCAGAACGATCAGCATTTATTCCCCATCTATCTCACACTCACAGTCATTCTCCCGCCCTAAACAGGCACTCCCGACTTATATGACAGTCCCTCACATAACCAGTCTCTGCTGTTTGCTAACGCTGCAGCTCTCTGTGCTTCACACTCACAACAGGCTGTGCAATCCTACACAGCAGGCGCCAAGTACAGCAGCAAGCACAAACACACCTGAATGACACAGACAGGGTCCTGGAGGGAGCTCCACTTTGTGTGTGTGCGTATCCTAGACCGCAGTGATGAAGGTTGATCGCTGGTCCTGTTAGGTAGCATTGACGTCTCCACCTCAGAGCTGGCACACAGGGGAGTTATTGATTAGCATTAAGCATCCATGCAGATGGCCAATAAAGAGCAGGTGAGCCAAAGAGGGTCTGGGGAGTGGAGAAGGGTGTGTGTGTGTGTGTGTGTGTGTGTGTGTGTGCGCGCGTGCGTGCGTGCGTGCTGAGGCTGCTGGAAGTAGTGAGACAGAAAATTGGAGAATAACTGATTTATTAATTTACATTTCTGTTTCAGTTATATGCCTTTTAACATTATTTCTATTAAGAACTCATTTTATTGTTTTTCTTTTTTTTATTGTCATCACTGCTGATTTATTAGAGATGTATTAGAGGATGGGAGCAAAGATGTCAGGGAAGTTGAGGGAATAAAATGCAACACATGTCGTAAGCAAGTATACATGAAATGAATTGTCTCGGCTTCTAAATCCACCAGGAAGCCACATTTTCCAGCATTTCTCATGCGCCTGCTTCGGGCTTTAATATGACACAGGTTCCAGCACGCTTGTCAGGTGTTATGCATCAGTCCACAACTTTCCTGTCATATCTGTCGCTTGGAATATACTCTAGATTTCCCTGATCTTCAGAATACGCACACGGTATTTCACAGTATTTATTATTCATTAAATAGACAATCTGTGTTTAGCTTGTTCTTGTATTTAGTGTGTGTGTGTGTGTGGGGGGGGGGGGGGGTGTTACTCTTAGAAAAAACAAACAAAATGAAAACACCAAGGCCACCTTTAACGTCATATTTATTGTTATTCAGTTACTCAATAAAACATATACAGATATATACAATATGCAGGAAAACAGACGACTGCACTTTACATATTATTAAAAAAAGAAAACAAAAAAAATCAGTTTTTAAATTGCCGTCACAGTCCTCCATCTATTGTTTGAGAAATTCAAATTCAACAGAAGCTTTATTTAAAGATTACAAGATTGCCTAACACACAGCAAATTTTCTCTTATTATACATGTGCAATACCAATAATCTTTTTTTCAATTCCCTTATTTATCAATCCCTTGACCTCCATTTTTTTCCCTTTTTTTAGTTTCCATTGGCTGAGTTGTATACAAGTGGTTGAGCTCACAAGATCTACAGAAGAGAAAAGCAGAAAAAAGTATAGAATAGAATAGGATAGAATGAGGGAAAGACATTCTCAGAAACACAAATAATAGAGAGCTACAACAAACCTTATGATTTAGAGCAGCAAACGATAAAGGTTAAATTTCGCGTTGACAAAGAGGAACAACTTTGTGTTCACAAGGAAAATTGCTGAGTTACATTCAAGCGTAATCCCTCCTCATCCTGCCTTCCTCTCGTTCTCCTTTTTAGTATTTGGGGTGTTTCTGAACCAGTGGGCCATATTTAATTGTAATACAGGAGTCAAAGGCCAGGATTTTATTTTATTATTTTTCTTTTTTTTGGGGGGGGGGGGTTGACTGACATATGCCGAAGTTGCCATACACATTACAAAGGCAATCTTAGCTAAGTTTAAGAACAGGCAGTAATATAAGTCATAAGACTAAACACTGGTATACAATCAAAGCCAATGACAACTTCACCTCTTTTCTTATGCTTCTCGTTTTTGCGTTCTCCTCCTTTAACTCCTTTAACTTTTCTTATTTTTCTTCAACCAAGAAAAGAAAAGAAAAATAAATGATTTGAGGTTTTCCAGATGTGGGCATCGTCGAGTAGAGCCCCGTGCTGTTATTGTCCAGCAGTTTTCTTAAGTGTGACTGCATGTATCAGAAAACAAAACATGGTGTTCGAGTGTCTGTGAGCATGTGTGTGTGTGTGTGTGTGCGTGCGTGCATGCACGTGTGCATGTGTGTAGCTGTATTTGTGTTCCATTTGTGAGTGTCAATGTCTTTCTCTCCCTGAACAGGCAAGAGCGGCACACAGTCGTTCCATCCACAAATTAACATAGTCGCATCCTTATCGTGGTTAAATGTCTCTGAATCTCTCTTTCTTGATATTTTCTGATCTTCTTTAATTCGTCCTGCTGGGTCGTCGTCTTCTTCTCTTCTTTTCCCCCCTCAAGTTAGTGCCGCCACAAACGTCCCAAATCGGTTTGAGATATCAGAGTGGAGAGAGCGCCACGACGAGACGGGCCCCCCTCGGCCTTTACTGTCCCCGAGCTCGTCTGTGCAGTGGACAGACAGGCACTGCAGGTGGTTTCCTCCACTGCTTCCACCTCCTACAGCCCCCGGGGCTCCGGCTCCAGCCTTACTCTGGGTGAGCTCAGATTCTGCAGACAGACAACAACAGAGAGGAAGCGGTTAATTAAGACAGCAGAAAAATGGAAAAAACAACTTCAAGCAGTTGGCATTCTCTGATTCAGACGAACCATTTAAAGTACACACTTTTAATTAAACAAGTGTCATCTTCACATCCCACTCTAAATCTGCACTGTGAAATTAATTCAACATTATTCCACCACCCATCAATAAGACCCGAATAGGAGGATACATGCAAAAGCTCCCCTCTCCTCGCATCCGCCTCCTGTCGCCTGATATAAACACGTGAAAACACGGGCGTACGTTAAATGTAAGCGCATATATTTTGGCTGCGACCAGGCGCGCAAATGTGGAACCCTCCTAATGGCCTCTGGTCAGTGGGCCAGAGAGTACCGAGACACCTGTCCTTTAGCCCCGCTTGACCCAATTTACTGGTATAATGATCATGCCACAGTATCGATGCTGTGTCACCAATGTGTGAAGCGTCATAATAAATGGTTGCACAAAGCCTTGGCTGATTATGTCATATATTTTGTAAAAAAAATAATTAATTAAAACAATATATATATATATATATATATATATATATATATATATATATATATATATATATATATATATATATATATATATATATATATATACATACATATATATATATATACATAAAAACCCCTTTGTTCTGTTCAGTGGAAAAATTAGCCAGGAGAAGATTTTTTTTTTTTTTTTTTTTTTTTTTTTTTTAATGTGGCACATCACAATTCATCAAACATATCTGCCAAGATACAGACTGTAGCAATCAGAGAGAAAAGAGGCCAGAAATAAGGAAAAGTTTGGAAGCAGGCACATAAAAAACTAAAATAAGAGAAACACTAGCAAAGAGTTAGTGCTAGGGCTAGGTGTTATGACACAAGTGTTGCATCCTGTGTTTTGGGCTCTGCCTCCAAGCGAGCCCAGAGCAAAGAGAAAATGCGTATAAAGATGTTAAGGATCCTTCACTTAAATCAGTCCGATTAATCTCCCATCTCCTCCCCACACAAAACATACTCTGTGCGGATGGTTGAAACGGATCGGTGTGCTGCACGAAGACGAAGACCTTTGAGGTGCAGGGACAACTAGATGTCTGAGTGTAGAGACAGGTGGAAAACAGCGCTGACAAGCTGAGTTACATGCGTCAGAGAAAGGAGAGGCTGTGATAGACGACAGTCTGGGCACAGAGGCTGCAGATCACAACGCACCAGTCAGGCTAGCGCTCACCTAGGAGAAAAGAGAAGCATCGCGCCAGCCCCTTTCTCATCCCTTACCCTGTGTTCTCTTTTTGCTCATCCTCCTTTGCTTCTTAACCATGTTTTATTTTTGCTTTGCTTACCATTTCCATCTCCCTTCCTCTCTGCCCTCACAAAAGGCTTAGGCAGCAGCGATTTTATGCAGGCAGAGAGAAGGCCGAGCTAGACTAGTTAAGACCATGCAGCTAGGACAACCAAGAAAGGCAGGAAGACATGCAGGCGCTCAGGCAGGCTTGCCCCCCAGCCGGTCTGGGCTGCGACCACTGGAATGGAAAAGTGGGGGGATTTGGTGAAAGGTCAGGCAGCCAAGCCTCCCCGTTGTTCTCCATTTCATCTGCATCTCTGACTGCCGGTCTCTGTGAGCTCTTCTCTCTGTCTCTCTGTCTCCATCTCCCTCCCAAGGACTAGAGACGTGGTGTAAGTGGAGGCTGAGGGTGCAGGGGGTAAGGGAGAAATGAGGATTTAGAGTGGTGTTGGTGGCGGTTGTGACAAGATCTCACATTTGCCAGAGGGTCCAGTCATACACCTCAGCACGGCTGATCCCCAACCCCCTGCCAGTATCGCCCCCCCTCTCCACCGTAACCACTCACACTCCCTCTTCCCAGCACTGTGCCCTCCAGCACCCGCCAGCAGCTCATGCTAGCTGGGCACAGCAGGGTCCGCACCGGCCTGAATAGGCAGCCAAGCGTTCCCGTGGCTCACTGCTGACACACAGCAAACTGACAACACACGCACCCGAAAAAAAAAAAAAAAACCCACACACACACAACACGCCAACCGCTGCTGCCACTGCCATACTCACACAAGCCCTCAGCTGCTGCTCCATGTGCACACACATACGCCTGACTACATATGGACGTGCACGCAGAAAGACACACACACGAACCCGGCTACACACATTACTCAGCTTCAACACAAGGACAAAGGTGGAAAATACACTAACAAAAAAAATGTATGCATAGACTAATACAACAAAATGAATATTTCCCACAAACACAAGTGCATCCTTTCCATATTCTCACAGTTTATTTTACACATATACAAGCATAAGAAATGCTTTAAAAATACTACTAAACACAGGAGAAAAAAAATGGGATGATTGCCATTTAGCATTAAAAACATATGCAAAATCCAACACACAAACACTTGACCACCACATGATCAAATATATTAGTCAGTATGAGTATTATGAGAGAGACTGTGATTTTATGGGTTGGGGGGGTAAAAAAAAAATCCTGACACTACATTTAAATCGCAAGCATTATCCATGCCGACGGATTTGTTCAAAAGGTGGAAACGACGGTGTGAAATTCTAAATCACACCAGACTAAATCCCAAATCACCATGACATTTTACAAGCAGGAAAATCTTTTTTTTTTCTAACCGCCCCCCCTTCAATAAGATCTATCTTGTTATGGTTGTTCACTGACGAAGGTAGAATTCATATCCACGGTAATATCTCAATAATAGCCTATTCATCTGAAGAGAACAAGTGCTTAGCTTCAACAAGCACGCGGGGAAAATACCTAATAAAACGGAAACGGCACAAGCAGCTGCGCCGAGCCACAAATACACCTAAATATCCTTAACCACATTACAGCCACAAAAGATTACCAAAGTGATGTGTTAAGTAGGCACTGAATTTAACGTGATGCTCTTATATCACCATATCTCTTACCCCAAGTGCGGTACATTTTTATTTGGTACCTGGTGATGATGCTCCCACACACACACACACACACACACACACACACACACATGCAGGCACAGCAGCAGCAGGGTTGTGGAGCTGTCTCACAGACACAGCCAGAAACAATTTACAGAGATGAGTAGAGCTCGAATGCCATGAAGGCAGGGAGCACAGCGCACAGCTCTGGTTGTCTGGATGACACCAATGTGTCTGGGAGCTGACGGCCTGACACGGGTTTACATGTCGTGCCGCACACACTCAACACACCCGAAGCAACGCAGGAAGATAAACAATGGCTGCTCCGAGTCTGTATCCTCTACCCATTAAAAAATAAGTATTACAGCAGCAATTAATTTTTTTCAATTACTCTTAAAAATAATGACGACTGACGCTGACGCACGTATTGCATTTTTTTAAATTAACTGATAGAAAGAAAGAAAAATAAATAAAAATCAATGCATGCCACATATTTGAATCTACAAAAAGCCTCCATCACACACACTTCCCAGGACTCAGGATCTCATGCCCCCCCCCCTCTTTTTTTGCTTTTTTTTTTTTTGCTTTTTTTTTTAATCCCGAGCTCTAGACTTCCATGACGACACTTCACCTTTAACCTCACGCTCCTGAGGCCATGACCCCATCCTCTCTGAACACAAACCAGACCAATCAAAATGCTCCACTCGCTGCGAAAAGAAAAAAAAAGAAAAAAAAAAAACACCCAAAGGCCTCCGCTCCTATGACAGTGTTTGACATCAGGTCAGATTCCTTTAGCATAACAACTAACACTATGGTGTTGTGTGAGGAGTCTGTCTTTGTCAGCACAAAACACCCGTTACAATACACAGAGAAAAAGCCACAGGAAAAGAAGGGCAAGAGTAAAAGTTTTGCATCTCTTCAGGAGTCAGACATAACCAAAGATAAGCAGAACACTTTGCAATCTTCATTATATGGTTTCAGTGAAACCTCAGAACATGCCAAAAATGATCTGAAGCGGTTAAGCCAAATAATATCCCTAAAAACAAAGAAATATGTTGAGGCAAGCCTTAATAAAGAAGAGTGGGGCTAACAAAGGTACTGTCCCAGGTATCCATGCACCGGGGGGGCTGCCTGCAAACTCCCCCTCATCTCCACCCAACTGCCGAAGTGTGACCTTTCCCTCAGAGCAGAGAGGATATCTGCGGGGAGCAGGGGCACATTTCTCAGGCAAGGGCACAGGGGTTATTTTGGTTTGAATTTCCTCTCTGTTCTCTGGCTTGAAACATAAAGTGGGGGGAAAAAAAGAGAGAGAGAAAAACTTGCCCAGGCAGGCTCTGCCCCCAGCATTTGTTACCTTCTCACCAACAACACACCCATTGCCATCTCCTCAAACTCATACCCACACAAACGCACTCACACTCGCACACCTCTGCCTCTGGCCACAAGAAGCGCTTAGGAAACCAGACACAAATCAGAACATGGGAAGTGATTTAGTGCCTCCTTCATAACTCACAACCATGTCCGGGACCTGTCCAACATGTCATCCAAGTCAGTGACATATTGATCTACTTCACTGTCTCTATTTTGTTTCACAGCACAGTACTGCGCGCTTCGGTCTTTTCGGAAGGGTTCACGCACATATGAAAACAAAGGCTACTCGAAGATGTTTCGCATGCCTTTGGTTTTTGTTTTGAGCTAAAACAATAATGTGCCTAATTTCATTTTTCACCACAACCTGCCACACACACAAAAACAAAACAAAGAAAACCCAAATCAACATGTACAGTGTAAGGAGTAAAATATAGAATATTATACTGTTTATTTAGTATTTTTCTAATTAGTGTTAAGTAGTGACAGTTTTATGGGCAGACATATTTGAAGAGCTATAGATACACAGCTACACTGAAAGAAAAAAAAACCCAACTCCTACACACAGACTAGAATGAACAATGGTTGTGGTGCATGAAAGTGATGGAAAAATTGAATTATTTTCTCTTCCATAAATGCAAATGGTAGCTATTACCTCCTCACTCACCTCGTGAGTGAAACCACAGATGTTCTTTTAAGGGGAAAAAAATAAAAACACACACACACACACACACACACACAAAACTTCTCTCTATCTCTCTTAGTTTCTCTTGCCCGCCATCGGTTTCTACTTCTGTCTCCCAAGAGAAACAGCTCCAGTGTCATAACTCATTTGTCAGTTCCACAATACAAATTAAACACTGCCTGACGACTACCTGTATGGCACATAACATAACCGCTCCTGGCAGCATGACAACATCTACACCTCTGAAAAAAAGAAAAGAAAGTAAAAACACACACACACTTTTTAAAAAGCTGCACTTGAATAACAGTGAATACATGAACCCAGGACATCTTTCGGGACCTTTGTATCAAACTGATTTTTGGGGTTTGGTTTTTTTTTAAAATGTGTGTGTCTTCTTTGGACCCCTGTGTCGCTAAACAAGACACGTGGACATTTTTTGGAGGCTTGCCACTTGCACCCCCATTCAAATGCTTGGAACTCCTCCCTCTGTGCATCTCCTAGGTATAATCAGCTTTCCATTCCTTGCTGCTTCCAAGGAGAATATTTACCACATGCTGAGACAAGTTTCATTTTATTCTAACACCTTTCCCCAGGGAAAACAAAACACCGGATGGAGGTTCTATTTTGAAGAGTTGAAACTCCAGCAACGCAAAAAAAAGTCTTGACACCTTGGTTCGTCTTTTTCTCTCACTCTCTCTTCATCAGTCACCAGCATGTGTCTTTAATAGGCTTCCTTTCACTGTCTTGCAAAGATCCCAAGGAACATGAAAACCACGCACACGTCACACGCAAACAAACAGAAAGTGTCCTAAATCTAGATGCTTTAAATATAAAGACGGATGCATTTCGATACTGTATACTTTACACTCAGAGTAAATACTCTTAAATGTTTTCAGCATGTTAGGAATCAGTGTGCACGCGCTCCAACGGGAGAGACACCTGAGATCTGAGGCTGAAGCCGTGGGCATGACACTGAGTCTAAATAAATCAAACTTTATGTCCACAGCAGACAAATGCATATGCAAGTTGCAGTGCCA
This sequence comes from Pelmatolapia mariae, assembly GCF_036321145.2. Classification (NCBI taxonomy): domain Eukaryota; kingdom Metazoa; phylum Chordata; class Actinopteri; order Cichliformes; family Cichlidae; genus Pelmatolapia; species Pelmatolapia mariae. Next base: position 17,282,937 of record NC_086237.1, on the reverse strand, counting down.
GCGCGCACACACACACACGCTAAAGGAGTAAAATATTTTTTTCACATTAAAATATTTTAATGCATATTGTTTGTTTGTTTTTTTATGTCCACACTACAGACACTTTTTCAAGTGTTGCCCTTTTCTTACATTAATACATCTGTGCTGCTAAAAACTAACCGTCCTTTGCAGCTTGGATGAACCTGTCAATAACCAAGTCAGCTTGAAGTAGTCACTGGAAGATGAATTATGACTTTCGGAAAACAATATTACCAATGCTAATTGCTATGATTATCATAATGATGAAGTGCAGAAGTGTGCGGGCGAGGCCTGGTGGATGTGTGTTGTTGGGGAAAAAAAAAAGTCGATATAAAACACCTTGTAATGACAGGTAAAGAACACAGACTGCCCCAAGCTGTTTTTTCCCCTCCCCCCTCCACATTTCAAGCACGTGCCAATCACTTTCTTCTATTTTAGAAAAAGGAAGCACAAATTACTGGTGTGATTTGAGGAGCTGTTGTCGTACCGAAATGTCAAAGCCAGGTAGTCTCACAGGATTGTTCTCCATGCTATCAATACAGCCTCCTTTTTTGTGCTTTAAGTACTTTCTCGTAGGTGTGATAAGACGAAAGCTCCTTCTTTTCAAAGCTGTCAAAGTCAGAGTGACAGATTTGATCATTATTAAAGCTGTTTAAGGACTGATTACTGAGCGTGAAGAGTGAAAACTATTCTATGAGGTCAACTGTGAAGTGTGAAAAAAAAAAAAAAACTGTGTACGGGGCAAAAAAAAAAAAAAAACAGTGAAAAGTAAAAATAAAAATAACTGAATCACTTCCTACGCCTGCTGCTCGCCTGTTATCTTGACTATGCACGACTTTCCAAATGAGCGGTCAGCTTCTGGCAAAGATATACAGAAGAGAAGGGAAGAGGAAGAGCGTAAAAAAAAATGCTTTTAGAAAAAGGAGAAATAACATTAACTGACATGGGAAAGTTGATCGTGTACACCTAAAAACTTCTTCCTCCTTGCTAAACCTTCTTGAGAGTTCGGGGAAGCCGAGCAGCACACCAGACTCTGCAGGCCACGGGGCTTATACCAACTGGTATTGCTGTGCCTGGGCGAAAGACTTGCGCTGCACAACGTCACTTAGATAGGAGGCCAAGTATGGGGTCCAGTGGGGGACATTACTGCCACACGCATCACTTTAACAGGCACAAAGGGACCACAGAGATGTGAGCTGGGATGCACAGATATCAGCACTCAGAATACAGTTCCTGTAAGCACAGTTTAGCTTTTATCTACATACTCAAGCATCCAGTAAGTTACACACTGCTTGTAAATATCAGCACTGGGTCTTATTTAAAGCATAGCAAGATATATAGCTCCTGAAATCCTCCTGAAAGACAAATACACACGGCAACAGCAATTATTCTACACTTCCCTACTTTACATTTGAGTGAAACGGTGATCAGAGATTGAAAAGCTTCAACTTTAAAGGAACCAAAGTGATCCTTGACCCCCAACGCTGGTCATTCTCACCTCATCAGATACAGATATGCAAAGTACACACAGCCTGCTGATTCACCTGGTCCACTTCTCAAGGTACATTTCTTGACACAACTGAGTAAAAACACTTTGAGCACAAAGCCTGAAGTTTCTCTAGAAATAAGCCATTTTTCATATAGAGATACATTCTCTGAAAAGATGAATGCCAGACAACTGAACTAAATTTCAAAGCATTTTTTTCACCTTTAAAACAAGGCTTTTATCTATTACTGTTCATCATTACTGACGTTATTGATCTGACACAAGAATAAAAAGAATCTATGCATAATTCTAAACAAATACTAAGACATTTGCTGTGTGTATATGCTGTGGTGAGGAAAGAAGTGTGTTTTTTTGGAAGGGGTCAGAAAGAGAACTATTTGACCTGCAAGGAAAAAAATGTAACATGGCTGCAATTCTTTTTAGCCAGCACGTACGACTCACATGACAGTTATAGTTCCACAGCACAGAAATATCTTAACAAGTCATGTCATCTTTGAACATTCGTTAAAATGTCCAGATACGTGAGGAAGAATCATTTTTACTGGAATTACACAAATTAAGTTCTTTGTAATTAAAATGGTCATTTTTCTATGACCCAGTTAAATTTCGTTAAGCCTAATGGACTAAAGAATCGCCTTGATTTATTTTACATTAGTGTCACTGGCATTATCTTGCCAGTGGCAGATTTTTGTTTACAAGGCTGAGGACTTATAACTCGACTCAGTGGTGGAGATGGATATTTTTTGCAGTGCGAAAAGCCTGTGGGATGTTATGGAACTACACTGTGGGGTATGATTTATCTTAAATTATTATGTTATTTTGCTCCCTTCTGTGTAGCCTAAGCATCAGATTCAATCTTAAAATCCCCCTCCCCCCTCTCAAATACACCTCCACCCTTTTTTCATCTTTGCTGTCTGAAGCACTCAAATGAGAAACTGTCAGGAGCCGTGATTTGTGCTAACTAGCTATCGATCGCTCCAGAGCTGCATGCCTTGTGTCCATGCAGGGAGGGCTGAAAGAGGAAAGGAGAGAAGAGGAGGAGAGGAAGGAGAGGAGAGAGGAAGGAGAGGAGGACTATTCTGCCTTAAATTACTGATTTTTGCCTATTGAAAATTTTTTAAATGTGCCATCAGCCCCAGAGGAATTAAAATAGTAAATGCAGTAGGATGAGTGTGGCTGACTGCTCATCATTGTTAGATTTGCTCAGTAATTATAATCAAAATGAGTTACCATTTATACATCTCTGACAACAGAAGCCTCTTTAATTATGAGGAAGCACAGGGATAGGTGAGCAGAAATGCACCAGTTTGGCTGATTCTGGATCACATTAATATGCAGCACACCGCTTGTTACAGTTACTTTATGACCGGGTGAACACAAAAAAACCAAAATGGTGAGTCAGAGTGCTTTTTAGATGTAATGCCACCACTGCTACAGCGAGACGTCCTGTGCTCAGTCTCATAAACAAGTGTGCCTGGACTCCAGAGTCCGCGCGATGCGCGTCCCCGCCCCTCTCTCTACGCTCGCGCCGATCAGAACAAAGAGGCGTTCGAGACGCGCGAAGCCACTCGCGCAATTATATAACCTATCCATATTATTATTATATATCAAAAGACGCAGGGGCCTTTCAGCGCAAACCCGCCACTGTTCAACCATTTAAAAGCTTGTCCGTCTGCTAACACCGACAGACGCCTCCGTACAACGCTGTTGTTTGAAATGAGCGACTAAAGAACCCACGCGAAAAGGAAAAGGGAAATAAAATGAGAATGAAGAGACAAGTAAAAAGAAGCAATAAATATAACACCAATAATTAAAGTAGCATATAATACTACACAAAGCTTGTCTTAATGATGCAGTTACACTGCAAAAACGATGTGATTATGACTAAAGCACGTAATGAGAAATCATATTGAAGCATCATAAATTTAGGTTTTTAAAATAAATTTAATTTATTAATATTATTAATGTCATTATTATTATTATCATGGCTCTAAAAGCTAAATAGTATATTTGTTTGTCTGCATTTTTTAGAGCCACTAAAAAATACAAAAAATACAAAATAATAATAATAATAAAAAAGAAGATAAAATCGCACTGTGTCCATAAACCACGTCTGCAGACTGCAGTTTAAAAAACTAATTCTGTGCCTTAGAGTCAGTTTCTTTTTCCAATTTCATTCAAAAACAAAACAACCAAAATAATATGCTGTAAATAGTAAAAATATTTCTACTTTGACTGTGTGAGACAATTATTTTACATTATTCAAAAGGGACAGGGAGCAAGACGAAACAAACATTTAACAATTAAAAAAAACATTTAACTCTTTCATCTTTTTCGCCATTTCCATTTCCCACGTAAAACAAAACTGAAAATGAATGGCATTAATATCACCATGCTGTCTAATCTTCTGTCCAACAAATGTTTAAAAAAATCCTCTTTCAGCAGCTCAGTATTATCTCATGGTAATAACAAAAACAAACACGTAACAAGGCGAGGGGGAAACCCCGCTGCGAAAACGCATATCCTCAGAAAGCTATTAATCTTACAATGTAGTTGTTCACCCTGAAAACCGAGATAAAGAGCCACAGGAAATGTTTACTTTTCTTGAGCTGTTCTTTTGAAGTGCCTCTGGACTGAAGAACCCTATAAAATACTTTGCATGGATGCAAGTTTATTTTGCTTATTGTTATTTCGGTTTTTATATAGATATATATAGTGTGTGTGGGTTTTTTGTTTTTTTTTTACATTTCGTACTACAGACCCAATTCAAAAAAGAAAATATTTTTTCTTTGTCTTTCTCTCTTTTCAAGACTATGAATGGCTCTACTTTTAAATTCAGTATCCTCCTATAAACGTTAAACCTCTAAAACCCAAAGGCCCCAGTTAAACGGAGACGCTGCTTTCTGCCTGCGCAATGTGGACAAAATGTTTTCTCTTGTAAGTGTCACCTGATTATTTTACATATTTATACTGGTGCTATTATCACTGCATTTCAGATTTTGAAAATAAATAAATAACACTTAAGAAAGAAAATCTGTTCATTTGTATGAGCATGATCTGCTGATGTAATGTGAGTGGCATATGAGAGAGACTGTGACGAGGGTGAGAGAGATTAATTAAAACTTAAAGAAAGAGACTGTTTCATTTACCTTCTTTACTGCTGTTCTGGCTCTTATTTTTTTCCCAGGGTCCCGTGGCCTTGTCATCCTCTGACCCGTCCATCATAACCTTGTCACTGGGCACGTACCAGGTGGCGTGCTGCTCTGCCATGAGAGTGTCAAGGTCAATAGTGCCCATTGAGCCCTTCCCAGCATCCGGGCTGCAGCTCGCCAGCTCATTGTCTCCGTTCTGTGAGGGACAGTCGCCATTCTTTTTGCCTGTCTTCATGGCCAAGGGCTGGTCTTCAGAGATACTGAATTGCTGCCGCTGTAGCTGGATTTGGGCCTGCAGAATCTCCAGAGGATGAATTTCTTCCTGGCCAGAGGTGCTGGATGGGGTGCGTACCTGTTCCACCCCAGGAGTGCCCGGGTGGCTGACCCCACTGGCCCCTGTGCCCACACCAGCATTCAGTCCATAGGTGTCTGGCGTCGAGGTAGTATGATTGTTAATGCCCAGGCCAAGGGGCTTTTGTCCATTTATCAACCCGTGGTCACTCCTCTGCATTTTGGGTGAGCCGTTGATTATTGGGCTGCGATTAGGTTTGCTGGCTGAGGCCCCTCCTGCGTCTGAGCTGGAGGACACCTCATCCTCATTGCCATAGTGGGTGCTGACATCTTCAGAAAAGTCCACTCTTGGTGAGCTGCTGTCAGACTTGGCAACACTTTGAATGCCACTGTCTAAAGAAGACATAAGGTCAGCCTGGTCCCCCAACATTAGGTCACCTCCTTTCCCCCAAGAGGGCGATTGGAGTTGTTTCTCATGGGGCGTGCCCCCACCCCTCTCCCCAACGCCAGCCGAGGGGGTCTGCTGGCCTGGACTTACAACAGGGTTACTATTATCAGAGGAAAAAAAAATTCCAGGGCTCACATGTCCACTGTCTCTTTTTCTCCTCCCTCTCCCTCTCCCACTCCCTGTTGTTGCCTTCCCCTCACTGCACGGGGTAGCGTCCATGTTGTAATTTGGGGAGAGGGCACTGGCTTCCCCCTGCACCGTCTGGCTTTGACTTGCAGGCTTAGAGTTGCTATTCCCAGTGCCAGGCATCTGGCTGTTCTGGGAAGTGCTGCTCTGAAAATATTCAGGACCAGCACTGCCAGTCCCATTAGATGTGCTGCTATTAATGTCCTGCTCAGTCTGACTCAGTTTTCGCTTGCCCTCGTTTTGGTTCTTCTTGTTGAATGTTACGTTAAGATTGGGGGCCCCTAGGCTAGCGATCATGTTCTGGCAGGCTGTGGAAAGGGCCGCTAGGCAGCTCTGGCCGAAAACACTGTCTTTAGAGCTGGTTTTGCTGAAGTTCCCGAGGGACAGATTTCCAAGCTTACTAACAGACGACCGCTGGCCCGAGGGGAACTCAGACTGAGGAGGGTAGTTGCCAGGTGAGGTGCTCACCCCCTGGGGAGCACTGTGAGCCGGCCCCTGACGGTTAGCCCCCCCATAGGGAAAAGCTGGCTGTGCTCCCATTGAAGGTGCAGGGAAGTCAGCTGGCCGTCTCTCTGCTGGTGCATTTGGATGTCCTGCTCCTGCTCCCGGAGACTGCATTTGTGTGAGGTTGCCCATGTTGCCACTGAACTGTGAGTGCATGCCTGGGGAATGAAGGTTCTGCACATGTCCATCTCCTGGTATTCTCATGGGCTCCTGCATGCCGATGCCCGGCCTAAACATTATCCCAGCGCCGTTCTGCTGCAGCCCCATGTCATGAGGCCCTGACTCATTACCCGCTCCACCCATACGCCGTGACATCATTTCTCCTGGTGGGTGGGACCCCTGAAACCAGGAGTTCTCCTGAGTTACATGAGGATTTTGCCCATCAATGTTGGGCATCCTGCCACTATTCTCCCTGTCAAAGCCAGGATGAGGCATGCTCCCGACTGGGCCTCCGTGAACCATTGGGCCTGGAGGTACATCGCCATGGTGACCCAACTGCTGTAGACTCGGCTGCCTCATTCTTTGCTGTTGGTTGCGAGAGGCCATCTGCTTTATCATCATAGCTGCATTCTGGCGCTGCTGCAGAGACTGCTGCTCGGGCCCTGGATGCTGCAGCGGACCTGGTCCAAAACCTTCATTCACGGGTGGGGTGAACTCTCCAGGAAGGCCAGGGTAGGCAGATGGAGAGAGGTGGTTGTCCATACCGCCACACCAGCCCTCACCGCCATGTGCATTAGGAAAGTCAAATCTAGGCCTTTTCGCCATGTTCATATAAGGAGAGTCAAAGTGTTGGAGCCTCTGATTTGCAGGCTGTTGGGAGGGAGGAGGAGCTGGCTGTTGCATATTAAACATGGGGTCCCCGTAGGGGTGCAGGCCCCTGTTTTCCAGTCTGTGAATGGGATATTCAAACTGGTTGTGTTGGCCAGGCATCATGACCCCTCCATCCAGAATGTTAGGGTTAGTAGTGCCGGGCTCAGCCTGAGGGGGTCGAGGGAGGCCAGGGGGGCATGAGTTCTGTCTGGCTATCAAGCCAGCCTGTTGTTGTTGCTGCATGAGAGGATGTCTTGGATTGACCCCAGGCTCCATTCCCACGGGCACTTTCCGGCCATTTCCAAAACGTTCAAAAAACACTCCGTGCTGAGGCTGCTGGGGCTGGGGTGGTGGCTGGTGTCCCTTAGAGATGCCCTGCATACCTGGTGTCCGTGGCATGCCAGCGTTCCCTGGGAAATTCCCACCGGGAACTGGTCTTCCTGGCCCAAAATGTGGTAACTGAGATTCTGATTCTGAAGGAGAAAATACAGGTACATCAAAATGTCCAGATGGAGGTTCACTTGGAAAGTTATATTCTAATCCCTCTACGGCTCCTTGGTTTGGCAGCCGCCGAGGTTCCAAACCATGAGACTCAGATGAGGAGGATGAGGAAGAAGGAAGACCGTGAAAGGATGCTGCTCTATTAGGTGACTGGTCCAGGGGGAGACAGGGAGCAGGGACAGCGTGGTTCCCACTTGGAGGGCCATGATGTTGAAAGTCAGGCATGTTACCAGGCCGCTGCTGCGGTTGCTGTTGCTGCTGCTGGGGAAAGCCATCCCCCGTCTGTCCCTCAGCAAGAGGATCAAATCCTTCTCCAAAGCCCTGCTGTGGTCCCATGCCGTTATTGTTGTTGTAGCCCATCAGCCTGCCGCCATGCAGGCATGATGACCCTGGCTCTGGCCCTCCAAAATTCCCACCAAAATGGGGGTGATGTTGGTGGGGGTGGGGTTGATGGCCGTGAGGATGTCCTTGATGAGGTTGCTGGTTGTTAAAAAATCCATGCATTGGTCCTTGCCCCTGCTGCTGCTGAAGTCCACTGCCTGCATGCATGTCTGAGTGTCCCCGCGGGTGAAAGCTCCCGTACTGCTCACCATTCATGTTCATATTGAGCCCGAGCATTTGCGGCTCGCTCAGAGGGCCCATGCCGGGTTCCACGGCTCCCGGCGGGCCTCCAGCATGAAAACCGGGGCCTTTATAATGGGAGCCCATGTTCAGTCTCTGTTGGTTTATGTTTCTCTCTGACTGGCCAGGGTTTCTGCTATTAATTTGAGAACCAAACTGCTCCAGCCCAAACATACTCCCCTGCAATCAATCCCACATGACGGCCAGTTTGCCAGACATCGGCACACTGTCTATTTTTCCGTCTGTCCCCAAAAGGAAAAAAAAAAAGTAAAAGAAAAAAAGATACAGAAGAACTATTCAGATATTTTTTTGAATCTACTGATTATGACAGTTTATCTCATTTAAATGTCAAAACTCACCAAATAGGTTCTCATTGCTGTGAATATTTATCCAACTTCTCCAAGGACGCAGAGAAGGGACAGACTGTGTCCAAATACGCACGTAAACTGTGTCCCTGTTCCCGTGTGAATGCGTGCAGCACACTACTTGTCTTTTTGATTAAACAAACGAATAGAAAATCCGTCTAGTAAACTTGCTACACGAGCGACCTATGACATTCCGAAGTTTTTCTGCGCGCATTTCTTCGGGGCGAACATGGCACAAATACAGCTCGCTTATAAACTAAAGGGTGAGCGCAGAGGACTCGAAGCAATCAAACGGGCAATAACTGCTTCTCACAGCTAATTCATTATTCCAATCTGATGTCAAATGTCCCAGAATGACTTTCTGAATAAGGTCCCATGCTGGAAATAAAGGTGGGGGAGAAAAAAAAAAGTCCAGGCTTTGAGTGAAGAAAATCTTTCTTTAAATAAATACTGCCCACCGACGTCCTTCAAAACATCAAAAACGGCCAAGCAGGCATGTAGCCAAAAGTCCAGTGTGATGGAAAGTCCACAAACACGACTCTCCAGCCCAGCCGCGGGTGAACCGGGGCGTCTGTTTATGCGACCTAAAGCCGGAGGAGCAGCACGGCGCGCGCTACCCGCACTCCACAACTACGGAGTGGCTTGACAGCATCCTTCACCCACTGCCGGTCATGCGCTTTGCAGCGAGGCGCCGATCCCAAAGTCCTTTCCGTGCGTCTCGATCCTGATGCGTGCGTCCCCTCCGTTTACCGAGTCTTGTCTGGTGTGGTCTGAGTGCACTTGGGAGCGATTCACAGATACACTCGCTGTCCGCTCTACCGCTTGGCGCTGTGTGAGATCAACGCGTCCAGAGGATCCAGCAACAAGTTTTGCATTTCTACAGCCACTGCCATCCACGAGATTTCAGCCAATCACAGAGACCACAGAAAGCTTCGAGGGCGGGACAAACGCTGTTAAGGTGGTCCGCAGAGTAAAAGCGATTGTAAACTCGTGCGTGTGCGTAAATTCGACTTCAAAAGTAATGTTTTGCCCCAAAAGAAAGCACAAGTGGGGATTTGCACTAGATGGGATATCGCGGCTGAAAACACAACATTAATAAAAATAACAGAGACTTTCTGCCACACTGGCGTATACCATAAATTTATATTCTGATAAGGAATGGGAAAATGAACTGAATGAGACTGCGTGAAGTTAAATTCTACCCAATGCTGTTCTGTTTGCTCCTTTAGACCTCTCCACTCACGGTCAAATACATTTTTTTATGAATTAAACAGAGTGATCCACGCAGTATCCAGTGTGCTTTTAACAGTTTAGGCTAGAGTGCAATGACAGAAAGCCTGAGTGTAAAAGGATCTAGTTACACCAACTAAGGGGTTAGACGAGTAAGCAGGAGTTCACAGATTTTCTAGCCCTACATTAAAATAATAGTAATGACGACGATGATTTGAGAAGAACTGGTATGCATCCTTAGTGCGGAGGTAATAATCCGAAGGTTGGATTTGCTCTCACGTGTAATCAACTGCGTAAACATTCAAAATCTCAATCTGAAATCTATCAGGAATAATGAAACTTCCCAGTATTGAGCTCCGTATATTGATTTATGACGCCTAGTCGGAAATACAGACAAAAATTCGATGCAAGGATAAAAAAGGCAGTCAGACTAATATTATAAAGTGTCGATCCACACCTCGACGGCCAATCACACTCTCCTCATTCCACATGTTAAAAAATCCCCCTTAAAAGACTATCTGAACTAAATTATGTGGACGGTATTGGGCCGCGGTTCCGATAATCAATACTGTTCTCTTAGTATTATAGTCTTTAAAAGGCAACATTTTTGTAAGAACAGATAAGCCTGATTTGTTTTTAAAGGTTAATTAGAGGCCTGCAACAGCCTAGGCTATCTGTGTAAGGTTAAGTAGCGCCATATCCAAAGATAAGACATAAAACTGCCAGAACAGCCCATATTCGTGTTTTGAGACAATAGTCACAGCATAACAAACAGAGTATGAGCGGTTATCACCCTCATCTAATGTCCGAATAATACATTTGTAAGAATTAGAGCATATCTGAGTATATTTCACACAGTGTTTTTAAGGCTTTTCTCAAATTTATTTCGTGTTATGTGTTATGTAATTCTGAATGTGTGTTCTCGCGTGCAGCGCACATATTTGCTTATAAATGTATTTGGTTCGGGATATTTTACACCTCTTGGACACGGTACTTCTCGTGGATTTTAATTATCCAGTGCATTTGTTTTTTCTTACCAACTTACAAAAAGAACAATAAATGTTTAAAAAAGCACACACATATATATTCCACATGACCTTCCTCCTGCATTTAATCCCGGTGTGAATAGACAAGGAAGTTTTTCTTGTCTGTAGATTTTTAAGCACAGTGAGGTTACTATAACAAAGGCAAGCGGGTATTTAGAACAAAGGGAGCGTGCTGGTAACAAAACGCACTTTCATTCACCAAATATGGAGAGTTTCTTTGGTCAGAGGAGAAAACCATATCATCTTTTCTCGACACTGTGGGAAGTGGGAGAATTTGGTGTTAATACAGCTCTATACCTTTGGGGTATCCATGAGGACTTTTACCAAACAGACACAGTGCCACCTAGCGGATGGTGTCAAAGACGGAGGAGAAGACTTGGTCAGACTGAAGCTTTTAGATATTAGTTTTACAAACTTGAGTGTGTAATGCTCTAAACTGCTATACCGACGTAGATTTTTGCACTAATTTATTTGTAAACAGCAAATATAGTATTTTCAAATGAATTATTTCAATACTCAGAGGTATACTTTAACTGGGAAGATGGAAAGAAAATGTGCGTCTACTATAGTGTCACATGGTCATTCAGTGGAAAGTGCTATTTAAGATAAAAAAAGTGATATTTTTAATTCTTTGTTCAGCGAGGTCAGTGTGTTGCCTCTCTTCAACAGCCACAACGCACACACAACAAATATATGATGGGATGTATATAATGTTCAAGCCTATTACAATAATGCACATGCTACATTTCTCCTCAGTGTCGTGGATCATGAAGAGGACAAAATAGCTTCTTCTTTTTTTTTGTTTTGTATTTTTTTAGCTCTGTGTTCTGAAAAGAAATAACCAGCTCTGTATGGCACAAACTTTGATTTAACAGAAGCAGACAGAGTGCTCAGCTTTGCACCTAGAGAAAAAAAAAAAGGGGGGGGGAGGGGTTATGTAAGGGCTGAACCTGGAAGCAGGTCAGAACAAGGCACTCAAATATACACGTGCAAATGCACTTCTTGAAGCTGGGAGAACAGAAGCTCGTGTTGCAGAGGCAGTGATGGGTAGTGGCTGTGTTCTGAGGGAGGCTTGGAGTGAGAGGGGGACGGAGAGGGATGCTAAGTTGTTCAGATGTGCTGAATACTGTTGTGTTATTGCTGCTAATTCACGCTCGTGTTAATCGGCTGCCTCCGTATTCCAAAAGCCATCTGGATCTATCATGACAAGAATTTTAGTCATGAAACCTGAAAGTGTGAGCATCACCCTGTGCTTTAGAAATTAGGATTCATGGGTTTGTTTGTTTTTTAAATGTGTAAAGACTAGACTGTATCCCAAAACCCAATTAAGAGCATTCGAAGCAAATATTCTACAGCTCAACAGCAACAACATCAAGATATTGTTCTGTCTGACAGTAATACTAATAACTCTGTGATACAGAGCCTGCTAGTTCTGTCTACACTGTCTTCTCAAATGGAGACAGACAAGTTAAGTATGACAAACTGATGGCACGGTCTCTTTCCTCCTGAGTCCCCAGTGATGATAAATGCAGCCCAGAGCTACTGCTGCTGCTGCTGAGGCGACTTCATGACAATGGAGAGTCTACAGGCTTTCAAGCACTGTCACAATACCACTCTTTTCTACAGTGATTTAGTACTCAATTTGTCTCAATATTTTACTCAATAGGACAAGATAGCAGAAGTGGGTGCCCTTTTCTACCCTTAATTCAGAGTGTTAAGCTTTCCTCAGCTAGACATATATTACTGTGGGGGTTGCCCAAAGAGACAGTTCCTTCCCTTGTTGGGGGTACAGTGTCCTGTGCAGCTCAGGCAGTGAGCAGCAGAGCATCAGTGTGTCCTCTGTGGGCCTGTCATTCAGATGAGGCATCGCAGCTCCCTGGGTCAGGATGGGTTAAGCAGCATCTGTCATCCAAAAGAACCACCATTGTATTAAGGGGAGGGTGGCAACAGCCACCCCCTCCTCCTCTCCCCATCCCACCCCACACGCATCGCTCGACTCCGCACCTCTCTCAGAACAACAGGAAAGACTCAGGAGAATCTCTGGGGCTAAACTTGACCCGAGCCCGGAGGATGAGGAAGCACTCGTGACATCACTGCTAACCCGTGTAGACCAGAAATAACTTTCCTCTCCAAGAAAACCTGCAGCCACTGAGCAAATGTGCCCCCCCCCCCCGGGGAGGGGTCACATACACAAACACTGTAGGCGTGGACCAAACTGTGAGTTTAAATCTTCACTTGTGCCACTTCCTATAAAAACAGAAGTTCTACCAGAGTGTGTTGTCTTGCGGCAGGAAACGCAGCCATGTGGTGCACAAACACTAGAGCAACTTTTTTTTTTCCTAGGTGTCACAGGCCTACACGACTCATTTTGACAGATTTCAGGATACTGTGTGCTTATGCAATCAAGCAACAAGCCGCTATAACAAAGTGTTTGGAGCTGTAAACACTGAGGCTTTCTTTGGTAACGCGCCTGGATGTCCTGCTGTGTCAAGTCTCGAGCCTCTCTTTGAGATCCATTTCTTTCCTTCATCTGTTGCAGTATCTATTTAAACGACAGGGGCTCACTCATGACATGTCCCTTCATCTTCCTCGGGAGGGAGACACATGGACGGATGGATGCATGCCTACAGTAGACTACTGTGAGCTGCCACTTAACAGGAGGTGTGTGGGCGAGTCTGCCCATCTCCCCTTTTAGAAACAGCATTATTTGCTTGTTCTGTAGCAGATATAGCTGGTTTCCTTGCAGCAGGCACATGTGACTATTCCTCCACAAACAATAAAAAAAAGAAAAAAAAAAGAAAAGGCAGCTATCTCAGGCAGCAGACTGGTGGCTTTTCCTGCTCTTTAGCACAGATTCCGCTGTTTATTGTGTGACTCTCCTGACCTGCAGGTAGTAGAAAGTGCGGTCCACGCTGGAGTCACCAAAATCTGTAGGAAATCTTTGTCTTATCTGCAATCTACAGTACAGAACTGTCATTCAAAGGGCCAAAATGAAAGAAAGCATAACATATAGCACAAATAAATAAATACATAATAAATCTTTTATAGTGTTTTGGCAAAGATTGTGACCATTTAAAGCTTTACAAATAAATGACAGCTCTCTCCTTTGCCCTGAGGACTGATCAAATCCCCCTCAGGCAAAACCTTTATTTTCTAGGAATCAGACAAAAACAGCACAAACTGAACTTCAGAAAACTTTGTCAAAAAAAGAAGAAAAAAAAGGAAATTTATTTATATTTAGATACAATATTCAATACAATATATAGACTTAGTAGCACAAAAAGATGTGCAGAAAGAAAAAGGCACAATACATCATACATTCGTTACCACAACCCCTGATTTTTAAAAGCTGATCAGAACCTTTAAACACTTTTGTTAATATCATTGTCTTGAAGAATAGCAAACGACTGATTTAAGATTTTTCCTTTCCCCCCCTCCACTGGGTTCTTGTTTGCTTGTTTTTTTAATTCAAACACACATGAGGAATCATTCAAATAAACTTTGAAACACTAATTACACTGTTTGCTCAGAGACATATGCATTCATGACCGTAACATAGACAAAGGTGGCTCTAACACATAAAGACGATAAAAGGGAACAGGCTACATTATCTTTGTAGCCTCAAATCTTTGTCTTATTGTTAGCCTGAGAAGATTCTGTTATTGAAAACCGCTGCTTCTGACAACCGTTTTCCAAATTTTCCTATATTAAATCAATATTTGCTGAACACATAAACACCATTTATTCTCTTTGGAAAAGCCAATTACCATGGACATGGTCAGATTTGCCCTCACAGGACTGTCATTAACCAAACACACTAGAATACTTTCCTGAAAGTATTTAATCATATAATTTGCCTTGAGAAATAACGGGAAACCGATTACTAAACACAAATCCCAAATTTATGTTGGGCAATTTAAAACAAAACACAAATATTCAAGAACATTATGAGGGAACAGATGAGCAAACCACACATACTGTATACATGTAACACAAGCCATAATTAATAGTCAAGGCTGATGTGACACAATTCTGAAGCCTGAAGAAAAAAAGAAAGAGAGAGAGAACTGGATACAGAGCTGAAAAGCCAGAAGACATTAATATGGCAGCTCTTTCCAATGGCTGTTCTGAGGTAAAGATTTACATGACAAACGGTGCACGCTGGCTGTTATAGTAACAAAGTTCTGCTTGCGGGAATGGAAAGGAATTGCACTTCCACATACCAGGAAACAAAGGAATAACATACAAGTCTGCGCCCTGATAAAGCTCTTTTGTCAAGACTAGAATCAAGAATCCTAAGAAGTACCAGCTAACAGCTAATGCTAACCCTTACGAGGTGTGTGTCCACCAAAGCGTTTTTCCTGAGCACGAGTGTGTCGTGTATTTACGCTACGCAAAAAATAAAACGACAGCAGCTTGAAGCGGCACTGAGCTTCTTTTCTGTGCTCAACTTTATATAAGTTGTTGAGAGCTGTAAGAGCATGTCTGCAGATGACAACCAGACAACCGCAGTATTGATATAAAAACAGTGCTTGGAGGAACATTTTATTTGTAAACCGGCTACCAGGCACAGTCGTGTATTTGAACCGCTTTGACATAAAATATTGTGTGACATACTAATAGATCCTCTCACATGGGAAAAACAGAACAAAACAAAAAAGAACCCAAACCTATGTGCCTCTTAAGGGTTCAACTGGGTGCCTGACATTTTCCAAAACATTTGGTGGACACACTTTAGGGCATCAGGAAAAATGGCCAGTCAGAAATGAGAGAGGTAGCTAAAACAATGGCTGGCAGCAGAGGTTCATTAAGTGTAGTAGCTCTGATAGGTGTAAAGGACTGGATACATAAGCAACTCTACATGGTACTGGTATCCACTAGGCACTGATAAGGCAATTACAAATCTGTAAACACAGCTAGAATGATGCAGAGGAGGAGGAGGCCTTCTGGAAACTGTCTACCTCAGAGAGCTGGAGGAGCAAGAAAGGCCTCTGGTGGTGGGCTGGGTGAGTGCAGCACAGTTTGGCTTGTGACAGAGGCTGGAGGGGTGTAGCACCATCTGTGGCTGTTTTTCAGTGCAGTTTTTTTTTCCTTTTTATTTTTTCCACTAGGGACATCTGTTAGAGAGGTGAATGCTGCAATGTATGTTATGTGCGACTGTTTTCAGAATAGTGAGCACAGGGTGGGGGTGAGAGTTGTAAACATATTCAAAGTAACATCCTTTAGCTAAAAGAGCTCGCGAGGATCTGCCCCTGCTTGAGTTTCTCAAAGATCAGTCAGCACAAAGGTATCCACACCTGTGAGTGAGTGTGTGTGGGTAAGAATGAATTCACGTGTTTATCCTCTCTGCACACTGTATGTGTCATATGAATGTGTGCGTGTGTGGGCTTCCTGTTACCTCTGCATGTGGGAGTGAGAGTGAATACCTGTACAGACATGATTGTCAGTGTTAATAAGATGCAGTGCTTCGATAAGGTGGGGGGGTGATGGAAGAAGGATTACAATGGGCCAAGACGCCAAGGCTGTTAGTAATCACTTAATGGAGGTTATGTCAGGAAGGAACAAGAGCATGACAAACAGTCTCCTGCCAGGGAATGCAAACCACACACTGAGCCACAGTGTGTACAGTGAAGACTGAGGAAGAGACAAAGAGAGGTCACAGAGGGCATCATTCTGTGAGGAATGGGGGGGGGGGGGGGGGTTGGGTAGGGAAAAAACAGGAGGTTGGGGGAGCTGGAAATATTTGGTCCAACACCTGCCACTGTGGAATC
The DNA here is from genome assembly GCF_036321145.2 of Pelmatolapia mariae. Taxonomy (NCBI): domain Eukaryota; kingdom Metazoa; phylum Chordata; class Actinopteri; order Cichliformes; family Cichlidae; genus Pelmatolapia; species Pelmatolapia mariae. The sequence goes on along the minus strand of NC_086237.1, from coordinate 17,266,487 downwards.
AAGCTGATGAATTTGCTTTTTTTTTTTTTTTTTTTTTTTTAAAAGTAAATAGCTTTTCTTTGCATCTCTGCAGAAGACTAGGTCTCAATATCCTGATGGCCATAGCTGGGCCTTTCTCTGTCCAAGATCAAAATTAACCTGAGTCTCATCAGCCAGCATCGTATCGGTGGCTATAAATCAATTCCTCACTGGATAGAATGACTATGATTGGGTTAAAGCCGGGGATCTGCTCTATTGATTGCAGGTAGCAGCGCTCCCTCCTCCACAGCCTGATTCAGTTAGGGTAAAAAAGTGGCACCAAAAGGAGCCCGCTTAGCAGCCTTCGCAACTGCTGTCATTGTGGGTGTGGTGTTTAAAATCCTTTTCATTCATCCGCAGCACTGGTTCCTCGCACATCACCCTTTTTGCGAAGCTGTGGGGAAAGGGAGAGAAATAACACGCGTTAGATTTATGCAAGCTAAACACGTAAGGGAGAGTTCAGATGATGGCTTCAGGAGTTGCTAGTTACTGGGAGGGGTTGGACTTCTTTCTATTCATTAAATCTTACTTTTGGCTTTGCAAACCAGTAAAAATACATTACATTTCTTTTTGTAAACTGGAAAAAAAGGGCAGCTCCAAAAGTCCTTATCAAGCCTCCTGTTTGTCTTCTAGGTAGATAAAAGCATCACTTTCAGATTCTCCCACCCTGAGGCTGATGGCTTTGGAAAGTCAATTAGTGTTAGAATCTGATAGCCGAACACCTTAATGGAACAGTTCAAACCAACACTGGCTCTAAACAGAGGAATAGACAGATCTGATGAAATGGCACGAGGATTCACCCTCCCACTTCTCCATCTTTTCACCCCCCAATCCTCCCTCCCTTTCTCCTCAATCACAGCACAGACTCCTTCTCAACTGCAGAATTCCATTTGTATGTTAATGAGGAAAAAGGAGCCATCTTGAAACCCCCTCGTACACACCCAGTCCTCGCATACCTCCTCCTTCCACACCATCAGCACCCAACCACTATACTTAAAGAGTTCAGATATGACTATTAGTATACAGTTTCCTTAATGCTGGGTTTTTCCATTCACCCAGTGCTGTGTTTGTCTAGAACATGAAGGGCAGTGACTTGTGTGTAGGCTGTTCTCACCACCACCCAAATGTGACCCTGGTAACCCTTGAGCTTTGAGGTTCAGGCTTGTTGCCCTGCTTGCCACAGCCGTCTTTGATTGTACCAACCTGTTTACTTACTCCAAGGGAAAACTGGAAACACATGCTCAGCTGGGCGAGATGTGAGAAGGCAAAGCGCAAAAATTCTGCATGCTGGTAGCGAGCCAGGAATGTTTGAGACTGGCCCACTTTGGCCGGTCCAGCCCAGATTCCTCCCTTGTTCTCCTTGTACGGCCAAAAGCTCCCAGACTGATATTTGGAGAAGTTTCAAGAGCAAGGCAGTGGAGAGGTTTAGAGTGAATGCAAGACGCAGAAACTGAAGCCTGTGATTTAGAAGTAGACTATTTTACTTTTACTTTTTTTTTTTTACCCCACATCTTTTTTCTATGGGGATTAACTGGACTGCAGGCCCTTCTGTGTACATATATAACTACTTGTGTTAAACTTGTATGCTAGCCTTTCATAGGAGCTCTCAATTTGCAATAAAAGTAGGTTTTATTGCACGTGAGCTATCAAATCAAACATTATAGCTCCTTCTTAAAATGAACAAAAGCAGTGGCAGCTCAGTAACCCTAAACGGCCCGGAATACCACAGAAGACAACTAAAATGGAGGAATTTTTAAAGAAAAAGCCTGTTCACAACATCTAGCTACCTGAGGAGCACTCTTGAGGAGGTAGGCACACCACTGTCGAAGCCTATAATCAAAAAATGCCTTTATTAACATGAATATAGACAGTACGTAGTCTTATTCCTTCTTCGTACTAAGATTAGCAAATCATTTGTCAGACATGGTGGAGGCAATGTTATGGCATGGGCTTCTGTGGTTGCCAGCAGAACTTGGTCACTGGGTATTTACTGATGATGTGATTACTGACAGAAGTAGCAGGATGAACACTTAAAAAAACACATCTGTACTGTTGAGATTCAGTCAAACACTGTTATCCTGTGTTCAAATCGCACAAAGAGAAACATTACAAAAATGCAACCGAAGAAGTTTTTGTGGTAAAGAAATGGATGCTTTTCACCAGTGTTTCCTCGTAGATGACTGCTTTTGGACCTCGAATGTGAAATGGTATGTGCACACACAAGCACAAGCACAGTGGAGTAAAGCCCTTTCTCAACACCGAAGAGCGCAGAGTGAAGTCGCATCATGCCATGAACAGCTGCAATCAGCCAAGCAGTGCTGGCTCGCTACGAGTGCTTTTTCCACTGCACCGCACAGAAAAACTAAAGTCGTCTAAAGTGAGCATCTAACGAAGCTCTGTCAACTTTGTGATAAAACATTAGACAATATATTAAGACTTTTCACACATAAAAGGTTCCTGCAAGCAGACACTGTTTACTGTGAAGGTCAACCCTGAACTGGATGAGCCATTAAAATGGACGGATGGATGGAATAATAATACGAATGGTTAGGTTATATAAACTACTCCAACTTAGTGATTGGTTGATAGAAAAATAAAGAAAATGATACTGAAGTGTGCAAACATGGACACAGAAAGTAAACTAATCCCCAAACTATAGAGACTCAGGCAGAGTTACGGGTGGGGGACTAACATAAAAATACCCTGCACTTGGCAGACATTGTTACACATCACAAGCTGAGGGGAGACCATCATGCACTAGCCATGGGATACACTGCAACACAGGCGGCCTACAGATGACGGTGGAAATGTATCAGATCATAATTAGCTATATGGCATGATGCGGCACAGCCTTGCCAGGCTAACAGAAACCCCATTAACATGCTGCCCTACCAGTAACAACAAACAGCAGTACAAAGACCTACACTTGGCCTTGCTACTCCTCTGTAGCCTTTGTACCTCATACAGAACCGTTCTTACGCCTCTGGATAAAAATACAATAAAGGCAATCATAGAAATGGGATTATGAGGAAGAACAAACACTGTTCTCACAGTCATCTGTTTTGAGCTGATTACCAAACAGTTTAAGGATGTTTAGTAACAAACAAAACAATGCATACATGAAAAGGAAAAAATATGACAATTGATCTTAAATGTAATATTATTGATATTGAAAAGATTGATTTTAAAAAACAAAACACTAAAAACTATGACGTTTTGAATTCACATATATTAATAAAGGGCCTTTTACTTGTGCACTCGGTAAATAACACCAGGATCCACTCAAAGAAAGTCAGCTAGATCGCACCACTAGGGGTCAAAGACTCCACAGGGAGCCCTTAAGCCACTACATTTACTCCAGCAGTCTTCCGGGTTTATCACATTAGCACACTCTACTTCTAGTGAATGGAAGACAACAGCTGGATAACTAAAATGGTGTTACATGGGTTTTGCACAGCGAATAAGAGAAATTTAACCAAAGAAAGTGTTTAGGGTTGGGAAAGTTTTATTTTCTCTTGCACCAAATCCATCACTTACCAGACTTAAGGTTTCATTTTTAATTGTGATTTTTTACTTATACACTCACCTCATCCAGTTCTCTCTGCGTTTCCGCCTCCATACGCCGTATATCATCCATATTTAGCTCCACCCACTTATCAATCCAACAGAAGAGCTGGCGATGGAAGTTTGTGAAGATCCTCTTCTCTTGCTGTGGTAGACAGCAGCAGTCTTGGTTAGGACTGGGTGATGTTTAGCATCATTCGAGTATTTATAAGTACATTTGAAACTTGAGAAACTCTAAATACAAATTACTCTACTGTATCCTACTGGCTTAAGTTCCATTTGACTATAGAGCCGCCAAACATTACCTCATCATGTTTGCAGTTACAGCTTGCTTATAATAATTAAACACTAATTAGGCACTGCCCACCCAGACAGAAGAGGCACAGTATTGCATGCGCAAACTTGCAATACTCTCAATCTAAATATAACTCATGAGCCAACTGTGTAAATGAGTTTTTCCTTCTTCTACTATATTTCGTTATCCTGTATTTATACATGTGTAATGACAATAAAATTGAATCCTAATCCCAAATATATCACTAACCTCGTGGATGAAGTTCTCCACTTTGGTCTGCAGGCCCCACCACTTGAACTTGACTGTGACTAATTTGTAGGCACACATCCTTGGGCATTCAGGATTACTATTCAGCTCTTTCTGTTGAGAGGAACAGGGAAAAGAATCCGACTTACAACCCGTCACTATATCAGAATAATGCGCTGCAAAAACTTGACAGAAACTTTCCAATGAGAGAACAATTGTAAAAGCAGCAGAAGGCATTATTTTTGACAAATCTAAGATTCGTTCATTAATACATAATGCTTTGGGCATGAAGGTTGCTGAAATAATTATCAACATGAAGATGTGCTGTGCACAGATAAAAGTGCCCTAATCTACAGCACACTTTCTAAATCTATCCGCTGCTTGCACTCTGCCGCGCGCTCTGAAGAAGAGAAGAAGAAAAGAGGCTGGGTGTTGGGAGGGGGGACCACAGCAAAGTGGATAAACTCCAGATGAAGGGACCATTTCTCTGCCTCCACCCTGACAGCGACACCGTTCCCGACAGGCATGTCTTTGTGGCCACAGAAGGCAGATAAAACGGTGCTCACGAAGCGATAAGGGCGCCGCAGTGCAAAGCCGGTTACATTATTAACACCTAGGACCTGCTCGCCCCCAGAACACACACACTCTCCCTCTGAGAACACCTGTTTAATTAATCACTTCATTCTGGCTCGGCATTCCAAAAAGAAAATGCCACAGACCCGCCTCAATCGCCCTCATCCCACTGCCGTTTGATGCTACGATCATGGAGAAGCGTGAGAGAAGGGAAATGAGAAACATTTCTAAATTTGCAGTGGGTTTAGAAAAGTTGTCATCGCTAAAGGAGAACTTCACATGAAACGGATTCTACATCAAAACACTTACGGTGACATTTCTTCTCTCCCTCTCTGTGCCCCACTCAAAGGAGCAGAAGTTTTCAGAAATACAAAGGGTACCGATATGCAAGCATGTGTGCATGCAGAGATAGACAAGAGTTTTATTGCTCTGAGAAGCTGGCAGAAATTGTGCCTCTGTTGTCACATAACTACTTTCTCCCCCCACCTTTTCAAAAACAGTCTTTTTCCATGTCCACAGCGGACGGGAAAGTGATCTAATTAAAAACACAAAATAAAAGTTGTGCTTCTTTATTCATACTTTTTAAAGCTGTTTGGCTGCCTTTGTTCTGCAAAAATTCTTGAAGCAGAGGAAAGTTTCCCATGGTGAACTTTGAGGGCTCCACTGCAGAATAGAAATCCTCTGTGCTCCAACAGCGAACAGGACCCGGTCGTGTGGCTCCGGGGTACGGCGGGGCTTAGAGGCGAAAGCAACAAAACTACTGACAAAGTTTCTCTGTGGATGAACTACTTATTGACTTTTTACCCCTTATCAAAATATGTCCCTCTTTATACAGAACTGCTGTTTGCCGATTTAGACTCTGAGTCCACAAACGGACACTTTACTTCCAGCTGTGGACAAAGCCCGAGTGTTCTTGCAGCTCTGTAAGTTACCTGTAAAAGACTTTTAATGCCTAGATCTCATCACATAAACCTGCTATAGGGGCATTCACACAAAACACAATCTTTGGCTGACCCAATATGTTCAAGCTGCACTTAGACTTTGGAGATCAAAACATTGCAGCAACTATATACAATGCACGTGACTGTACAAAGTCATGAAATACAGAAGCAAAATCCATGAGAGCAAGACTACTAATCCAGGTCTTGATGGCCAGATATATACCCATTTTCCTATAACTTGGCAAATGGGTCAAATGTTTGCCTCCGTTGTTTTTTTTTTAAAGTATCCTGTGGCCTAAGGCCGTGTTCATAACTCTTAGATGCATCGCATTTCATTTAAAAAAAGAAAGCAAGAAAGAAAGAAAAATCCACTTCTGCTGTATTTACATTGAGCATCCACACTAATTTGCCTTTTTAGGGCTCCCAGAGAGGGAACTTTTGTCAAAACTGCCAACCCCAAGAGGGCTGAAATAGTTGACACAGATATTATCAAACTCAATTGCCTAATTGAGTTTGATTGGTAACTACATGCTACCTTGGATTTATACCACCCAAACATGTGATCCTTTGTCAGAAGAAAGTCAAAGAAATCAGCCTTAACCAGCAATAGTTCATTCACGCACTGATGCCCTTATTGTCTATGTAAGCAGCCACTGTGCAGTTGAAGTCTGTATTTTATCAAATGACTATTTCTGAACTGGTGCTGAAACAGTCACATGGATGTAGACCATTTTCAGTTTAAAATGTATGTAGTTTACAACAGCATTACCTTCCAGTTGGGACCAAGAGGTCCTCTCCCAGTCTTGACAGACTTGAAAATGGCAGGATCCTCAGCTTCCTTGTAGTCCTACAATGAAACTTTCAGTTACTTTCATTAGTAGAATATATAGCACAGAATATTTAACAAAGCTGAGGCAAGCTTATTTATGAATACTGGTATTTGTTTCATCTTGCAACAAGAGCCAAGAAATCTGCAGGATTTTACCCCAATTTAAAAAACATAGACACCATTTTTAAATGAAAAGATGGAAATGTGGGACAACTATTCAACGACTAGAGTAAGGGAACAAAGAGCAGAAACAGCTTAACTACAAGAAAAGTCAGAAGAGGGCTTCTTCCTTTTCACAAATCCTTCCATCTCTGCAGAAAATGTCACAAAGCAGGACTATAACACAGCTGTGCTCACAAGTGGCTTGAAGATAAGACCGATCTGTGTATGGGGGCTCTGACGCTTGTTTAATTAGGGTGATGATGCCAGTTAACGTAAGTGAATGTACTTGCATCTACCCGTTGTGTGCTGATGAGGATTTGTGCTGCTTATTTAAGTTTGTATGTCTGCAGCTCCAACTGCAAAAGAACCTTTTACCCCATATACAGTATCCAATTCAAAAGGTCATGTCCTGCCAACATAATGTGGTGATGTAAGCACTTTTGCCCTATAATACAAAGAGATCTTGGTGCCTTGGGGGAAAAAAATTAAAGGGTATAGTAAAATGTAGAGGGATACTGAGCATACGTGACGAGCACGAAAAACTTAACAAACCTGACTTTCTTATAAAAAAAATTAAAAAAAGACAAGAGAAATAATAATACAAATAAATGAAATGGCTTTAAAATTATCAACAGCTCAAGGGCCCAGCAATTTTAAATAAATCATGATGCGCCTGAAGCTAAAAGCTACTTTTTCAGGGCTACTATCCAACAGGAGGGTGCCAAACGTGTGGAAAGAAATGAAAACGCACCACTAAAACACACACACACACACACACACACAAGCCCACACTTTCTCTCTAATTTGGGTGTTTTAATGCTGAGAGCTCCATCACTATAACAATACACTGTGCTGCACTAATGAGGTCTGTGAATCGATGTGGCGTGGTACGCGAAAAGAAGCCATTTCTAAAAGAGTGTGTATTAGACTGCAAGTGTGTTTACGTCGAGTGTGTGTTTGTCTAGTTCCGGCACACGCAGCACTGTGAACCTTAATTACACTAACAAACTCATCTGTGCTGGCGGTACGCCCCAGAGCCTGCAGTCATGCCCGAGGCTGAGGGCTGATAGGGCCCTCAGACACAACACACTCCTCCAGCAAGGCAAACACGTCCGCCTCGTTAACTACCCACCGCAAACAAACATGTACACACACAGAAACTAGGGCTTCTCGGCCAAATAGCCACATGTATGCTTGCACGCATACTGGCAGTCACATTGAAATGAGGCAATGTGATGTCAAATAAGAGCAATAACCTGCAACATCTTCACATATGATTTCAGAGATTCCAAGCAGAGTATTCAAATCTTTAATTTATCCTCAACTGGTATATGTACGTTTTTAAATACAAAGATCTCTCCAATCAGCTGGCTGTATTGGGACACACTCCTGAAATCAACTATTTTTAATGTACTGTGTTATTACAGCACAGCAAATACATTTTCAAACGGGGCAAAGAAACAGACCACAAAAAACAAGAAAACAAAACAAAACTAAGAAGTAACATAGCCCAATAAAGCAGAACAGTCAGCCAAGTACACGACAGCCCAGAGAGCAATTAATGTTCTGTGTCTTTATAAAGAAAATACAAAGAGAGACTGGGGAAAAACTCACAGACAAACCAAAACAAAATAAAAAATACCAAGGAGATGGGCTGGACCTGATGCCAACTTCAGTAAAATATTTATAAAATGGGTCAGGATTGACTAAAGGTTTATGAAGATTGCCAAAGATTCTCTTCACTTGAAATGCTCTACTTATTGTCGATGCCACGAGCACAAGCAGCTTTTTCAGCTCCATGAATGAATAATCATACCTGAAAAATCAAGTATGTTGCTGTAAGAACAAAATACACAACTGTTTTGAAGCTCATGACAGCCTGTAAATAAAATCCAAATGTTGAGTTAAGTACTGAAAATGTGCTCCAGTCTCTCTCGTGCTTTTTAAAGTGGTGCCTGTCTGACATATGACTTGGTGAGTTAAAAAATCTGAGATATCTGCTAATAGTTTTTTCCTCACAGACACACAAAACATCAACATACACATTAAGTAAAGTGACTCTAAACTAGTCATAGGTCTAAATGTGAATGATTGTCTGCGGCTCTGTGTTAGCACCATGGCCCTGAAGCAATTTTTAGGAGGGAAGAAGAAGAAAGGAAAAAAAAAAAAAAAAGGATGGATAAGCACCGTTTGTGAACCTGGAAAACTAAAAAATATATAGACACAATATCCTTATTTTTATTATCTAAAACTAAGGATATTTTATGACTACTTTCCTAATGAGGCTTTGATAGACATGTTTATTGTGATTCTGGATGTCTACAAGACTAAGTCAAGTACTTTCAACAAGTTTTGTTTTTACTGTAAAATCTGTAAGGATTTTGCCAAACCTATTCCTGACATATGCCTGCCAAACAATAAAAAATTAAAAAACCTAAAACTAACAGTGAAATTAATAGAAACTAGACACATTTTCAAACAATAAAAACAAAATTGAAACGAGAAACACACTTTGGAAACTGAGCTGGGCTTTAACTGCAACTAAAGCTAAAGCCCAGCAAAAAATTAGAAGAAAAAAAAATCATTGTGAATAAACAGCTTAGCAGGAGCTAGAAGATACTGAATTCTAATCTGTCTAATAGTCATTACAATTTTCAAAATATTTTATTAGCCTCCCTGAAACTGTAGTAATAGTCAATGAATATGCACAGATACATTAAGTACTACTTCTTCTTTAACTAGGATATCCGGTTGATTACCAGTTTATATTAACTGAAAAAAACAAAAACAAAAAAACAGATGCACACAGCTCTGCTTGTGTTAAAGCCTTGATCACATCTTGTGAGTCCACTAGGGTCCACTCAGGTCCTAGTGATTGGTTGTTTATGAGACAGAGCACAGTGTCTGCATATCTGCCAGTTTTTCCTGTCCACTGTGGATTTACACTACAATGCACCAAGTACAAGTGCACCCCAGGTGGCGGACTTCAAAGAATGACTACTTGGCTGTCAGGACTTCGGCTGTCTGTGTCCGTAGCTGAGAATAATCAATGCTTAAGAGCAAGACAAAGTTGAGCAGAGAAACCACATGCTGTGACAACATATGATTTATATGGACGGCGTGATTTCTGACCAAACCAAGAGCAAATCTTTAATACATAAACTAAACCGATTTAGCCCAAAGATTGTTCCCTGAAACTCCACAGATGAAACCACCATGTGTCAGTTAGCTCGCCTGTATTGTTTTCATGAATTAAACTCTGACTCTAACAGTTTGAGAGTGCTATATAGGCAAGGGAAAGGATCGTTTACAAACAACGTTTATTCTGGATTTTAAATTGGACTGCAGTAATATCACACCAGAGAAACATGCAGTAAGTCATAAGTCACAAGACTGCTAAGTAGTAACAAAATGCTCTTTCAGCTACTTTCAGATATGTATGCAATTCAATAAATTGGTTAGATGAGAATAGAAAGAAAGTGCTGTTTCATTTCATCAGTGTTATTCATTTGCATCCCTATTACATAGGAAAGGCTAGATGTCTTATTTTCTCTCCCTGGAAAATACATATATATTCAAATTAAAACATAAACAGAGCCATAAAACACCTGCTTACGAAACATTCTCATGACAAAGAAGAACTGTAATAATCAAAGTTGTCCACATGAAGGCGCCATACTGTGTATGAAGCTACTTACAGCATGGGCCACTTGACTTCTGTCTGCAATGTCAATGGGCACCACCGTTACATTCTTCCACGTGGAACTGTCTAGTTTGTGCACCTGAGCAAATACAAAAAGATATGTTAGAAAATGAAACTCATGATTCATATTAGACATCCGTTTGCTTTGACGTCCTCACATTTTCTTGCGTTCCAAGGTCTGGTTTGTGCCATGTCTCAATTTTAATGAAGAAATTATCTTTCATATATTCATTCTAGAATAAAGAGAAAGAAGAAACATAATGAAGAAAAAAATTATGTAATTTTTTTCTTATTAACTTTAATCTTAGCTAATAAAACCCATTTGGGGTTACGTACCGTCACAACTGTTCCAGGTTAGGCATGAAGGAAAAAAAGGGGGGAAGAAAGACAAGACATGAACTTAATTTAAAAGTGAGAAGAAGAGTTTCAAGGCAAACCTAAACTAAGTGGTGCTGGGAAGGGGACTCACTGGTTCTGCAGTAGGGGTAGGCATTCCAAGCCTTTTCATGGAAAACCAGGGCACCTTCAGGAGCTAGGAGTCTCACAAATCCTGGGACTTTACTGTAGGGTGTGGTGGAGGGTAGGAGGTACAGGTAAAAGAAAGGAAGGAGGAAGACTTATCACCTATTTTTTCTACAGCAAAGATTGCACAGTTAGCAAATGAACTGAAAATGCTTCACAGATAAGACAACACTGACACTGCCTGGTAGCACTGCACTATTACACTATAAGAAAGAATCAATGAAGCCAACAGTGGAGTTCTAAAAAACAAGAAACACAAAGGGAAAGCACATACCTCTTTAGGTGGTAAATTTTGTGTGTGTACTGTCCTTTTTCTCCATCTTTTTCATATGGCTCATTCTTGAGTACCTCAATGCCCTCACCACCACCCGTCTCATTTTTACTTGCTTCAGCCACAGAAAACAGCTGCCCCACTTGATACTGCAAGACAAACATCATAACATAAAAACATGATGCTAGACAGTAGATTTAAGTACTTTTTACTGTGACACACATCTAAATCACGAACCAAAATTATTTCTCTTTCTAACATTTTGAAAGTTTCCATCTAATAAAATGATATAGGCTAATTGTGAACACAGCAACGCTTTTCAACCAAACAGTAATCAATGTACATTACTCCTGAGAGCTCAAGGGCAACACAGGAAATCTAAAACTGTCAGAAAAGTAAATCAAATATTTTATATGGATAACATTTTTTTAATTCATTCATTTCTCTCTGTCTGTCCCATACAGTGAAATTGTAGGAACAGAACTCAACCCATGACCTGTTTTGTAAAACTGTGCAAAAAAAAAAAAGTAACCATAAAATTCTTAAGCTCTATTATTGTCCTGCTGCCACTCTAGTGTAGGTTAGATTTCTATAACGTGCAGAGAAAACTTGCTGAAGAGCTAAATGTTTAAGCCAGCTTTTTCAGTTCTGCTGCTGTGTTCCCCAATTCCACCATCTTAAAGCTAAATTAACTTACGCGTCGTCTTATGATGTTTGAACATCAAACAGCAGAAGAAGAGAATGACTAATAATCAGCTACCATAACTCTTGCTAACATTTCTTCCACAAAGACAAGAATTACTTTTCAAATATTTTGAATTTGGATATGCAGCACTAATTGCCAAGAGATTGTATCCCAGCAGCTGGGTGAAAGTCTGGGATTTATTACAGAAATGTCTCTAAACACAGAGAACAATTGCTGGCTCAAACAAACAACATCTGCAAAATTAAGCTTTTTCTTGGTTTTAGCAGCCAGCAGCCAAAACAACAGAAATGATACAACACTGCCATGTCTTTATTATCAGTGAGTGGAAAAGAACTGTCTTAAACAAAAGGCACGTGTCAGAGACTTGCAACATTTCCTTTTAGCCATGCCACAGTGACACATTAAAGCCCAAAAAAGGAACTGAGGGTTGACTCAGTTTACACAGTCAGACTAACTGAGGATGGACTTTTTTTCAAGCATCAATATGGGCTTGTTTACAACCACACAAACAGTACAGGCACTATAGAAAAGAAACTACATATTTGTAAGTATGAAGAAGTGCATTTCATATCCTTTAACATTATTATGACTTTTTTCTTATTTAGTTATTATTAATTTATTGTAATTTTTGTATGGCTGTTATTGTCATTATTTTGTTATTATCAATATCAACAGAGAAAATATAAGCAGACTTGGCAAAAAGTTAATAATTTACAACACCTTAATAGCATAACAAGCTATTAAGCCACTTACTCACCTCTTCGACGCTACAGGGTAAAACCACACGGCTGCAAAAGAGAGAAACATATGATGAGTAGCTTTCACAAAGCACGCATTTCTCAAATCCGCTGTTTCATATTAGACAATTTCATGAGATAAACTATCATTTCACATCAATCTAAAGCAGCGACCCATATATGAGAAGGAGTATTCTTCTAGACGTATGCTGACATTTGTATTTTTAAGAGTGAGTTATAGCACATATTAATAGGACAAAAAAAGAAAACACTGCAGATGCATGTGGCATAAATAACACAGTAATAATACATCCTAAAACAATAAAACTAACTCTGGAGCCTGAAATGTCTCTACATCTTGGCAGTAAAGCCTGTATAGCCTTTGTTATTGAGATTATTTACAAAAAGGTTCAGTCTTTAAATATTATTCATTACCATGCCAAATCAGCATGCACATTTACTCACAAGACTGCTTACTCATGCCTTATATTATTGTCTGTATTCACAATGAATGCAACATGACAATTGCCTTTCAGGTCACACAGTATGCAGAAGAGTGCAGAAGAAGCAATGAGAACATAACTACATGAACTCCGGATTACAAAACCAGAAGAACCACGATGACACACAGAGACCTGCTCACTGCCAGGAACAGGAAGACACTCAAAGTTACTCTTCCTGAGGGAAAAAGACTTCTAGTACCACCCATAGTGACATACTGCTGACATCAGCAAGATGAGAGGAACCTATTACTAGACCTGGCTGGAAAAGTTAGAGCTGAATTAAGACAAAACTTTATGGGACTACAGAAAGTTTATTTTGTTGTTTTTTTTTTTTATAATGTGAGTTAGGTGGGGCCAGAAATACAGTGAGCTTAGCCAAAGCAGTTTAATTAAGAAGACAAAACATATCTGAATCTATTATCCAAGATTTCTAACCATTAAAGACCATCCCTGGTCAGTGCACCGTATGATGATGGTGCAACTTTTTCCTTCATGCCCAAAAATAGACGCAATACAGGCTGTGAGTAAAACATTTCCCATCACCAAACCACAGAGTGCAAAACAAAAGGTTAGGGGGAGAAAATTCTCCAAGTACATATTTAAAGCAAAGCTGAAAACATATGAAAACACAACTTCTTCTTTTTCTTTGTGGGTTTTTGTTTTTTGTTTTTTTTGTTTGTTTGTTTTTTTTTGGGGGGGGGGCTTTTCTCCTTTTCTATCAATTAACTTTTAATGAGTGAGGGCAAGATAAGTGTCAACAAACCATAACAATGGGAACTGACCAATGTTTTGTCAGACAAGGCTAAACTGAATGTCATCCACCATCAGATGTTTTGTTTCAATGCTGCTCTGACAGCAATTAGCTGCTCTGACTTGTAATTAGTGACGTTTACTTTTGAAGCAAACAAAATGTGCAGGCAACATCAGAAGATGTCAAATTTATCAAACCATGTGAGCCATTGTGGGGTGTTAGGGATGCGGGAACAGTCTTCCTTCACTCCTGTAGGCCAGTAAGTGGCCACATGCAATAGTGCAGGTAGTGCCAATTCAGAATTCCAGTGCTTCTTTTTGCTTACCACACAGGGACTTTGATGGAATTAGGGCGCCACAGTGCTGAGGTGCATGCTGGCAGCAATACTGTGTTATATTTAAGGAATAAGACAATGTTGTAACAAGGTTTTTACATAACTCAAATCTACGTCAATCCTTATTTTCAGAATTCCTGTGCGATGCAAAACATGACCCATTCACATCCTCCATCTACCCATTTATATTCACTTTCTTTATCTCTAAAAACGTTTAAGTGTTCAGTCTTCCTGCCTTGAACCCAATTCATTTGGTAAGATGTGAAGTAAGAAGCCGGCTTACATATTCAGCCTGTGTCAGAAGACGTCAGACTTAGAGCTGTAGTTCGACACTCGCCAAGGATAGCGGTTTTACAAATGGAAACTGAAATCTTTTATGCAATTTCAAAACCCAAAAGGCTAAGGCTAACAGCTGCTAGCTTCGTCTTTACTACATGCAAAATGATTGATGCCTGAAACAGACACAAGTGAACAAACTACCAATTCGTTAAGTAATCAAAATGTGTTATCCTGGGGTGATTAGCTGGCGCCGACAGTTTCTGTGTCAATACTGCAAAGACAGCGAGAACTTACAGCTTCCAGTTAACTTCCCCTCAGGTTAAGTAGTTAGCTAAATTAGCGTTAGCAACTCGGGTGCCAATTCGAGGCTTTGAAAAAGAAAATGTCTGCGCTTTAAAACCACATAACAAAAACCGCAGATTGAAGCGTTTAGAAGCCATCAGCTTGGCGATAACATATGAGAAACTACAGGAAACCAGCAGCTGTCAGAGAGCGATAATCTGCTGTCAAAGCCGGTAGGCCAGAGACGCTTTTGGCCAATCCCATCCTCCCCTCGTGTGCCTGACGCTGACCCCGAGACATGATGAAAAGTTTGCATCAGCGCACAGGGACTGAAAAAAACTGCCGTGAGTGCACGGATCTATACTAACCTATAGAGTGCTTTCAGAAATAATAAGAAAAGTACAGTTTAAACAGAAACCCCGCACTTACTACTCCTTGATGAGAACCATCTTAACTTCTTCCTCTCGGTACTGCCCAGCTACCACTAACTGACGTCATGGGCTACTAAGTGAGGCGGCAGGTCCCTCCTTCTGCAGCGGTGATTTGCGGAATGACGGAGAGGTGGGCCTAACGATTGGCATCATCCAATGAAATCTCTCTTTGGTGACTTTAAACCCACCCACTGTATTTGAGGATGGATTACTTAGAATCCGTTATTCCACACTTGAACACGTAAAAATACTAAATATATAAAATATTAATAATTAAAAAAGTTGAGCATGCGGTTCCATTAATCTATAAATAAGTAAATAATAATTACTCCATATTTAATTAAAGACGGTACAAAGACACAAACACTGAAACCGAAATGTAATTTTCTTTTGTTGTTTTAAATAAAAAGAAATTCATGTTTTTTACATTTTAGAACATGGTATGGGAGATTTCAGCTGCTCAACAGCTCAGTGTCTCCTTTGTCATCTTTTTTTCATTAATATGCCAAATGTTTTCAGCGGGGCCCACGACTGGCTCAGTTTGCTGCTGCTCTAATGCACAAACATCAGTCCATACATATTTTTCCATATTTGTTGCACCATATTTGTTTCAGGTCATCAAACAAATTGTAATATTTAACAGAGAAGTAAATATAAAATGCAGTATTTAAATGATAATTTCATTTAAAAGCTACTATACCTACCAGGCCCTGTTAATAATCAGACCTGGGTGTGACTAGTTTAACTGGACTCAGCTTTCCAAAAACATAAACACAAACCAAAAAACCCCCATAGAAGTTTGACAAACATACAAAAAGAAACCCCCGTAGAAGGCAAAAAGTGTCAGGGCACTGTCTGTGACCCAGTGTTTTCTAGTTCTGGACATTATGCTATTTGCTTTTGAATATTCATTGCGATTCTTAGGTTCATGATTTTTCTTTCATCATGTTTTAAGTTTGTTTCTGTTAGCCTTCAGTTCTTAGCAATCTTAGTTCTCTCTCAGTGTCTAATCTTCTTCTGTGTTTAGTTAGTCTTTGTCGCCGTGTTTACTCGTGTCTCCCCAGTCACTGTGTCAAGCTTGCGTCTGTTGTTTCCTGTCCTATTTTGATAGTCTCTTGTCCTGTATCCATTGTGTTCACTTTGTTCAGTCTGATTTGTTCCTCCTGTGTTGTCCAGCTGCCTCTACTTCCCTGATCATCCTTTTGTGTATTTATTGTGCGAGTTTCCTTTTGTCCCTCGTCATATCGTCTGTTCATCTAAGCTCATGTTTCTGATCTCGGTTTCCATGTTTCAGGTTTTCACATTCCAGGTATCTAGTGTTTAGTATATACCTTCCCCCAGTTTAGCATTGTTAGTTTAACCTTAGTCCCCGTCCATCTTTCTTTTTAATTTTTTTGTACAGCCAAAAATAAACTGTTTGCTTTTCGTTAAGTTCAGTTCTTAGTCTGCATTTGCGTCTGCTCTCTCTACTCCAGAGGATCTGACGTGACAAAAAGAGGGCAAATATTTTTCTCACTATATTGTTCATATTACTTTCAGCTTTAGCCATGTTATATTTGTACTATATTCAAGTAAATCTAGGATTTAAATGATATGCTAATCATTTCTCTTTTTTGGACAGCCGCCCCAACTTGAACTGGAATAAGGTCTCTATAGATGTATGAAGCCACACAAGAGAATAATGTCAAGAATACAAGAAAGCAAACATGATGCTTTATTGAAACAGTTTACTGATAAATGACAGATGGTTGTCATGAAACTTTCATGTTTAATCTAAAAAAATCATGGGCTAAAAAGTCATACATGGTACTTAACACTGAATAGCAAGAGAATCCATGCTTCAGAGCAGACACTCAATTCACAAAGAAATCAGGCAAAATGCCCTTTTGATTTCAATAAAAAATATTAAATCTTTTTCTCCACTCTATCCATCTTTACATGGTACAGGTTTGTTCACTTTTTAATCATATAAAAACGCTTAATACTGATTGTGAAACACTGGAATTAATTTACAAAACATAATAATAATTATTATATTAATAACAATAACAAACAATAACAATAACCATTAAATTTAAAAACAAAAATAAAATGGAAGAAATCAGTCATAGCTGTTGCATCTTAGCCCACACAAACAGCAACGTTTTTTGGGGAAAAAAATACCGACTGGCATTTACATCTACCTGACACACAGTTACACACAAACACAGTATCAGGTCGTTGAGTTTTTCTCATTGCCATTTACAGTGTTATGGGCACAAAGACTAGACACTCTCTAAAGCACTCATGTGCCTCTGCAGAATCAAACTCACAACCAAAGAAATCCTTCTCGCTGTCAGTCAACCTTGATGGACCAATGGCGGTCCCCAAAAAGTGCCCTACCCCTCCAGCACCCAGGATAGTAAATGATAGGTAAAAGTATTGGACCATTTTAAATGTCTCAGCATTTAGAGGAAGGGAAAAATCTTCCAGGTGACAGGAACTTGTATCCATTGCCAGCAGGTAGTCGGATAGAACGAGCACCAGGGCTACTGCTAGTGGAAATAGTAGGTGATGGGGCCACTTTTCTGGGGTTGGAGCAGTGATGTCCATTGGAAGAGTTCTTGCTACCCCTATCCAGTGACTGCAGCCCCAGCTCCCGCAGCTCCAGGCTGTCTTGGGTGTCGTTAGGGGAGCAGTGGCGCGGGGAGAGGTTCAGAAGGCTTAGTACATCTCTGCTGGCAGAGGCGAGAGGACCAGGTGTGCTGTGGACAGCTTTGACGGGACCTAGATGTTGCTGTTGTTGGGCTGCAGCATTAGCCCAAAAGGTCTTCAGATTGTGGATAGCTTGTACTTTTTCATCAATGACCCCTCTTCTTAGTCGATCCAAATCCGGCGTGTCAGCTGATGTAGAGCAGGCAGAGCCTGTAGAGGAATAGGAAAGAGCAGGAGATGGAGCACTACCAGCAGGGGACTGGTGACCAGAACTGGGAGACACGTTGCTCGGGGAACGAGAGATGTGGCCACTGTACGGGGAGCTCGGGTACTTTAATTTGAACTGTGCGTGAGTGTCTGAAGTGGGTGAAGGATGGCTGCCCTCCTTTTGGGAAGACTCAGAGACCGCAGGGCTATTGTAGCCAGAGCTTATCTTCTGCAGTGAAGAAGATCGGGAGGGAGGTTTGGGTCTTGGGGAAGACTGAGCTCGACCACTAGCGCCGCTGTTAGGACGGCTGAACGCACTAGTTTCAGAAGAGCGGAATGCGCTACTCCGTGCTGAGGTTCCTCCAGCTGTCCCGGCCTCTGCACCAGCCCTCTGAAGACTACCCACAGCACGCAAATGGCTATGAGTCTCTTCCAGAATCTTCTGGGCCAGTTCCTGAGGATCTAGAGGGACAGTTTTTTCTTCCTGAGACTTGACAGTGCTGTCCGTCTCAGTACTGGACTGGTCAGATTCTCCTGTATCTGAGCTGCTCACCTTACCGACTTTCTGAAACGGTGAGTTTGGGCTGGGCACCAGGTTTGTTTTGACGGGAGATGTTGGGGTGCTGACACTGCCCCTCGATGATACAGATACAGTGTACCCTCTCCCCGTTCCTGTGCTGGAGCCACCGACGACACCCCTGCCTCCCCGGTGGTGGCGCTGGCTGTGGCCTGGTGGCAAAGGCAGAGAGTCACAATGACTTCCCAGGGGCTCACTGCTGATAATGGAAAAGCCCTCATATTCCTCCTCATCTCCGCGGGCTCCCGCCACTGCAGCAGCTGCTCCATGGGGAGACGAGCGACTGCGAGGAACATGAGGGTGTTTGTGGACCGAGTAGTGTGCTGTGACCCCACCGCGCTGCCGATGAGCAAGGAAATCACAGTCTGACTTGGAAGCAAAGCTCATAGAGGAGGCTACAGAGCTAAGGCTATAAACAGAAATGGCATCAGATGCTTGATTGTCCAGGCAAGGAGGAGAGAAGGGAAGGCTTGAGTATCCCATGGGCAGGGGGTTTGACACAGACTGGGCTGAAGCTAGGGACTCAAGGGAGGATGAGCTGTCCAGGCTCAAGCGCTTGGGCAGTTCTGTGGAGTCTGAACATAAAAGAAAAGAGATGATGAAAAATGTGACATGAGATAAACACAGGATAAAAACAGGCTGTTAAAAAGTGCCAATGCACAGTTCAGATTCCAGTGTACAGGGAATCAAGTTAGGAGCTCAACAACAATCAGTAAAGAATGAAAGTGCATAAGCAAATAAATACATTTACTTACCAAAGAGTGCCAGCAGAGACTGGAGAGCAAAGTGCAAGGTGCGGCGGTTGGCTAGCTTGCCTGTCTTCAGTACTACTTCTTCTTGGCCTACCTCACATAAGTCAAACCCTGCACACGCAAAACAGGACAACAGCTGTAACTTAAATAGACATATGGTAGACAATAGGATAGGGACTTTTTTTTTTTTTTTACATAATAGATGACTAACCAAGAGCAGCCAGAAATTCATGGCATCCTGGCAGTCTCCATAGCTGCACACTAATGGACACCTGAATGGGCAGCAGGGAGAAATCCTGTTCTTTCTCTCCTGTCTGTAGTTGGACTAGCACCTGGTGGAGCTGAAAAAGACAGGGGACAACATTACAATAAAGTAGTGGAGATGTAATTAACGGCTTAAAAGAGAACTGGGTGATCAAAGCGTTGCATCAGTAACTTAAATAACCCAAGTAAAAAATTATACAGCTTCTTCCTTTTAATAATGATTTCATTTTCTTCTCTTTAAGTCGTCCAATTAAAAAATAGTCATGTATCTTGTATAAGCCTGTGTCCTAAAAAAATATGTCTGAGCCCAGTGCACGAGCAATCTTGGCAATAAAATAACTGTAGGTAAGCTGAGCTGAAAGGGTTTGGGCTTTGTAGGGTTTAACACGCGGCCCGAGAGCACACTTACGTGTTTTGTTTGGGGATTACTTTGCTTTGAACAGAGACATCTTTGTCAACTTGACGCAACTGTGCAGAAACCTCTTCTCCTCATTTCACCCGACACGTTTGAGAAAGGGTTTTTTACATCACAGATTTATCCCCGCTTCCACCCTGAAACATTCCTTTGACCTGAACCAAACCCAAGTTCTAAATCTTAAATACCCCCAAATCCCTTAGATTTGACTGAAAACTAGCAAAGGAAAAATTATGAACAACACAAGACAGTAAACTTTACATGTGGAGAGGAAAAACAACATGCATTTTCGCCAATACAAAGAGAGTTTAGCAGAACAGACAGTAAAGAGTGATTTAACAAGATAGCATGGGATGGAGTGCTGGTAGTGAATGCACACTTACCATCGCCACCATATTTTTAACAGCCTTCAGACCACACGTTAGGAGCAGGGGAGAGAAAACAGGCGTTTAATGGCATGCACACAGGCCATTTGCAAAAAAAAAAAGAAAGAAAAGGAAAAAAAAAAGAAAAAGAGTAAAGTACAAGGATTTATGGCAACAAGAGGATACAGCAACAAGTAACATTAGTGGTTTAACAGATTAAAGTTTAATGCTTGCAGCATATATAGATTAGATCAAGTGTTTCCACAGTCTGTCCACTGACACACACACGCTTACATTTTGAGGCTATGAAAATTGCCAATCACAAACTAACTTGTTGACTGTAAGCATGTGACAGCCACATGTTACACGTAAACAGGGATAAACTACGTCAGTCCCAGATTAATTCTCTGGTGTCATAAGCTTGGGGAAAAAGAGAACAGGACTCAGACTGTAGTTAAGACTTCGGGGAACTAGTTAGAATTCAGTGCAGCATTTCAATGCAGATTAAGCTCCAGCTTGAGTTGCCAGTTCATTAGAGCGTATCCAGTCCTGACATTACCAAATTACACAGTGATAAAATCACTGATATGCTTCTTCTAGTAACGCACTTATAATACAAAGGTGTGGCAAAGTTTCAAAGAAAGTGAAAGAGGACTGCTACAATACTTTTTAACTCTAAGTAACAGGAATGGTATTTGTCATTTGAACCAAAGACCAGTGGGCACTGGGTACAAAGTTCAACAGCATTTGTTCAGAGCTGCAGGGACCTACCCGGTTGATGAGCTGCTCTCCTGCCTCTGAAGCTGTAATGAGTTTGCACAAAGCTTGGAGAGCTGGCGGTGGCAGACCTAAGGGATTGGATCAAAGGAAGTTCTTCATCATTCATTAACAAGGCACATTGGTTTAAATGGTAGTGGTAAAAAAAAGTGCTAAACATGGGGCGATACATGGAACAATGAAATGGCACAAACATAAATTGTGTTAAAATGTTCTGAGATTCTATCACAGAGTGATGCCAGGAAGGTGCCCTGGTCTCAAACTCATCCTGCAGCATGACAACAACCTTGCAACTCCTGTTGGGGCTATAATAAGCTATGTTTAGTGACAAGCATAACACTAAATGCTCACAGGATTTAGAGTAATCTTCGTGTGCATTTTTTGGTAAATAAAGTGTGTTTTCTCATTTAATTGGATTATTTGACATCAAAATTTTAGGGCAATGTTTTGGTTGTTGTTGTCATTTAAAAAAAAATGTTATTTTTATTAATGCTCAGGTAGGAATCAGTGCTGCTGTGTAACAGAAGCTTAGCATCATAATGATGGCAGCATTACAGCAAAGACAAACAATATCAAATACAAACAGTATTTAAACCTTTAACTTTATTCAATGAGAAATGTTCAATTTCCCAACATTATAAGCCAAATAAGTTGTCATAGCACAGGGATTTGCTAGTATTTATAAATCCATAACCTTGGGCACATTGTAAATAACTTGGTTTGTTTTAAATAGCTACATTGTCTACATACCCAGCAGTGACTGTAAGGTGGTGCTGCACTGCTGAAGCCTGTCTCCTGGGTCAGCAGTGGGAAAGAAGACAGCAGCGGGGATACCGGTGCCTGCAGAGTCAAGACGGAAGCCCACAGCTGTCAGCAGAGCCTGCCAACCAGGGACACCCCCTACTTTGTTCTCCACACTCTGCTGGGATGTATACATGGAATTACGCTGGCCATTCTGTATCCTCTGAAGAGACTTTTCCACCTGCAGTGAGCACAGCAATGCACCATCAGTGTTTTTGAGCAGTGCTGACTGTGACATCTTGTAAAGTAAGTAACGGTGCATGTCTCACCAAGTGAAGTAAAACTCTCAGAGCATCGCGAGCCCGATCTGGATACTGTAGAATCTCAGCTAAAGCTTGGCCAATTAGGGAAGATGGGCTGTTAAGCTTCACATCATTGCCAATCAGCATGTATCCTGGAAAAAAGAAATAAAGTAAGAAGAGCTCAGTTTCACAGGGATCTTCTTTTAACTACTTTGTTTATTACTAATGTTGAAATAATGCATAAAGGAATTTCATCCCTGACCTGCCCAGTTGGAAGGGTGTGAGTACTGCTTGCTGCTCTGGACAGTCTTCATGGCATCTGCCAGTGCCGCACTAGCTTTGGTCCCGTTGAGAAGGGCGGAGTAGAAGGCATGGACAAAAACCTTGGAGGCAGCAACTGGGACAGGCCACAAGGACACAAGTACACACTGAGCCCCAGCAGCCAGGAAAGCTCTAGTCAGTCCCACAACACCATCTGCTGTGACCTTGCTGCTGGACTCTTGGTATGACCTGTAGCCACGAAAAGACAAGGCTCAAATGTGAAAACTGTAAAACTAAAATGTCAAGCTTGAAATTTGGTATTCTACCCTGTGCTTATCAAATAAATCATGATGTACATTTTAAGTACATTTGAGTATTTAATGAATTTCATGTCTGTCAATCAATTTTGAATTCAGATCTTCAGTATGGTTAATCTCATGGTTTTTTAATGACTTTAAATCTACATTAAAAAAAAATCACTATTTAGTTGTATCCCTTTGCCAGTCTACCTACCCCAGCACAACCAGCTTGACGGGCAATCTCAGATCCAAAATATCTGCAGCTGTAAGCAGGAACTCCTGAAGGGGCGGGCTGTCACAGATGCTCTCCACATCACTGCTGTCATCCTGCATGTGGAGAGACTCTGGGATGGTGTAGCCACTTCCAGTGGAGCCCTTTCTGCCTCGGCCACTGCTGCCTGTTCTCCCCCCTGCACCTCTTCCCACTGTTCCCACTCCCACATTGGCGCTTGCTCCCCCAGGCACAGCCTCAGGGTTTGGGGTGAGCACCAGAGCAGCTAATTTCCAAGAAATGTGGGTGGCGAAGTGGGCGCATTCAGCCTGTGTTAGAGCACTCATGACCCTCTCCTTTGTGGCAGAAGAGCCAGCAAGGGGTTGGCATCCCAGCAGCTCAGCCACCATTAGTGCTTCCTCCTCTGCAGACGGCATAGGTCCCCACAGCCAGCGATCCATCACAGGTGAGGGAAGTCTCGGGTTACCCACCACTGCTGCCATTGAGACGCCGCCGCATGGGGCTGGTCCAGGACGCCGAGAATGAGCCTTAGAGGACATCAACAAATTTTACCTTGTAGCACAGCAAAGCTTAGGACGGATGGTGAATAGTTTGTTATAGCATTACAGATTGTAAAAATGTGACAAAGTTTAAATAAGAAGCTGTACCTTTGCACTGGTTCCAAGGCCATGAATGGAGGGCACAGCAATGAGGCTGAAACGCTCATATAAGTATTCATTAGAAGAGCTTCCTTTTAGCAGAGCAAACGGGATGAGGTACAGTTCTCCCTCCAGCACCATCACTAGTTGCCTGTGTCTGCCAACAGGCCCACTGGAGTGCATCAAGCCCTGTGAGGCAAGGATATGAAAACACTTAATCATATAAAGGAAATTCATTTTTTTCTGCTTTTCTGTTCCTCTCAAAAGCACCCTATTGTGTTTTCTTCTCTCTGTCACACAACTGCCTCAACAGACAGGCAATACCCCGCCGAAGTAGTACTTACCCCCTCCATAGGTGCGATGAGCAAATCATAAAGTGCCCGCAGTGGAGGTTTTCCAAGGTTGCTGGAGCGACGGGGCAGGGAAGAGTTGCCATCTTTGGCAGGAGACATTGTGTTGCTGAACAGGCTTGTCATACTCTGGCAACTCCTGCAGAGACACAAAACAAAGTACTGTAGTTATCATTTTAATCCTGAAAACCTCAAGAAAGTTTCAGACACTTAAGATTCTTCATGATTTTTGAGTTAGGAGTCCTTGCTGAGACTAAACCAACTTTAAACTGTTCAAATAACACTATTTCTTTGGGCCTTTCTGGCCTTCTTGTTAATTCCAAAAAGCAGTTTTGCCTGTGTGTTGTGAAAGTGGATGACAAAGTCCATTTTTAATTTAATAGATAATGTGTCGCAGAGGATCATCACATTCATATATCTGCTCAAATATAGAACAAATTTAATCCAAGAGGAGGTAGTTGAGGGTAGGATATAATAATTTGTTGTTAGCCCTTGGGAAGGCAAGTATAATACAAAGACTGTTTCAATTCACTCAGTTTACCATGTCAATATGTAAAGCTCCACTAGATGGCAGTATTGCACTGCTTATCTAGCGCTTATTGGCCTAAATAGGGGCCAGACTGGCAGAATCACCACAGAAGGAGAGCACCATTCATGCATTTTCTTCAACATTTTAAATTCAGAACATCCCATCATCTGTTAGTTTTGTGACTGTCTTCAATCTTTATCAACAAACCAACTCAAGATAACAGCACAATGTGTTTTGGATGCCTGTCTGCTGTGTGAAGGGAATGACAGCCCTCAGCTCACATAGAGAAAGTCAGCATACTGAGAACTGTGCTAATGGTGGCTGAGGGGCTAGAAGCCTTTTCCTTTTTCCTAGCAGGGCCAAGCTTTATAGTCACACTTGTCACTACTCCTCCATCTGTTCCACCAGCCAGAATTTCTTCCGGACCCAGCCAACAGACATCTATCCTGCCCTTCTGGTAGCCCCAGGCCACTGGCTTTCCTCCAGCCTCCCGACACTCTGTCTATCTCCCAGGCCTTGGCATAAGGCTCCATGGGAAAGCAAAACAATCGTTTGTTAGCCTGACAAGAAGAATGAGTGAGGAGACAAGGGATAAGCCAAAAGAAGGTGAGTGTCAAGTGTAAAGGGAAACAGTGAAAAGAAAAGACTGGGAGCTGTAGAGAGGCTGAACGTGAAGATTGCATTCAGTGGCTGTAAGTGAAAGACGGGTCTTTAAGTGTCATCTGCGTGGTAATCAGAGATAAATAAATCATCCTCTAGTATACATTTAAAGGTGCAGTGTGTGAAATCTCACCACTAGATGTCAGTGGATTGCAGCTTGCAGGCAACTGAGCTCTGTTTTGTTATCCATCCAAATTCAGGTGTGTAATCCTGGCTACGGTGGCCAATGTAGGATAAAGAACTCTGGATGTCGTTTATCTGTGAGTGTAGGCTGTCAATCTGCTGTTTACCTCAGCTATCAATATGCATGTCTATGTATTCTGGAAGAGGCTGTCAGACTTTGTGAATGAAGGCTGGGTCTCACTCCTGTCTCATGTCAGTGATACTGAGACGAATTGTTGATGATATCCTGAACTTAAGAGCTGATCTTTTGCCACTGTTAGCTGCTGTTAGCCAGCATTAAGGGAACTTCATTTGAAGTGGATCCAACATTGCTGGGCTCGGACACCTTGCAAATAAACTCAGGAAATGTGTGAGACGATATTTTTAAAGGTTTATTTTTAGGACATTCAAGCCTAACATTGGCATCTAATTACCTGGTGACAATATTTAACTGCATGAATAAATACACACGTTTATTCAAATTTTTGTGTTACAGCCCTAGCTTCTGTTCAGGAGATGAAGCTTGAGATAAGGAGGAAGAGGATGAGGTGGAAAGGAGGAGGAGAAAGACACTATGAGAAAGAGATGATGAAAATATACATGTACAAATGTTAAATGGTCGAATATAGTTGGAAAGAGCTATTGGTGATCTTTAAATTCAAAGTAACGTATAAGGTGTACTGCGTATGTGGCTGGTGAAATGGCCATGACAACGTGACAGGGCAACACGGCGGCTTCAACAAACTGGCACTTGCTCCAGTTTGTGTATCTTTAACTATTAATTCTAAGTTTATGAGAACGCATGATTTTGTTAGAGCATGTAATTACACACGAATTCACGTATAACTATGAATACAATATTCTTTTTTTCTATTTAATAACCTAAAAAATACTTACTGTACCTCTAAGCTTATTATATTGGCTGTCTTTGTAGCGCTGATAAAATAAACCTTGCACCATCCTTTTGGCAGAATTTTACAGAGAACTGCAAGATCATTAAACAATGTCATCAAGTTACACAACGAAGACACAAAGAGACTTTCATTATCACTTTCCCACAGTAATCCTTCCAAGCTCCGTACTGAAGACGAGATCTCAGTGTTAAAGCAGGGCAATTCACACATCTCATAAGTGTGAGCATAGTTGCCCTGTACCTATTTTAATTTAAATGTTATTCAATTAAGTTTTTTTTTTTAAATAAACGTATCCTTTCTCTTTGTAATACATAACTATCAAAATCCTGAATTATTCATATAAATTCATTCCATTAAATGGTAATAGCCTAAATCTTAACATGTAAGGAAAAATAGCAGGAGAAAGTGAATTCAAAAAGAGCTCTTGAATAACACACAGATTATCTGACACCAAACCTCAAGATGTATGGAGGACAAAGAGGTTTTCTCAATTTTCTCTTGCTTTTGGTATTGTGACAGACGACAGGCTCCTAAGCATGATGAGCTTTATAATTCAGATTTTTTTTTTTTAAGGGCCCAAAAGAATGAGGGGATTATTACCGGCAGCCCATTAAAGGGGCTTAATGAGCACCAAGACTCAATTAAAGCTGGAATTACCCTCTCATCAAAGAACAGCTCAACTGTGGACGAGGACAGGGAAATATGACCCAGACACACAAGTATGCACACACATTCACGCACATCGTCGGTATACCTTACCAATCAGCCCAATGTAAATGAATACTCTGCATAGTGTCAATAAATAATGCTGTGAACAAGCCAGTGGCGCTCTCACTAAAATCTCATAAATCTGCATAACAAACACAGACATGGCAAACATTTTAAAACCACATTCATCTCCATGTCTGCGCCTGGCAAACAGTCACACGCACATGTGACCACATTCACGCACACACAGGGCTTCCATCAGAGTAGACAGTTGATAAGGGCTTTAGCAGCTTTGGCTTTACTCAGTCTATTTAATAAGGAGGATTCACATGCTGCCTCTGCGCTGGCTAAACAATGGAGAAAAGAGTCCTTTCACAGATGAGCCACAATACCCACGAATCTCCTTACTCGAGCAGAGACTTTTAATCTTCTTCTTTGTGCAAAAGTGGGTCTAAGTAGCATTTGGTGGTTAACACTGCCACTCATTAACAGCCAAGGAACATTGAGGTGATGTGCATCAAAACCCCCCTACCTGTTGAACAGGTTGTTTCTGGACACCATGCGCAGGAAGCCCGTTGGATCAGTGACGGAGTTAAGCTTGTTGTTGAGCTCCTCAAATTGTTGATCCAACAAATCTCCCGCCTCACTCTCAGTCTCACTGCTTGAGCACCCTCTGAAAGAGAGAAAGAGATGGAGTGAGAGGCATCCAAGGCCACAGAAATGTTGCCAAGAGAAAAAAAAGCATGTGAGCACAGCAGACAATACACTCTTATATTGTTTCGCTGCGGATAAATCAAGTACTCACAGAAACACACACACCCAGACACTTCTGATCTGCCAAAAAACACACACCGTTCAACCCTCACACACTTGGCCTCTTTTTTTCAGCCTGGATCCAACAGCCTGATTGTAATCCTTTCAATATAATGCCAGTAATGCTGATCCAGTCGCGGGGGTGTCATCCCCCCCCAATCACTAGCTCGCCACCACTCTCTCATCTCGCCCTTCATGCGTGAACCTCTCCTTTGATATCATGCAACTCTTAGAGTATCTCACACCAGCTGCATGAACTTCTTGGAACCACCATGAGATCTCTGATTGCCTTGTGCACCTACCACTGCAATTCTTAAAGCCACAGTACGTGGCTCACACTGAGATTCGCTCTCCGGGAATGTACATGGTAACAGACCTATTCAGACTGGATTTTCAAAAAGATGGAGAGGTTCCACATGTTAATACGCAGATTTCGACTATCACAAAAGCTGTGTCTTCCGCTCTCTTTATTATCCTGTCTTTCACACACATATGCTCCTCTCCATTTTTCTCCATCCCATTCATTCTGTAGACACTCATTTCAGAGTGCTGCCTCCCTTTCTCTGCACTCTGGAGACTGAATGGGTTGGTAAGTGGGGCCATATGGTGCCCATCCAGGCGCAGTGGTGTGTATGCAACTTCCCATTGGAGAAGTAAATGAGCTGGTAATGGGGCAGGAGGGCCAGACTGCTAGGGGTGGAAGAGACTGGCACTGGGTGGAGCAGCTGGTCACTATGGATCAAACTCCAACTAGAGAAACATGGCGAACGTCAAGTACAGTGTAGCTCCAAGGATGTCAATGGGTGATTTGAACTTTTGATACATCTCAGAACACTTTACATGCCCTACACATATGACTACATCCCCTGTTGTGTGTTAGATCTCTATTCACTACCAGCCTCTTCTTTGACTTTTGGCTCACTGATTTTAGCGTCTCCTCTGAACCTTCCTCCCCATTCTTCCTTAAGGTTACAGTAACCACCTTCTCTTTTCCTTGGGTTGTCAGACTGACTGTCTGTTAGGTGGATTCAACACCTCGAGCTATCTGAAGAGCCATTATTCCATCTCATTTATTCCCACTGGGGGGGAGAGCAAAGCCCTTTAAGCAGGTAGTGGATGTCTGTCATCACAGGAAGCATCACACTCTTTTACACACACACTCACAATAAAACAACCCTTCTTCTGCTAAGGCCTGATTTAGACTGCTGAGGGGAATCTTTATAACCTACTTATGCTTGTTCTGGTGCATTACGTGTTAATTGCCATGTGGTCATGACCCAGTGTTTTATATGTGGTAAAATGCTGGGACTTTTTTTTACCTCGTGTATCCCTGCACTTTGTTGTGGAGAGTATTTTTTGGGTGCAAAGATGTTTGTCCCTGTAGTTTTACCACTTTTTTGAACATTCCCTCACATCAATTACAATAGTTTCAGCAATCTTACTTCATCGCTTTAGTGTAGGAAATTATATTAATAGCATCAATATAAGGACTCACAAATGTCAACAAATTCCTGGAGGGAGTTTGCTGAAACTATCAAAACTGATGTGATGGAAAACTAGAGGGAAGCTTCTTTGCACATTCCCATCACGTCCCTCTAGGAATTTGCTGACATTTGAGATTGCTTATATTGAGGCTGTGAGTATTATTCCTTATAACTGAGGTGATGACTGGTACTCTGTCACTGATAGATTAAAAAACTGTGCGTAAAAGTAGCCAGAAATGCACAGGATGAATCGATGGTGTTGAACAGGCCTCACAAGAGCTGCGGAAAGATTTGCAGGTGATCTACTAACAGTGTGCTAATTTATAAACAAAGATGGCACTAGTTCATTTCAGTAACGGCCAAGCTTCTACCAGGAAAACGAACACACCAGCCGAGGGTGGGTGAAGACGGAAGAACAATAATAACAATAATAACATAAAAAGCAGGTTTTATGCGTGTTTTTCTCTGAAAACAGCGTGGCAATTCAGATAACTGAGAGGCGGAAGAAGAATGAAAATGTTTTGATATAAGGGCAAACTCTTGTGACAGACATTGCTGGCGGCTGTGTGTGGTCCTGAGGACTGAAGTGGAGGATTTATTACAAACTCATCCACCGTATAAATCTGAAATATGTGTTTAACAACTCACCTGTCCCACGCGTAAAAGAGCAGAAGAAATTATTTAGCACCAGTTCCCGAGCCGTCTGTGTGTTAATGACGTTAATAATACTGTGCCGTGTGCGTAAATGCACACATTGCTCTTGACTTTTTTTCTGCAGGCTGTGTCAGGCTTTAGATATTTAATAAAGTCATTATTAGATATAGTAACATTCATACATTAATCTAATATGTCAACACAGTCCCGTTAATAGCTTTCTTTTCACAGACATTTCAATAAGGCATGTAAAAGCTGTGAAAGCACACAGCGATTAAAAGCCTGAAACACTGCAAACCCCATCAGCTCAGTGCAAAAATTACCGTGGCTGTCTATAAAAGAAGACACACCCCTGCATGAATCTAGTACCTGAATTCTCCTTCTCCATCTAACACTCTACATTAAGCTCAGTTTAGTCAGTTTAGTTTAATACCAGTATTATTGAGGACAACATGCAGGACGAGGACTGAATGTAGAGCTACGGGACAGAGCCAAAGTTTTGGCACTGGACTCACAGCTTTGAGCCATCCACCCGTGCCAATTATGCACTTGTTCTGATAACTTCTCCCCCTCTCATTACAAATAAATGAAGACTGCTAGCGGCAACTATCTCAACAACATCGGGTGCAAAATAAGACATGCTTTTTTTTCCAGCATTACATGCAACACAATTTGCACAATTTGCAGTATGTCGACTTGGTAAATCAGCTTTGTGCAATTCATTTACTTAATCTACCTAAAATGTGGCTCTCTTTAAGGGAAACTAAAACAAATACATGTGCAACGAGTGTACGCTAAGCCATAATCAACAAAGTGAGTTATTAAAGAGGGAAAAGGAAGTGACACAGATTATGAGCTAACTAAATCGAGTTTTCATTTCATTATTACACCTCACCTGCTGTAATAAGACTCTACCCCCAAAGCCTCACGGGCACTGGCGATGTGCTGCTCCAACGAGGAGCCACTGACCACTCC
Organism: Pelmatolapia mariae; assembly: GCF_036321145.2. Classification (NCBI taxonomy): domain Eukaryota; kingdom Metazoa; phylum Chordata; class Actinopteri; order Cichliformes; family Cichlidae; genus Pelmatolapia; species Pelmatolapia mariae. The sequence continues at coordinate 17,235,567 of NC_086237.1, read as the reverse complement.
GCTGACACCTCCCTCTTGGAATTCCGACCCCCCTTCAGCTACGCCCTCGCCCAGGTACACCTCATGAAACTTCAGGATGCCTGTGGAGAGAGTGAGAGAGAGAAAGGAGGGGAGGGTAAATATGACTGGCTGCTTTCAGGTGGTTATGAAGTGTAATGACAAAAAAAATGAAAGCGACTATTTTCCACTCTCTCTCTCTTTCCTTTTTTTTTTTTTTTTTAATATGTTCCTATTACTCGCTCTCGCCGGTGGCAATATTGGATTATTTCAACTGAGAGCTGTGAGTGAGGGCACGTGCAGCAGTGCATCTGTGGTGCAAAATGAATAAAACAAATATTGTTCAATAAAAGATAAGAGTAGGCTGCCCGTGCCATCTGGTGCCTGCCGCGAGAGCTCGGCTAAGTTTCAAGCAGGTGGGGAAGAGCACATCGGGCGAGTACGGGCTGTTTGTGTGTGTCTGGTTTGTGGGTGTGTCAGTGTGTTTCACCATTTTGTATTAAATGTGTTTAAATAGACGGGTAAAGCGATTCCGGTGAATATGCACGTGCATGCACATTCGGGCCAGAATGTACACTAGTGGAGTAATTACAGCATGACATTAGGAGCCCTATTTATTGACTGCAGACTCTTTAGAGCTGGACATGTTTGTGTACCAGCTGGATGCCAGGGAATGCCAGGAAGTGACAGACAGGCGATTAGTGAGCAAGTGGCTCCCTCTTAGCCTGGGGCAATATTCAATGCTTTGAAGATGTACTCCGGTCCCTGTAGTGTTCCTCCCCTCCTTATGACTAGTGCTTGGAGGTCAAGTTCATCTGGTTGCCTGGGAGCTGGATTTGATCAAATGTTCAGGCTCTTGTGCCTTGGAACATGGGTCACGGCTCTCATTTCCTCTCTTCACACGAGAGTCAAAGCAAAGCCAGCAATAGGGCAGCCACAGCAGTCGGGCGACATGCACCGTAGCTTATTCGCCCTTTTTTTCTTTGTACAACTGGAATTTTACAAGGCAAACAAAAGGGGCTGCACTAGCATCAGCGCTACTCAGAGTGTAAACAAAAGAGAGAAAGATTTAGGAGTGTATAAAGAAGTGCCAGGACAAAGCGATATCAAGAAAACGGATGAAAACAAAACAAACATGAGACACAAAAGCAGAGAAGACTTGTTGTAACAGCAAAGTGTTTTGCTGTTGACATGTGTGAAGATGACGCCACTGGTGTTTTGGCTGTGTCGTTATCGGTGACACAATCAATTAGCATAGTTCACAGGCAGATGCCTTCTGGGGGTGAAAAGCGAGGCAGGGGGGCAAATCCTAGCAGTGGAGTGGCAGGTGGCACTGTCGCTCAGTGTTAAAGCTGGCCTTCCTACCCCTGCAGTGCAAAACAAGCCTCTAGCCTCTGGGCCTTTTATCTGCTTTGATTTGAACAAGCAAGCGTGAGCGTGGGGCTGCTTTTGCTTTAAACCAAGTAGCTTCTGTACAGACAGAATAATTTCATATTATTGATCGTCTTTGTACAAATCGTGCCACTTCAAAATTTCTAAGCCATTTTTTTATAGTCATTTTCTGTGCTTTTGCCACATTTCAGGTTATTAAAGTAAAAAAAACCCAAAATGTAGCATTGGAAGTACACACACTTAAATGTTTTGAATAAAAGAACAAAGTAAAACAAAGAGATTCAGGAGAGCAGTGGGAGCAGAAGTCAGACAGACATGATAGGATTTCAGCAACTCATTAAAAAGTTTTCAGCTAGAGTCCAAACCTACCTGCTCCTGGAGCCAGCAGCCAGCTGTACAGGTAACCAGCAGCCATAGAAAAATAAAGCACCAAAGCCCTCTGGCTGTTCACGGTATCCAAGATGTGCTCCACTGTTACCGGCGTGTATGGATCCGACTCCTGCTGGCCCGTCTGCCTCTCCACCAAGAGATCAGCAAAGGCTCTTGTACGACCCCTCTCTGCCACTGCCAGGGCCTCGTCGTGGTGGCCTGCGGAGTTCAGAGGTCAGCTTTGATTAGCGGATGAAGTCTAAAATCGTTCAGGAGCACACAGAGGCAAAAGCAAAAAACAAGTCATAACAGCGTGCAGTACTGAGAGTGTGAGTAAAGTGTGTTGACGTACCAAGGCTGACAAGGACCCTTTGGAGAGCCTGGTAGCAGGAGGTTTGCAGGTCAAACAGAGAAAGCTTGTAATCTGTGCTGTGTTGGGCTTCGTGGCGGATGGTCTCAAACAGCGCTGATGCTCGGTAAAGCTGAGGATAAATAACGGCAACAATGCGTTCAGACATTCCTGGATTGCTCGTTTACCAGACAAGAATAGTGTACAAAAACATAACAAGAAATAGTCCTCGGCACAGTCAACGATGACCCCGAAACAGCAAGGCGTTGCATCAAAATACCTTTTCTGGAAATTAAGTTTAAATGAATAAACTGTGTTTTAAAAAAAGGAAGGCAGTTGGGACTATATGAAAAAGACATGTTGGATAAATATGTCTGCATCTTACTAAATTGGGCATGATTAGGCCTTAGAGGATAGAAAATGAACATGGCCACTAGATGGTAGCATTCCACCTCACAGGTTATCACTGATCAGCCTCCTTTCTTCTTTTCTCTCTCACAGCAGAATAAAGTACTGTAATGTAGCTTGATGAATAACCATTAAACACAGGTAAACCTCTCCTCAGCTCTCATTTGCCCAGAAAGGGCTGCGAGCAGCTAAACCATTACCCTGAGCATCTTAGACAAACACGGTTCAGGAAAATAAATGCTTTGTGAATTCAATAGGCCCATCTGTGTTGTTGGATCTTTCAATTCAGTGCCAGACACCGGATTGAAAGAAGAAGGCGAGACAATGAAAAGGTGGGGCGGCAAGGACTGTTGCACACTGGCCAAGCAGAACCAGCCAAGAGTGCTGATTCATGGGAGCCTTTTATTGATTTCCTATTTCTGCACCTATATAGCAGCCCTGTAGAATAACTGGGACTGCTATAGAGTGACTCTCCAGGAGTCTGGGGCCAGCAGAGAGGGTAAAACACTCTTGCTGCTCGACCATAGTACACGCAAGACAAAGAGCTCTGCAGTGGAAAAAGGGTTGTTGGTATGGATTAAATGGATTTTATCAACCCTGTGGCTTTGACAAGAGGAAAGAAGAGAGAAAGTGTGTGTGGATTCCTAGTGAGTACATAGGCATAGAATCTAGCTCGTCAGGCATATCCCAAGGTCAAAGAGGAAAGTGTGTCAGAGGGAGTGTAGGGGGGAGAGTAGAGAATCTGTGAGTTCTGCTGCATTAGTCCTAGTAGAAGGAGCTGCTAGTCTCAGGCTGATTTTGCTGATAGGGCTGTGGGCTGATTGCTGCAGTGCTAGTTTCATCTGTTAGGCTTGCAGATATCCCTTTAAGAGTGAAACTAATTTCTCACAGCGCCTTTCCTCTGTCTTCACCCCTACTGGCATAGATGAAAGTGGGGGGGAAAGAATCCCAAAGGCACTGCATTTATAGTGTCTTGTTTTGCCGCGACACAGGTGCAGTAAAATCTGCGGCATTCTCAGGCCACTACCTATTCAGATAGCGCTCACTTGTTTTACTGACACACTAACATGGCTTTTATCTGACATGTTAAGTGAATGTCAGTGTCACACTGTATCAGTAAACGTGAGCAGAGTTGAATGCACGCATACCTCGAATGATTTTTCTAAAATAAACTCCCCGGGGAGCTCTCATCCCCCTGTGGAAGATGATATCAGTGGTAAAGGCTTAATCGACTGTAGACCGCTGATTTTTTTTTTTTTAAGCAGGCACAAATGTATCGATTCACGTTTGCCGAGATATGAATGCTTCTTAGAGAGAGCAAGCACTGTTCAAATACCTGATTAGAATCAGGACACGTCAATCTGTGTGCCAGTACGAGCACCGGGATCACAGCTAGGGTGCTAAAATACAATTCGGTGCGCAGATAGAGAGAAATGAGGAACATGAGGTCAAGTACTCTTAATCTACACCTATGAACGCTTTATAAATTTAAATACAAGCCTTTAAAATAGCAGTATAAAGTGGGTCAGAGTGTTTACCAAGGTCAGCTGTAGCGACAGGCCAGCTCATGAATAACCATTTCATCTATACTCTGAGGACAACAGCGTCCTTTCCCACCACCAAGTCACTGCAGGAGCTACAAGCTGACAGGCAGAAAAACATTCAACATAGCTGTGGTGTACTGTATGTATGCAAACGACTGGATTGCAGTTAATTGCAACAAGGACAACACAATGTTAGCATGGACTATTAGGGTCTTGAAGGTGAAGCATTAAGCTGGAAAGCAAACATGCAGTGGAAAATATGTTGCATTGGCTTGTTAGAATAATATTTTGCTTTAATTGAACACAAATTCCTCAATATGAGTCACAAGCACTCAGCCCCTGCTCTAGCCACCACCTTGGTTCAGTCTTTCATTCTCAGCTCTTGTTACAGATAATTGCAAACAGACAAAAATACTTTTTCAAAAAAGTATGATGCAGGGCCGACGGAAAAACAAAAGCTATCTGGGTCGAATAAATGTAAGTCATGCGCGTGTGTCATAACAAAAAAAAAAGGGAAAGAAAAAAAAGAGTCTTGGACTAGATTTTAAAAATGAAAGCAGCTAAAAAACATCCCCACAGACACACGTGACAGCCACCGCTGCTGACTGACTGTTCACAAACTTGCATGTGGATACACAAGCCAAAGAAAGGAAAAAAAATGTATATATGTATATATATATATATATATATATATATATATGTATATATGTATATATCTCAACTAGTGAGCTGTGGTGTGTGGACAGACTGCAAAGAGAGATGTTAAGGGGATATTCCATGCTTGCTAGGTGGGCAGTGGGCTGAAGAGGAGTGAATGTGTGTGTGATGCAGAGGCTTGGGGGATCCTGAGACCATGCACGCAGATACAAAAAAATATTCACTCATCTGTCGCCTGTCTGCTGAGATGACAGCATTTACCAGCTCAACAGACTCCATAGCATACTGCCAGCAGCAATGCTCTAGCTCTACAGCCACCTCGCCTTTTTTTCTTTCCTCCTGTTGTTCTTTCTCTCCTCATGGCTCTTTTTTTTTTTTTTTTTTACCTCGAGGGCATTACTGAAAACTTATATTTCCCCATGTGTTTAAGACAAGTACTTCCACCTCTCATTTCTAATCCTTGCCAACCTCAAAGTCGACAGATGTGGGCTTACTGGCGGTCAGCCTTAACTACCAGAGGTCGAAGGAGCCCAGATGGAAGGGAGAGGAGAGAAGAGGTGAGGAGAGAAGGAAATGAGAGGACTGAGTTATGGTGATCCATAACCAGAAGAGAAGCGAGCAGGAGATGCTTTACCTGATGTTGGGCCTCCTCCAGATTCCCACTGGCCCACAGAGAAAGCCCAAGACGATGGCGGATCTTCGCCTCGTCCTCACGCCGAGCAAGCTGCTCCGCAAGCCGCAGGCCTGTCAGAAGGCAAGGAGAAGGGAGCAGATGAGAGGGAGAGGAGGGTAAAAATTATTCAGAGCAGACAGACTCTTAGGTATCTTTCAGAGGAACAGATGTAAGCATAGCGTGGTACTGATGTTCTGACAGCGAACAGGTTTGGATATTTGGCCTCAGTTGTAAGATGCTGCTCGCACCGGGGCTAAAACACACACACATGTTTTGGCCATAGCGGGAGATTCTTAGAGCACTAATGGGTCTGCATAGTAATCAATGCTCAGGATTGACTGGCTGAGCAAACACAAACACGCCGCATCACTAGGACATCTCCAAATATTTGCAAACACACTGATGAGCTAATAATAGACCACGTGCAAACACACAGAGTTTACTTTGTGATATTTGTTTGAGAGACCTTCAGAGTTGTTCGGGAGCCAGCGGAGGTATGAATGTGCACGCGCACGTGTGCTCGTTCGCTAAATGTGCCCGTGTCAGATCATCTGGTTTGTTTTTCACTTCCAATTTCTCAGGCACTCGTCACATCTTAGCATGTGTCCTCAGCCTGCCTGCCGAGCACTTGGTTCAGTCCAATTACTGAGATGAAAATGCCACTCCTCAGAGGACAATAATGAAAAAAAAACCCACACACACAGTCGCTGGGTCACACATCACCCACAAGCAACAGGCAACAGGCCACCGCACATGCACAGTCTCACTTTACACGAGCTCCGTATTTGCAAGTCTGCTCTCTCCACCCCGCTCGTGTGATACAGGGGTCTAGACGTGCTTTTGGCCAGAGGGGGGGAGAAAATGGGCCAAGCCACCCTTGTCCGGGTCTGCTTTTTTTCTTCATTCCCGGAAAACGGTCTGTGGCTGAACCAGATAAGCCAAGAACAGAGAGCGTGACCTGAAAAAGCCAGCCTATTCCGCAAGACCAGCACACCACAGAACCATAGACTTCATGGCTCCTCCATGGCCACGCTAGCCGGCAGCCTTTGAAGCCTGCAATAGTCTTCCCTCTCTCTCTCTCTCTCTGTATCCTTATCTTTCTACACACCCTCCCTCTGTCTGACTGCCTGCCCTCTCCCCCCAATGCATCTGCTATACTACTCTCTCCCTCTACCTCCTATTCATTTTCTCATCTCTGTGCCTCTGTCTCGGAGCGCCCCCCCCCCTCCAAACTTTCTACCTGTTTCATCTTCACTGTGGTGGCAGTGCTTGCAGGGACTCGGCACTGCTTAGGGCTCATTAGGCGCTGAAGTAAGAGAGAGGAAACAGATCTAAATTATCCTTTTCATTCTCTGACAGCCTCACCCCTCACTCATCTCAACTCCAGCTCTGAGTCTTTCATGTCCCACACTCACACACACGCACAAATGTGCACGCACACACATACCTTTCTTTCTCTGAGCTGCTCTGTGATAGTTTTTTTTTATGATCAAACCTGAATGTCAACCAACCTATGTTTTCTTTATTCTCCAGCTGACAGTGAAATAATACATGTGAATTATGACTCATGCCGATCTCTGTCTTTTCCCTCCACTCCGCTGCCATCCTCTTTCTTCCTCTCTGCTCCTCCTTCCCTCCCTAACTCTCTCATTCCCTCTGTTCTCCTGCTCTGTATCATTCAGTGTCTGTCACTGTCACCGTGCGTGCCTTTGGTGCACCCCGCAGGCACAGGCACGTAGCAGCGGCTGACATGAGGATGTGGCCGTGGCTGGCTGCACCCTGAAGAGCAACTAGAGAACACTTTAAAGGCTGCTTGACAGCTGGGTGAGAGATCCTCTGCAGCCCCTGAGGCCCACGCACCTCTGCCTTCAAACAAGCTTTACATGCAGACTCCACATTCACATCTCACGCACTGCATAGCCGCAAGTGCACTGTGCTGCAAATAAACATCCCGACACGCATGCATGTGACACACACACAAAAAAAGGCCCTTTGATCATGGCCGCATGTGGAACGGTGGACAGTATGTGTGATATTATTAAAAAATTTGAGATTAAGCACACTTTTTCAGGCAATCTCCCCCAGGGACACTGCTCTGATAGTGTTGCACTATATTGTACAAATAAAAACTGCAAAGAGTAGTTTAGTACTGGATGAAAAAGGAGAAGTAGAAAGAGAGGGTCCAGAGCCTCACTTCTCTCTCATCTCAGCGCAGCTGGCCAGTGCCATGGAGTTATTTGTGAATGTCAGGTACAGAAATCGCCAAAGAGATGCTGCAAAGATTAGCAGGGAGGGATTGCTGAAGTTATATTCATAGCACCGATATGCTGCTAGGACAGGGCATAAATCATGCTTAGGTGTACCACAAGCACATTTTGGGGAGAAGAAAGACAATAGTTACAATACTGACAGTGCATACACTCTGTATGTATTCCGTAGAAATAAATAATTACTTCAGACTATTGCTATATATGTCTGTTTGCACCATATCTCCTCATTAAGGGGTGGGCCAATCTGAGTGAAATGTTGCACCAACATCATCCCACATGCAGCGATCATCGCCTGTTAGTGGGTGGGATATTTAAGGAAGCAAGTAAGAATTAAGTAAGGATCACAACATCTCCAAAACTGCAGCTCTTATGGGGTGTTCCCGGCCTGCAGTGGTCAGCATCTATCAAAACTGGGCGAAGGAAGGAACAGCGGTGAACCAGCGACGGGGTCACGGCGACCAAGGCTCAGTTATAAAAATTAGGACCCAACGCTGCCCCGTGTGATGGGATCCAACAGATGAGATATTATAGTTCAAATGCTAAAAAATTTGATGCTGGTTCTGATAGAAAGGTGTCAGAATACACAGAACATCGTAGTTTGTTACATCTGAGGCATAGAGGTCTACAGGAGTCGATGCCTTGATAGGTCAGGGCTGTCTGGGCAGCAAAAGGTGGGCCAACACAATATTAGGCAGGTGCTCATAATGTTACGCCTGATCGATGTAAATATATATAAAAAATATAAATCAATTACTATGAAGATACCAGTTTGAGATTAAATAATAAGACTACGAGGAAATTTAGATCAACAGCCAAGACACACAGTGTATTACAAATGGGATCTTAAATTACTGACCAAAAGAAAATTACTGACTAAAAGAAATCAGTACATGTACTCTGCCCATCAAAATATAAATATAACGGTGTACATGTTTTGGTGATTATCACCTGCCATAACAAAATGACAGTGTTTTATATAAACATCAAACCCAAGGTTAACAGGTTAGGTTTTCTTTTTCTTTAAAACTGAACAGGTTTCTATGTAGCTTGCAAAGAAAACCAATAATTATATTTTAGATTTTTCCATTTATATATTATTCTGTAGTTAGGTGTTTATAAACAACCAACATTTTCTCATATAATGTGTAACAAAGATGCATAAGAAATGCTAATAATGAAAATAGTATTGGTCTTTGTGTAATTTATCACAATTTATGATTTATAGAAAAAAAAGCTGGGCTTTATTGTGACATTTACACAGATATTTGTAGTTAATTTGAAAGATTTTAAGCCAAAGTAGAATAATATGGAGATTAAAACTAAAATAAAGAATATCTGTAGCTCCTTAAGCCACCAGCTCAGCACTCAGCACAACTAACTGCAACCAACATTTAATATTAATAGCATAAAAATATTAGCACCAAAAATATGAGAGGGTCTGCACATGATGATAACTGGTCCAGAGTTGTGCAGAGATCCATATCATCCAGCTCTATTTAGTTTTAAATGCTTCTTGACAAGCCCTCAACAGCCTAACAACATGAACACGCTTTAAGGGAATTTCTAAGTTGGTCCTGTCCTAGAAAGAATTTATATGTGTTACAAAACTCGTTTTCCACGGTGAAGGCCGAAACGAAAATGCTTATCTGATGTTTAGTTGCGTATCTGACCTTTGATCAAGACCCCATCTTGATCAAAGATGAGTTTTTCATATGATTTTGTCTTCCTATAAATGTTTTGCATCCAACATTCACCACAAATATTATTAATTAGAGTGTAGCTTATAAAATGTTTTGTGCAGAATACATATAAATACACTTGCAAATTAAATGATGTAAACACAAGAGGCTTCCAGTACATTTCCAACAAATAACTGCCCTTGAAGGTTAATATTGTTATCCCTTTAGTTTGCTTAATAAGTGATTCTATAAGTCAGGCATGGAATATCTCCATTAGTCGCTACAATGACTGCATTGATTTAATGACACTATTGATTGCATCAATCGTTGGAAAGTGCATCTCGGTGTGTAATGATTCTTTGTTTAACATTTAGAAAGTCCTGCACAATGCTCTGTAATATTACAGTGTAAGATAAAGAAAAAAACCCCAAAGCTTATTATCGGGCAGCCTTATCTTTGTATAATGTACTGCACAACAAAGTATAATCATCCGACACGCAGACACATACAGATACACGAGCAGTGGTTTGGAGGTCACATGCTGTCGACAATATCTGCTAGTTTGGAGCTGCTTTTCCTTTTCCCTCTTACTAATTAATCTTTTTTGGAAACAGAAACAAAACATAAGCAGTGCAGCATGAAGATAAAAAAACTAGAAGTGGAAGCAGAAAAAACAGAAAAACTAAATGGGGAAAAAAACCATGCCAACTTTTTGGTCTGGGCAGGTTGGCCAGAAATAATTGGCTGTCAAGGCAGCACTGTTCTTTTTCACGGCCAGACCAAGGAGCAATGCAAGGACAGTGCGGGGGACAGTAAGAGGACGGTGTGGAGACAGAATGGCCTGTCGCCTTTGTTTCCATTAAAGCTCAACAAGCAGGCCTGCAGAGGGTGTATGGGTCACCGCAGAAAAAGTGAACTCGAATACAGCCGGCAAAGGAGAGATAGAGGAGATTTATTCTTGCTCCCCTGCATTCCACTCACTCCAGAGCGGAATATACAAATGTCCTCTTACACAAACTCCGGCTTCATTGATTCAAACAGGGTCTGGGTTGTAACATGGTGGGTGGTGCCTGTCAGTGAGCACGGGCAAGTCTGGCGCTGTGGACGGTGAGCTAACACATCCATGAAAGATGCAACTTATCACATCCTCAGGAACAAACACTTTGAGCGGTGCCACTGACATAATGAATTTCTGAGAGGCCAAGCTGCAGGTTTTTATTTCGCCATAATCTGCGGGGCACAATGAAGCGTTAAGAGGCAGGAGTATGACAGCTATGGTGTGAAAAGATTCTTTTGCAGCTTGCTGCAAAGAACCCTCTGAGAAGGTAGATACAGAGGTGTGAAAAACAGCTAGGGGTGCACGGGAAAAATGCCTTGGCATGCATTCTGATAGGTTTGCATAGACATACACACACACAAATGCTGGTATACATATACAGCTCAGAAGACAACACAGACGCATAATACACACACAAAATTCCCTAGTGCACTTATAACACATAAGCACACACACACATTCACACACATATACATGCACACAGCCTAATAAAAATGTGGCAAAGGCTTAGCAACAAATAGGCTCTGCATTTCCTATTCATGAATTCACAAACTCTAAGCCTATCAGCTCAGGCAACAAAGGCAATCCTCTCTCCTGTTCCCCCCTGACTCACTCACCTTCCTGCAGGTACATGACAGCTTGTGAGTAGTTTTGCAGTGCGTGGTGTGTTCTCCCCAAGCTGCCATAGGCCAGTGTCTTGGCAGCCAAGTCATTAGTCTGAGCAGCCACACTTAGGTGCTGTTCTTGGAACACGACCGCCCGCTCGTAGTTTCCTAGCGACTCATAGGTAAGGCCCAGGTTGCCATAGGCGCGGGCCTGGCGTGTGGTGCTGCCCGCTTCCTCTGCGATCTCCAGGTCACTTTGGTGGCACCGCAGGGCCGTTTCGTACTCTCCCATGGCTTGATATACAGTCCCCAAACCACAACTGGCGTCACCCTCCAGTAGTCTGTCCTGGGTGTCACGGGCGATGGCCAGCTGACGCTCCAGACAGGAGATGGCCTGCTCGTAATTGCCCAGCTGGCTGTGGAGCGCGCCCAGTTCACCGTAGGCCTGAGCCTTGCCTCCACACTCGCCCAACTCATGAGCCACCACTAGCCGTTTCTCAAAACACACAAGTGCCTGTTGTAAATTTCCCATAGCCCTGCAGATCAAGACAAAAAACAGCGATTGTTAGTGTGAAGCAGATTAGAAGTGAGATATGTGATGTAACCTAGCAAGAAAATTTGGAAGAATATGTCACTGACAGATTCAGTTAAAGCTGAAACAATCCCAAAATGCCTTTCAAGTTCACAACACTCAAAATCAAAAATCTATTTATAGCACTTTGTTTTATCTCATATCTTGGGAAAACTATATACTTTATTCATAAAGACATTCTCTTAACAGAGAACTATTAGAACGCATCGTGCAGCACACATTGCAGGAAGACTTTCATTTGCAAAGTGCCAGATAATTTCCGTATTGGAGTCAATGAAATATAGATTTTTGCCTTTCATTTCGGTGCTGAAAGCTGCTGATGTCGACAGACTAAAGAGCGTGTGAAAGTATTCCTATATGAAGAATATTTGAGGCATGATATGATATTTCAAGTGCAGACTATTTTGCAGGAGAACACGGTTAACCGTGTAAGATAGGCCACCTGCTCCCATCCTCTCGAGTACGTATTGACAGAATGGAAATCATCCCATGTGAACATTTTATTCGCCTTTGCAGCCTTCAAACAGACTTTTATCGCATTCTCAGGAACAGCAACAATTGCTGGCTGCTGGTTCAAATGGTGCATTAAAAGAATAAAAGCCTTCGGCTTAATTAATCTTGTGTGATAATGTATTTGCTTGACTAAGAGCCGCTGGAAGATGAGAAGGGTTTATGTGTGATGTCTATTATTCCCTTCTGAACTCATGCATGGCTAATACTGCTGTGTGTGATTGCTGCCGTGCCATGCTGATGACGCACAATAAGAAGAAAATCATCTCTGAAATGAGGATTTCGGCGAGCCTTCTCGTGTTTTATTTTGCAGTGTAGTCTCCCAGGTTGCTATCAGCTCTTTGAGGCATGAGGAGAAATAGAACGGCGAAGAGACACAAGATGTAAGAGGTTGTCTCGAAATAACTGTGCTTCCCTCCGTTTCAGACATCTGTGTGCCAAAGCCACTTTGCATACAGATAAGGCCAGGGCCGCTAGGCTGCTGCTACTGAGACGGCTAGCGCCACATCCAAGTGCTGTTCACTACAGCGAGGCGTCTCTAAACTATGGTGGTCCATAATTGTGAGAGCAAGGAGACAAATTATATGCAAAGTACTGTCATTAGTACTTAAAACTGAGCCGATACAAGTATCTGCTGCCGTAACAGCAAGAGGATATTAATGCTGAAAAAAAGTGTCTCTGATAATATCAAAAAAGTACATTTGAAACAAATTCCTAGACTCACCTGTGTCCATTGCCTAAGCCTCTATAGGCTTTCTCCTGGTCCTGCATGCGGTTGAGGCTCTGAGCCACTGACAGATACTGGTCATAGTATTTGATGGCTTCCTCGAAGTCTCCGAGAGCCTCGTAACAGTCTCCCAGATTACCATAGGCCCTGCCCCGGTCCATTACTGCCTCGTTTCCACTCAGCTGCTGTAAAGTGGCCAGCTGTTGTTCAAGGTAGCCAATAGCCTCCTCCATCACCCCTACATTCATTTTCGTGATGCCCATGTTTCCATACACCTGAGCCTCCACAACAGGATCCTTCAGCCTCCGACCGAGTTCTAACTGCTCTTCGTAGCTCTTGAAAGCCATCGCGTACTTCCCGAGGGCCATGTAGACAGCTGCCAGATGACCATGGGCTTTGCACTCTCCTGACACATCACCGAGCTCTTGGTACACTTCCAGCTCCTGGGTATGGTAGCCCAAGGCTTTGTCATATTTCTGTACAAGTCTATAGGTGGCCCCGAGGGCAGCATACGCACAGGCCTCCATCCTACGCTCCTTAACCTGAAACAAGAAAGAATTTCACTATATTGGCATAAAGGACATAACAGAATAATTATAAATGAATAAATAAACAAAATAAACATTTTCATTTTAATAAGAAGAAGAATTGTTCTAGAACAATATGTGTTATGTGGGGCCACACCTGGTGAGCTAATGCCAGTTGCTGCTCATAAAACTGAATGGCCCCGGCCACATCCTTTTTACAAACAAATATGTCCCCCAGGTTCCCCAGAGCTCTGAAGCGAGCCTGTGCATTGTTCAGGGACTGGGCCAGAGACAGCAGGTACTTCTGACACTCCTCTGCCTTAGTGAAGTCTCCTAGAGCCTTGAAAGCCAAACCAAGGTTACAGTATGCCTTGGCCTGGCTCAGTTTGTCATGTAGATCCTTGGCCAGAGCTAGGTCCTGCTCATAGTATTTGACAGCATCCTGGTAGTTGCCCAAGCAGTAGTGGGCATAACCCAGATTGTGACAAACTTTCCCTTCGCTCTCCATATCTTGGAGGTCAGGAGACAACCGGAGGTACTGCTCATAGTAGGGTACAGCCTGAGGAAACTCTCCTCGAGAGCAATGGAAGTTGCCGAGGTTTCCCAGAGCCCGTGCCTCACTCTGGACATCTCTGAGCTCACGAGCTATGTTGAGATGGTTCTGATAATGCTGCAGAGCACGGTCGTGAGCACCCAGAGCTTGGTAAGCCACAGCCAGGTTGCCATGGGTGGAGGCCTGTGAGGCTCGGTCGTTGACCTCCATGGAGATCTGCAGCTCCTGACGGTGGTAGCGAACAGCCTGGTCAAAGGCTCCCAGGGCGTTGTAGGCATTACCCATGTTGCCATAAGCCCGGCCCTGAGCAGCATAGTCATTTAGCTCCTGAGCAATGGCCAGGTGTGTTTTGTGGAGTTTCAGTGCGGTCTCGTAGTCTCCCTTCATCTGGTGGATGATGCCTGTGGAGAGGGGGGGAGAAAGCAAAAGGATGAAGTTAAAGACCCATTTAGGGGAAAATTGTAATTGAGTAAAATTCGAGTGCCTCGTCAGCTCTTCGTGTACAAAACAAGTCATTTGGTTGTTAAAATAGGCTCTCCGAGCCATCTGTTCTCTGCTTACACAACACACTCTCCCACAGAATTATGGTCATTAAAATGTAGTGCAATCAAACAAGAGTTATTATAACACTAAAATAGAATCTTTTGAATGTTTAAGCTGTCTTTGATGATCGTGTCTTACAGGGATTTTACCAAAATCAACAACTTTTCCACAGGGTTGAAAATAGCTACGAGTGAACGAGAAAGAAAGACAGGGGAAGTAAAAGTGTGGGGGAGTGTGAATAGCAGATGGAAAGCTCAGCAAACAACTTTAGAAAAAAAATTTGATAAGTGTGGAGAAACAATAAATAATGGAGAACCCAGTCTATTGAGCATATTATCTCAGATAAAATACCATCCTCTGAAAAATAATAGCTTTACCCCACAGCCAGGCAGCTATCTGGCACACAGACACACACAGGCACACACACAGACACAGACAGAGGCACACACAGGCACACACACATCCAAACAAATGCGCACCCACACCTTTTTACTCATACAAAATGACAAATACACAGCAGAGAGTAAAGAGCCGTAGTGGCAAGTCTACCATTCTTCCCCTCCTTTCCTTTGAGCTTTTAAGACTCACTGCTAATCTGTATGTTTCCTCGTTTGCTTTGTCACCTAGCCTTCAATGATAATAACGGCAATGATAGAATTAAAGTAAACTGAAATTGTAGACAGGGTGGCTGCGGGCTAGCGGATGGAGACGAAGAAAACAGCTGCAAGGCAAATAATTCAGTCTTTCATCTACCATACCGCCTGACCATCACGGCTCTGCTGCATCAGCACAGAGACTAATGGGCCAGTAGGATGGGGGTTCAGCCGCTGATGGGACACAAGGGATGGAAACAGTTCTGGAGCCAGAGTGGGTGGGAACTGGGGATGGAGAGGGGCTCTGTGGCTTGTGGTGAGTGTGTGATGGTGCCGCTGGGATTAGTTACCACCATGTGTGTTTTCCCATTCATTTCAACCGAAACCTGCCACATTATGAGCCCGAACACAGGCTACGTAAACAGTGGGATTGAAACTAAACAGAAGGCTCAAACGACTGCAGAAGTTACACAGTAGATGTGGAAACGCATTCTGATGTTGGCTGAGTCAAAAAGCAGCACATCTGGCCGATGCCAATGGAAAAAAGCTTTGGTGTCGTTGCAGTGTGAGTCATTGGACTGCACACTGGTTTGACACATTGCAAGCTTTGTCTATGTATACATACGCATACCCACAGTGCATGCATACTTCAGATAATGTTGCAAGACATTTACATGGTCCAATACACACCGATATTTCAGTCTCAATTAAGTGTAAAATAGGAGACAAATTAAAATACTAAACCTGCCTGAATTGGATGTCTGAAAATTAGACAGAAAATAAATCCACCAGCCTTTCCTGCAAATAATTTAGATTTATTTGGGGAAAACATAATTAAAGATCCCCTGCCTGCTTAATTCAGACCGTGATTCAGCATGCGGCACACACCCAGCGACAAATCAAACCTGATATGCCGTTCTTTGCCTGCTTGTGTTCTCGGGTGTAAGTGATACAACCTGAACTGACCTTCTAATCATCAGGTCACGGCCCTGAGGAATTGGTATGCTAGGCATGCCACACAGCAGAACCCAAACAGAAGCAGCGCTGCCAAATGAGAAGGAAGGATTCAGAATCCAAATGATGACTTTCATAATGAGTCAAATGCATGTTGCTGTTGACTATATACAGCACAAATAAAAGTAAATATGGGGTTTTCAGGTTTGACAAACTTCCAAGTGCTCCCATTCCTTAGAGTCTTTTCTTAGAGTGAAAGCATGTTAAGATTCACAGCAGGCTAGTTGGAAGAGTACGGATAGTTGTAGCCACAAAGTCACTCCCAAGGTTATGCTTTCCCCAGTGGAGGCTGATCTTATTGAGGATATAATGCCTACTGATGTATTACCAGCAAACATGTTCCATGCTGCAGGCTAAAAATGGATCCAGGGCTCGCTGACGGACGCAGGGGTAAAGGAGGCAGGAGACTGGACAGAGGCTGGGGGAGTATGGCTAGGTTTATGGCTGGACTTGGAAGATGCAGCCAAAATTGCCATAAGCCTCAGGCTATGCCTGGAGCCACACTTGAAGCAAGAAAATATATTCTGTGCCCCCCATATGGTAAGAGGATTATGAGGCCCTCTGGGAATAGTATCCAGCATAGCAGTAAATAAAACCATACCAGATATGATGGTAAATACTGCTGCAACACAAAATTTGGGACTTAGTACAACGAGGTTTAGCAGATGTGGCCATCGTTGCATACTGTCCAAATCAAAACGACTGCAACAAAACATCATTCTTACCCCTCAATTTAACGTTTGATTTTACTGCAAGTCTGTGGAGCACACTAAATGCACTTTAGTAAAATGTATTAAAAATATGGTTCAATTATTGTTCTTTTACACAGCTTTAGAAAAAAAAACAGTGGAAAAAAAACCAGGATAAAGCAGACACTATGCAATCCAAATACTTTTATACAGAGCCCTATCCATCCCCCCATGACCAAAGACATTAAAAGCATGACAATGTGTTGTCACTTTTCATTACATAGCTGGCTGTACATAGAGGGATATGCTGCAGTGATGACTTTGAGGGATGGTGTCGTGTTCCGAGTAAGTCACTGTGTCATTCTTCCAGGAGCTAGGAAGGTCCGGAGCGCTGCTGCCTGCAGTCAGCTAAGAGGATTTTACAAACAATGCTGCTGCTGCCACTGGGCTGATACCAGGAAAAGAGGTGACCAGTCTGTGTCCAAAAAACATAAATAACTGGGGTTCTATATTTTTATTTCAGAATGAGGTCAATATTTTAGGTTACATGATGGAGAAAATGAGGACACAATCGTGGAATAGTGTCTCTCTTTAATATTTCAGTCTTTGGTTTCTGCTTCAACCAAGAACTATTTGAGAGATATGATAATGAGTTTGGACAGTATTTACAACACATTCTACCGTACCACAGCTGCCATAAATAGCTGAATAAAAAGCTGAATATATTTTAGTTTCTAGGGAACCAACTGTGAAATTCTGGACCAATAAAAGCTTAGTTTGGCTGTTCCCTTATTCACCAGGGGTCACCATAGCAGATGGAGGTGCATATTTTTCAACCAGATACCCTTCCTGACCCACAACTCCTGGGATTTGCATCTCACCCCAGTCTAGAATCGGGGATCTTTTGCCTATTAGGTGAATGTGTTAACCACTACCTAATGGACCAATACAGATATCGATTCAATATCATGAATTAATTAACCATTTAAATAAGAATAACAATAATATTTAAACAAATTCAACTTTATTTTCTTGTTGCTCTTCATCACAGTATCCTTTAGCATTTAGGAACAGAAACTGATGTGGCACAGCAGTCAACAAGGCCAATATACTTTTGGATGCGCTAAGTGCACAACACTGCTACTTTCTGACAGCCGTCCTTGTCAGCTGGATGTGTGCTATGTCTTTAACTTTATCTGCACTCATGTACTCAAGAGTTATTTACTTTAGTTTCTAAGCTGAGCAGCCTTGATTGCCATCTGCCTGCCTGTTTGGTATCTGTATTACTACTGCATTGTTTTGTGGGAAATTAACACAGCACAGAGCCCTGTGCATACTGTAAAGGCAGTATAAAAAACAAGCAAATAAAAGATGCACTGCTATTTTAAACTACTTGATGCTGTTAGTATAGAATTTCCAAAACAACCAACCATTTAAGAAGGCAAAAGAGGATAAAACATCAGTAATCATTCTTTTCTTAAAGAGGCCCTAGTTCTAATTTCATTTATATTTTAAGCCATTCTTTAAATGATAACTCAGTTCTTCCCCACACAGGATACAGTGTAATTATAGATGGCTAATGAGAGTCTCTCTGCTAACACAGTTTTCAACTTTAGGGATCTCGTATGAAGTTAAAAGAAATATTGCACTGAAACAGCATTATTTATAGCTGCCGTCTGAGTATGACACTCATACAGAGAATGTGAAACTTCCAAAGATGATACGGATGACTGTATCATAATAGCAACGGTGCAGGCAGCCCACATATCAAGTATATGGAAATTAAAGGGTGGATGAAGGATGAAATGCTACATTATATGAAGCATTTTAAAAGAGTTGCACAATACACAATAGCATTGTAATGATCTGTTGGGGGAAGCAGTGAGCTGAAGCAGACATCAGATCCTCCTGGGGTCTGCAGGAAGGGGTGGAGCTGGGGGGTTCTGGACTTAAGGTACTTAATCCTCACTCGCAGACACAGACATCTCCTACAGTCTGACTGACAGAGGCCCAGGAAGGACACGATGTGGATAGATGGGTGCGTGCTTAGAGGGTGGGTGGCCTGCCAACAACAACATGCAGACAGAGCGCTGTGCTCGCCCTCTTGCCTGTGGCTGAGCTGTGCTCCTTTGTGCTCCAATTGACCTCAACCCCTATTTCAGCCCACTAAACCAAGTATCTCTATACTATCTACACGACTGACACCTGACTCATCCTGCCTCTTAACCAACAATGTTCAGTCTCAATTATCTCATCTTTTTCGGTTGCACTGCAAAATCTCCTGTCTGTTTAGGAATAGGTCACATTTCATGCTGAATTTGCAGATGTGCTGCAAAAAAAGGGCACAGTCGTTCGAGGCAGAGCAATGCTACAGCTCTTTTGTTTCGTTTATTGGCTCCGCAGTGAGTCAAGTACTAATTCTGCATGGCGAGCTATACTTCAGTGTAAGAACCAGGACCAAGAGAGTGTTTCACAAGGCCTTTCGTCCGGTTTCTGGCTCGGTATTTGGTCATGAGATTAATGGGGCCATGCTAAGGGGAGACAGAGAGCATCTGCTGCTTTTTGGAACAAAACAGAAAAGTGGGGCCAGGCTAGAAAGACACACTCTCTTTCAAAAACCTCTCCAAGAGAGTAACGTAAGCCTGACATCATAATAGGCCCATCACCACTTGACCTCTTCTCCAACCACTGTTCCTTTTACTCCTTTTTCTCCTTACTTACTTGCAGGCCAGCTAATATTTACTTAAGGCATTTACCTGGCCATTAGTGGAGAGTTTAAAAGTGTCACAGGACTTAGATAAATTCACTTTTAAACATTTGCTTGGCTCCTTCACAGCCCCTATCCGTGCAATGTGCATTCATTCATCCTGTTTGGCCAATTAGGCTCACTAAATTCCTCTGTAAATTCAGTCCTCTCTTGCTCCCGCCTCTTCCTGGTCAGACTTCTAATATATCCACAGTTACCACTTTTTCCAAAGGCTTAGGTACAAAAGTGAATAATCCGCGTGTATCGGTGCTCCAGGCAAGTCTGGTCCCTGTCTGTACTTTGCTCCAGTTATGGGCAGCACTGGAAAAGTACTGGATTCATGTCCACACAACCATAATATTATGATGCTGACGAGGAAGATGAGAGAGCATTCGGTAAAATCATTTCACAACGAGCAACATCTTTTTCTCTTCTTTTTTTAAATAAAATCTGCTAATTAGTTCTTTATTCTTCCTGTTTATGGCACTTACTCAAAAGGTTACATCAATTTAACTCCTTCCATAATTGGGTGCCAATGAGCTCCTAATCTCAGGGTCAGCGTCAATTTATTTCAACCAAAGTGACAACAACTACGAGCGCTTAAAATACCAAGTCCGCTGCCGGTGCTGCTGACACATGCAATCCATTCTCAAATGACTTGCAAAAGGGAAAAAGCTAAAAAGCACTAAAAGTGCAGACAGTCTTTATTACAGCAACTTCAGAAACTCTTTCGTTATACAAGTTATGTTTTGTTTTTCAGAAGCAAGTGACAAGATCTAAATACAGAGCACAGCAGTACACACTGTCTGATTCCGTGTTGTTTTGCGAACTCCTCTCTCTGTTGTTTTCCTCTTTCTGTTTCTGTTTTTGCGAACATCAGCAGAAAGCTCTCCCTGAGGATGCACAATAAAAGGAAAGAAGGGGGAAAAAATGCTTAATTAGGAGTTTCACCTCCAGCCTTTCCAGCTTGAAGGAGCCAACGTTTCCAGTGACTCCTTTTGCGTCATAATGGTCAAAGGAGCAGGATGACTAAAGAAAAGCAAGCAGCAAAAGGCCGAGCTAAGAAAGCACAAACACTTCCAAACAAACTTATTTGAAGTCTCTTTGAAGTGAAATGCACAGGGGTGGGCGGGCGGGGGGAATAATACAATTTACATTCTGTTTCATGAATACCACAAATGTGAAGTACATGGGATCCCCCTCCGCCTCATTCCTCTCTGAGATATTAAATATTGCTGACTAGGGGGTAAGTTGGCCAATTAATGAATAATAAATGGAGCAGGAATGCAACATTTTCATATCCTTTATAGGTCAGAGTGTGCTGAGCCAGGGCTGCTGGTACCGCCGGGCATCACGGTTTGATATTAAAGCACGGCAATCTCTATACAACTGTACCTCAGAGCCATGTCAACTGCTGCCGCTCCACCCACACTACACGCAACATTAACGACGAGCTGAGAGGGCATAATAAAAGTTTGCTCATTCCTCTTTCTGCAACTTCTGCCTTCCCATCCCTCTCGCGATGTTTTTTCCGCTTTTATCACTGCTCGTTAATCTTCACTCGATCATCCACTCCCTCTTTGTGCACAGCGTAAAGGCAGTATTTCTTTTTTTCTTTTCTTTTTTTTGGAAGTCTGAGACAACATCCTGTTAGTTTTAGTCCATATCTTCTTGTGCTACATAAGCAGGCTCGCGGGCACCGATGACGGGGAAAAACAATGCACGGCGCAGTGGCGCAAACAAAAACAACAACAATGGGGCAATTACGGACTGATGCTTCACAACCTCCACTTCATTCTCTGTTATCTTCATTATTCAGCTCCTCTTGAATCAGCTATTAAAGGTAATTAAGCGATTCATCAAGTCAGTTTCAATTACTGGGAGCTTGACAGCTGCAGATTACAATCAGTAGGGGTGAGCGGAGAGATGGGGAGACTGAGAGAGGGAGGCATCAAAAAGTGAAGAGAGAGAGAGAAAACAGACAACAAGTGCTAACCGATCAGGCAACACGGAGATGGGCAACAAGCTCTCCTGGGTGTCGAGTGCTAATGTATCCACATGACGGTCCAGGCATGTCCAGGCACCTGTCCACAAAGCAACAGGCTTCATAGTTACCACCCACTCACTTAGCTTCTGCTCCGTCACCAGCTGGCGGTCTTTGATACCACATCAGCTACACTATCATTACTCTGTCATGGACTGGAAGAACTGTAATGTTAATAATGAATAAAACTGCTCTTGCCATCATAACAGCAATCACGCTACAGACAGGGATAAATCTGCTGCCTAACATACAGTGCCCACTCGTAATAAAGCTCACATGTAGCATCATAAAATGTCCTCACAGGCACCCCTAATTTATGGGAACCGGTTACCAGCTTTCTTTTTTTTTTTTTTTTTTCTAAAGTCAGGTGTGTGTTGGAGCTAAGAGCAAGACAGAACGTGCAGCCATTAGGCTGGTCAAAGGACAGCTTCAATTTATGTTTGGCTGATTAACCTTGCACTCTGCTTGCACAATTTTGCGCATTAGGTTAAGGAATAATTCATCTGGAAGGAACTATTATGCCTCTTAGTTGTCCATTAGAGTTGGGTTTACTACAGTCTTGATGGCTATCATAAGTCATCTGGCACATGTTGTAATTGCTGGACTAAATACAGAAGAATTGCCCCTATCATAGACTGCTCATCGGGTGTTGAAAATCCAAAAGGGCACCTTTATCCCCAAGCTTCCCTTCATCATTATATCAGCACACTCCGCAAGGTTACTTTCTAATAATTTCAGCAGGATTTAAATGTGAAACACTGGATTGTAATTACATTTTTAAGATCCGGCTCAATCAAATATTACACTTCTCCCACCTAATTTCTATATCTATCTCACATTCACATTTCAATGGAAGATGTGATTAAATCTGAACCATTCTGAAGGTGAGAGCAGAGCAAATTTATGTCAGGGAATTTCCCATTAAGAATTACAGACTTGCATGGGGGTCTATTTACTTTCTGACAGTCTCCAAGTAGAAATGACAGCTGATTTTAACATGCACCATCCTCCTTGCTCTCATTGTAGACTCCTTGCACTTCACTTGCCTTATATCACATTATCTGCTGTGCACTATCCACTTGAGACATTCATTTATGAATTAAATATATATTTCTGCAAGCAACTTTACACAAAATAGTAATGATAAAGTAACACCACAGCATATTTTCAGTGTATAATATACTGCTTGGCTTTATGAGTCGTAAATATTCAGTAAAACAATGATAAATAAGCAGCGCATTTAAAGAAGACAAAGGAATGCAGCCTGCAACATAGCCAAAACCCTAAGACGAGGCTCTCATACTCATAATCAGCCTAAAACAATGCAAAGAGCAGTCATTAAACACTCATATTCCATCTCTTTAGTCTCCTCCATTGTTCTGTATTAATTCAAAAAAATGCCTTAAACCAAGAAAGCTTGGTTTACAGCAACTACGTGTAAATATAGAGTAACTGAAATGTTATCTACTTCCAGTCTACAAGATTTCTTGCTATCAAACTACCAGATGCTTCCTCATCTTGGAGGATGTGCTTTGAAATAGATCTGTCATTGAGCTCCTGAACAGGATGGCATTTGAAGTGAGGGATCGCACCATATCATGGACAATGGTGACTGACGGTTTTTAGAGAAGAAGTAAAAACATGCAAACAAAAATCAACAACAACATAAAAGTTTACCTCAACTTCTGACAATGCAAAGCAATATGTCCAATAAAGTGCAAGTATTCGAAATCTTGGTAGAAAATTTGAAATCAGATCAAATTTGAAAATTTGATCTATTTTTGAACCTGAGCCCCATCTTTCTAGATTGAAATTAATTGTAGGGACAAACACGTATGTGGAATAGTTCTAGTGCTGAACAAGAACACTAACCAGCAACTGCAAAAGAGCTGCAATGCCATTCCACATGGCAATTGTCCACGTAAAAGTGATTGTTTTTGCCACTAACTACTTTCAAGTGTGTGACAACACAAAGAACAGATGCATGTAACTGAAGTCTCAAAAAGTCTTACAGGAGGTGACTTGATGGAGGATGCGTGTGAAATAGTTGTGTTAAGTGACAAATGCGTGAAAACACTGGGCATCGCAAACTGTCGTGTTAGCAGTGACCATTTTGACACGTGATCACAACTTCCACTCAGACAAGAGAATTAATCCTTAATGAAGGTGCATTTTCCTGAAGGGAAAGGGTTTTATAAGAGCAGAGAGACTTACAGATGTAAGTTATTTTGTTGATCAAACTTCCACTGAGCGAGTGAGTATTAAGGGTTTAATGGATTAAATGGTTTGTCTGCAAAATGTCAGTAAATATTGGAAGCTGTCAACTGCAATTGCTCAAAGTCGAACATAAATTAATCAGATTTTTTGTTTTTTATTCTCCAAAACACAACAAGACAAATCTATAATCAGACAAAGAAAAGCCTGTTTATTTCCTGTTGATTAACTAATCAATTAATTAACTAATCCTTGCAGCTCTAAAGGAGCAGCATGATTATACAGTTTACCTCTTGGTTGTCAACACAGAGAATAACATGATTGCTGCTGCTGTAAGAGCATAAAAACACATAAACCACTGAGGGCTGTCTGTAAGTCTTATGGATGAACTGCTTAAACAGTGTGATCAGTTAACTACCAGCTGACCCAGTACATCAGTTCAAACGCAGCCTCCTGATTGTGAATGCAAGACGTCACCTCTTAATCAGTGACGTCTTATGTTATAGTATTATCTTTCTTTCTTCTTGTTAGACTCTAATAATGATTCAGATTTAGATTAATTAGAGATAAATGTATAGATATAGGAATATGTATTTGTTCATTCTGTGTGTTACAATCGTAAGAAATCGCCTAACAGTATTGAAGACCACAGTGTACATTACACAACAGCCAACCTAAACTGAAGTGTTACATACCTAAATTGGAAGAGGCCCTTCCTTCTGCAGCCCTGTCCTTCAAGCCCTCGGCTATAGCCAGCTGCTGCTCGTGGTACTGCTTGGCCCTCTCCAGATCCTGCATACAGCGGGCAGCATGACCCAGTCCTGCGTAGGCTCTCATCTCGATGGACTTCTCCTCCAGCTCTTGCGCAAGCTCCAGAACGTGAGTATGGTAGGACATGGCCTTGTCAAAGTTGCGGTGATAGTGGTAAGCGCTGCCCAGGTTACTATAGGCCCGGGCCTCCTCACGTTTATTTTCCAGGGCCTTGGCGATGCTCAGGTGCTGCTCATGACACTGGACAGCATTATCAAAGTCTCCCATGGCAATGTAGACGGCTCCCATGTTTCCCAGCTCGCGAGCCTCAGACAGCTGATCTTTGGACTGCTTGGCCAGAAGGACACACTGCTTGTGGCTGGCTAGGGCATTCGGGTAGTCCCCTATGGCTGTATATACATGGCCCAAGCTGCTCAGTGCCATTGAGGCTGCCTAGAGAAAAAGAGAAAGGCAGATACAGAAATAAACAGTAAGATACTAAAATCTATGCAAATGTAAAGAAAACACAAAAACAATTAATTACACCCACATTTGAGCAACAGTGAGTTTTTGTTTTTTGCTTCTACTTCAGACATTCCCCACCCACACCAATATGTCCCTTTACCCAGATGTACTGTAGATCAAATGAGAAAAATAAAGGAAAGAAGGAAAATCTAAACTCCCCAAATCTCATAGGAGGCTTAGTGCTCAGAGACCGAACAACAAACAAAACCTGATTTGATTTTGTCTTTGGCTGAGCGAGGAGGGGGGTAAAGTGTGATGCAGATCAGCGCAGCAGCAGGCTTGTTTTAAAGCCGCCAGTTTGCCCACTGCAATCACGCTTCGTGGCGCGCCACCACCAACGGAACAAAGACACTGCTAATCAGGAGGGAGAGAATGGGTGTTTTAGCTTCACACCAGAGCTGCGGGCGGCCAACTGACTGACTGCTTTCAAGATCTCACGCGCTAAAAACACGGAGAACAGAAATAAGACTCCAGTCTTTCCATTTTTATAACCAACGTCCATCTGTGAAAATGAAATTACAGAAAACACTGGTTATACCTGCAAAATGGGAGGCATTTCAGTATATAAATATAGAGGTTTCTAAAAGTTGATTTTTGACCCCCTATATGGCACATTCACTGCGAGCTTATTAGCTGTTTATATGGAGGATAAACAGCTGGGAATTAGGGTCAGTTGTCTTTGTGTGAACAGATGTTCAATTACTCATGCAGGGGCATCTAATAAAGCATCTCCTTCCTGAGGTCCCACTCTGCATCCACCAGCCAGGAAGAGGGTTGGAGGGAGGCCAGAGGAAAGGACAGACATCCTGACAGTTAAGGCCACATTAGAGCCCATCCCGGCCTGCGTGCAGCCTCAGCAACAGAAATGACCTGGATCATAACATACCCAGAAAGTCAAAACTGGAAAATTAAAAGTTACAGTTAAAGCAAAGGATGAACTACCCAATGTAGGCGTGAGAAAAGGCAAGGGACCTCCGTGAATTCAATTCGCTTTAACCATTTCCATATTGCTTAACGAATACAAATACGGATGTGATTTAAAGAACTGTGCTGGAGAGCAGGAGATGGTTTTTTTTTGTTTTCTTCTTTTGCATCGTTCCAGCACCACTTAATGAAAATATTGAGCGCTCTGAATAACTATAAAAGCGAAGGACATTGCTGAGAAAAAAAAAATCAATACAATCGGACACTCTTGAAAATGCTTATAAAGACAAACATTTTTCTCTGAATCTTTCACACATTCTTTTTTTAATGCACCAAACCAGCACTATCGTTCCGTCATTTCACATAGCTGCTGATGCCTGGAATCAATTACCTGCTGACATAAGGACTTCCAGCAGTTTGCTCAAGTTTAAAGACTTGACAAGGCATTATACAAGCCCAGGGAGGCAATTATCCCTCCGTCACAACTGTTGCTGTTTCATGTTCCCAGATAGCCTATCTAGAGCTGCTCAATTACATGTGCCTTTTGAAGCTTCCCTCCATCTCTCCGATTCAAACTTCAACTCTTCTGTGCAGAAAAACAGAGAGGATTCCTCATTTCTGTCTGTCTTCAACCGGGCGCAGTGGGAGACAGGGGAGAGAAAACAGGGGGTGGGAGGGGGGCACAATCATTCTCCAGTTGAGATGAGTTGCTCTTGTGATCAGTGTCCCTCTAAAGTGAGACTGCAACGCTGCATTTTCTCCTCAGATGGAAGCCAAGATAGGCAGATAATGAGGAGCCAGCCTTCCCAGTTACAGAGGATACACAGCGTTTGGCTCGGTGTTTTTGGACAGTGCTTGGGACCATATGAATCTTTCTCACTTCTGACTGCAGTCCTCCCCAACACTGCTCATTCTGACTCCCTGCTAGTTACAAAAAATAACACTCAGTCGGGGAAGAGGAATAATGCTGTGTAATTTCTGCCAAATTGACTTCATTCTAATTTGAGTCCATTTCTGTTCTGCACTTATCTTTCCTCCCTCCACATTCTTACGCTCGTCTCCCCCGCTCCGCTCAATTCGCCTGGAGAGTCAGATCTGATTGTGTTTACAGAGTCCAGCCCTTCTCCGGATGTGTGCTGATTTGATTAATCCCAACGCCGTCCATTATAAACTGTTGATAAACCACTGGCTCTTATCAGCAAACACATTTTGCACCAAAGGTCTGCTAATGAAAGGTAAACTAGTTCTGTCCGGGAGAGAGGAGGGAACGAGAGGGATACAGAGGACGGGCTGAGATGACATGTTAATCAGAAATGTTTGGCTCCGTTTTTTTCCCCTGACAGGGACAGTGGTTTAGGATTTCTTGCTGATTTTTCTCTCTCAGACTCCACGACTAAGTATGTTTATATTTTGTAGCACAAAAGAGAAATGGCTGCTTTCATAGAACATGCTAGAAGTAATGCATTATACTTTACATAATTAGCCCCTTATGTCATGCAACGAGGCTGCTTTTGATCACTGGCCTTGGTGGTATGCACGTTGTGTGACTCTGAGCCCCTGGTGTGTGTTTTATTTCTTACCCTGGAACAGACAAGTGCTGCCCACCACTTCACTGCAGCACTGAGCTATGTGGTTATGCCTCGCCTTACAGCTGTGGGACTATGGCTCTTTGAACATCCTCCTTTTTTTCACTTTGGACCTATGAGGTCTGATATACTTTAAACAACCAAGGCTATCATCACACACTGGCAGAGCTTATAGGACAAGCCTGGTTGCCATGGAGATCTAAATAGTTGGATTATGGTTGACCTTGTAGAGAGACTCCCACTACTATTCTTATAAACATAGGTGTGGGACCTCCTTCTGTGCGAACAAAAATAGGCAAACAAAGGCAAGGGCGAGTGTACAAACAAGCATCCACTGCTCTGCCTGTTGCTTCTTCAGCTGAACCTGGTGGATGTATCTGTATCTGGTCAGAGACACGCTTCTTCACTGGTGCATATTAACAGGTTTGAGCTAAAGAGGAAATCACAAAGGTCTGAAGTCTAAACTTGCTATATTGGCTTACGCGTAAGTGCACATAGCATAAAAGTGATAGAATTAGAGGTCAGTAAGGTGTAAGATGTTAAAGTTTACCCTCTGTCCAAAAGGCATGTGCTGCAGCAGGGCAGAGTAGCTCCTATTTTAGTAAAGTCTTATTAAAGGTATTATACGGAAGATGCGAGGAGTAATCAGAAGAAGAAAAGTAGTCCAATATGCCCATTTAAAGAGCCCAATGTTACGTATTTAAATGACACATTTGAGTGCTTGCCATTCATTATATCTGTAAAACACAAGTCAACTTTATTTATATAGCACCAAATCACAACAGCAGTCAACTCGCGGAGCTTTATATAGTACGGTAAAGACCCCACAGTGTTAGAGAGGGAACCCCAACAATCAGACAACACCCTATCAGCAAGCACTTGGCGACAGCGGGAAGGAAAAACTCCCTTTTAACAGGAAAGAATGTCCAGCCATCTGCAGTGACCGGCTGGGTGTGAGGGAAGGGAGACAGAACAAGAGATACACAAGCTAAATAAACAAATATTAATTTTAAAGAAGCTCGAACCAGCAATCTGTGTCAGCTGTGTTTGATAAAAGCTACCATGTATCGAGTATAGGCCATCATTAACTTCCTGGGTTAACCCAGGCATGAAACAAGCATCTGAAGTGATACCAGTCACTTCAAAAAGGTGACTAGTGTGACTGAGAACATTTGCAACACCACACGCTCGCACCTCAATGTATTCTCCCGCAAAACGCATGCACACAGGAACAGCTGTCTAATTAAAAGGCAGTGCAGAGGGAAGGTGAGGAGGACCATGCACCAGTGTTTCCCTTAACGAGCTGGGCTCAGGCAGCAACAGGAGCCTGGCTGGCAGGGAACAGAACCACACACTGGAGGGAGCGGGGGGGGGTGCAGGGAAGAGCAGAGTGGGAGGAGGAGGAGGAGGAATGGGGCCTGATAAAAGGCTATGGAAGAGATTGTGTTTGAAGGATGAGAGAAGAGAATGCTGGAGACGTCCCCAGGGCGAGGATGTCTTTAGATCTGAATTCACCTGCAGAGATGCATTTTGACAAAAAAGAAAACATCTCAACAGTAATAAACGGAACAGACCAGTCACAGATGCTCTCAAAGGAACTTGAACGAGGCTTTTTAAAGGTGAGCGTTCTTGTCTATGCATGCAAAAAAGAAACCCAAAACAAAACAACAACGAAAAACAAAAACACATATATGCATGTATGAAAAAACAAGAGAGAAAAAGGGGGGAACATAAAGGAGGCACGCTGGCGACGTCACTCTGGAGGGTTGGGGGTGGGGATTTGTATGATAAAATATTCATCTGGTTTTATGGGTGTATATTCCATTCTCTTTCCTCGCTCGGTGTTTGCACACAGATATGGATCCTATGGGAGCCACCATTAGATCAGCCAAATGACTGCCTCTCTGCCATATCAGAACCTTCTGTTTTTTTAAGCAGGCAAATACTCTGCTTTGCCAAGCGAGGGCAGGTACAGCTGTGCCTGATTGCTCGCTTTCACACACGCATTTGTGAGCTTACACAAACAGACACACACACACACATATCTAACGCACACAAGTCCACGGTGGCTGATAAACTCGCTGCAATCCAAGCTCAATTCAACGTTGCATCTTCCGAGCCAAATTTCAGCCCCGTTTCTCTTTTCCTTTCCAAGTTTGAAAATAACATTCATAAAAGTCATAACTCTGTTGCTTCCAGAATTGCAAATCAATGAAAGACAGGCTGTATCATCAACTGTGCCTTTGTGGGAATGTTATTTGTTTTTGTCTGAGAAGAAAAGAAATACAGACATAATTTTGGTGGCTGCCAATTACGTTAATCAATCACCAGAGCTGATTTGATCTATTCACACTGAAGAGATACCAGCGGAGCCACTTGTTTTTCTCTGATCTGTGTAACCTCCAGCGTGTAGATGAATGACGCCAGAGGTAGGAAGGTTAATAATTCCTTTAGCCTTCACGGGACATGTGCACAAAGGATTGATTGTCACTAAAGGTCAAGCAGTGGGCACTCATTACAGCTACTGTCCTGCCTGTCAGACTGACTACTGCAGTCACACAGAGCCGCACACTCACTGCAAACATATAGACACAAAATAACGTGTATCATTAGCTAATGATAACGATATGGCAAGCCACATGTTTACTATCTCACTATCTCACAACCTAACGCACAAATATTCCACATGTATCCCTGAACTTTGTGTGTTCTGTCATTTTGCGCATCTGTGCGTGTGTGTGTGTACTTCTGTGCTTAGCCACATTTTTGCAACTGTGTTCTGGAACATGCTTCTACTCATATCCACTCGTGTGTTTGTTTGAGGTTATAGCCTGTGAGTTGGTGGCAAACAGGCAGCTGAGAGGGAGGAACACTAGAGGCACAGAGTAAAATTGAACCTGACAGTCTCCATTGGTGTTGGTGGAAAATTTGACTGTTCCCTTTAAGTGGTGTGGGGGTTTGATATTTCAAGCTCCCTCTCTCTGACAATATGCTAGACAAAACAAGGCTTACAGAAATGGCCAAATGTTAAGTGAGGAAAAGAAGGAGAGGGCAGCACGGTAACTGAGCTTCCCAGCCCCCCACCCTCAGCAGTCCCCTACCTCAGAGTGCCCGTCCCCTGTGACAGGATGTCAGCATTGTTCAAATGCAAAAACAGCCCTCCTGCCTGCTGATATAAACACATGAATCTAAAGTCTGGTTGAGGAGGAAATTGAAGAGGTGGCACATAGGGGAAGTGGGGCACTGTGAATGAATCTTAATGTACTCCAAATCAGAGCAAAGCCTTGAAGGGTTGCACGACACTGCTGTTTATTTCTGTGCTAAAGTCAAATCTCCACAGGCATAGCTGTGTGTGATGCCTGCTGCTGTAGGGAATCAATTCTTGAGAGACCTTGTGGTGACAGAAGGGGAAATCACAGTGGTGTTTCAAAGTCATCTGAGAGCGGGGGGGGGCTTGAGGTAAACATCAAGGTTTGCAAAGCCTCAAGCAAAGGGACACAGAACAGAGAAATGCACGGTGCTTTGAAGAGCGGAAAACACCTTCTTTAAACTCTAATAATACTGAATGTAATTGAAAATGACTACTCAAAGTTAATCCAAAGGTACTGCAGGTGGGATAAGCTACTGGGGTGGCTGCTGACATGATTTTATCGATTGATCGATGATCAATTCTGTTTATAAGTCCCTCTCTTTATCCGTTTACTATCGATTGATTCCTGATCAATTTTATGTGCAAGAAAAAGACAGACCCACAATAGTTTTCAGCATCACGGCAACTTTTCTTTATTGTCTCTGGAAGGTGAAAACAATGTCAAAAAAGGCTTGCATGTGTGCAAAACCTCCAGTGCCCTGAGTTTCATGTCATTCAAACACTGATAAAAGAAACTGCAAAAGCAACACAACAGTCTAAAGTTAGATTAAAAGGGCTGTGCCATGTCATCATATAATGCTGGTTTCAAAGTCTATCCATTAAAAGCTAATTAGCTGCCGTTATGGTTTCCTGCTGCGGCTGAGGACACGGTGCCAAATATAGCGTAGCTTGTAGGCCTCCACTTCGCATCTGTTAGCATTCAGCAGGATACCAGGCAGTCAATCCAAGGACGCACAAGTCATGGGTTATTCAAGGGCATTTCAGAAGCCTAAAGATGGGAAGTGGTGTGTCTTTGTTAGTCTGCACAGCTGGACAAATCAGGCCTGGCATTTGGAACTACACAGCTCAATCTTTTTAATGGTACACAAGAAAATTTGGTGTGCTTGTGAGGAGAGGAGAGGAGAGGAGAGGAGAGGAGAGGAGAGGAAAGGAAAGGAAAGGAGAGGAGAGGAGAGGAGAGGAGAGGAGAGGAGACAAGTAAAGGTCTAAGGACCCGGATCAATATGAGTTGGCCAGAGTTGGCGCTTGGAGCACCCTGACACAAAGAATGAAATGAAGAGTGACAACCAAACGTCCAGACTATCACCACCTCACAGTTCTCTTTGAGAGGGGAGATAGGCGCTCCTGCACTGCTCTCCTCTAATCCACTAACACTAACACCTAATGGGTTTAGACCACATCGGATTTCTGTGAAACAGAACTTGACTTCTATCAACTTTTTTTGTTTTTAAAGTAGCATTCTCACAATCTAGATCAATGCTGAAAATAGTAAAGAGAAGAAAGGGGTATTAAAAAGTAAAGATATGCTGGCTTAATTAGTCATGACAAGCAGTGCACATCTTTAAGTTTCCTTCCTCTGTCTTTTCAGTAAATCAGCAGCAATGAAACAGAGAGTTTGCTGCTTTCTGCTTAACAGAAAGTGATCCCAGATCAGAAGGATCACATTTCCTGGGTTATTATTTTTGTTATGATTATTATTATTATTAGTAGTAGTAATCATATTATGAGCGGACTAGTTAAATGATTGCTTAGAGGTACACTTGACAGATAGAAGACAATATCAAATTTCTATTAAGATATTTAAATCTACACAAATAAGCCTTTTTTCATTAACAGTGGGGCAAATTAATGTTTGAAAGAGCAAACAAAACATTGCTTTTTGGCCCCTTTTATCTCACTAATCATGCTGTCATCAACTCTGTTTCCACAAGAAACAGCAAAATACTGCTGTCAACAAAAAAGCTCTGGTAAACCCACCGCACAATATCTGCACAGCAGGAAGAGTCAAATTGGCACGAGCTGGTGAAATACCTGCTGGGGAAAATCTAGCAGCTAATGAGCCACATATTTTTAAGGAACTGGTGGTGACCATGAAAGAGAGAATGAATAATGATTTTTCAGGTAGCCATAAATGCCAACGTTGGTCTGTGTCCGCTGGTTGTATAAATACTCTATGCAGTCCTGTGAAAAACAGTACAGCTTTACTACTTCCATAGCAATTAAAAGGGTAAGGAACAGTTAGGTGCTGCAAGTGATTACGTGATCATCAGCAAGTGTAAGCAACTCTATAAAAGCAGAGGTTCTGAAAGGTTGCTAATTGGAGCATTCAGGTGTGTGTTAAAATAATCCCACAATCTTCCCAGGAGTGGATGTCCCATCAAATTTCCCCGAAGGTCCACGAAACAATGTTCAAAGAAACTGCAACAACCCCAAGAGCTACATCTCAGACTCTACAGGCCTTGTCTGTTAAATAACAGACAAGACCAAAATGGATATAATGACAAATGAAAACCACACACAGCGCATTAGCACAAACACCTCATACTAACTGTCGAGCATGGTGGTGGAGGGGTGCTGATTTGAGATTGCTTTGCAGCCACAGGACCTGGTAGTCACTGAGTCAAATATGAACTCTGTATACCAAAATATAAAGCTGAAAATATAAATCTGAAAAATGGCTGAAAAAGAAAAGAATCAAGGTTTTGCAATGGCCCAGGCAAAGTCCAGACCTCAAACTGACAGAAATGCTGCAGCTGGACCGTAAGAGAGCTGTACATAAATGAATGGCCACAAACCTCAATGAGCTGAAGCAACACTGTAAAGAAGTGTGAGCCAAAATTCCTCCACAATGATGTGAGAGGCTGATAAGGTCATACAGAAAAGGATCACTTCCACTTTTTGCTGCTGAAGGTGGTTCGAGAAGCTATTAAATCATGTGGTGTACTTTCACAGGACTGTATAGAGTCTTGTTATGTTATTCACATAACTATATAAAAATTTGGGGTATTTCTGGGTTTTTCTTTTAGGTATCGAACGTATTATTTTCATGAAAAAAAAGATCTGATTTTTGTTTTCTAGCTTGTTATGCCCTGGAGAAGGCGAACTCAAATGTAAATTTTAAGCTGATTAGATCACATCACTAATGAACATTGGAGTCCGTCTTGGGGAACAATGTGCAGTGGTACATGATGCCAGCTGCTCCTCTCCAAAAGCAGCTAAACATGTAGTTTCAGTCCTATGTACAAAAAAGGAATGCCACATAATAATAAAATCAAATGCTCCCATCAAGAAAATCTCTCACCTCTCGTGTGCAAGTTAAATTGCTAGCTAAATCGTGCTTAATGCTGACTCTTGTCATCATGCTTTGCAGTATTAGGAAAATAAATCAGCAAAGACATGCAGCTGAGTGAGTGAAAAGGCCTTGTTCTACCTCCAGCCAGGCACACAAACCATTTAAATCTCTTCCTCCCTCTGTGCTTTTATTCCCCAAATGTAATTACAAGCCTGGTGATGGTGGCTACTGTGGCCTAGGCAGTCTGCAGAACACGGCATCAACACCAGCACTTTGCGGGATCAAAAGACGAGGCTATCCCTCCAAAGCACTTTCGCACCTCACTGCTCCATAGAAAGTGGCTCCTCCGAGCGACACCAGACTAACCCCATGCTTTCAGCACCGCTGGGTGCTTTGCTTCAGCCGCAGGTGGACAGAACTGGTCTTCCTGATAAAGACTAAAAGGAGGATTTCAGCACTGGGCTGTATTACACATTCATAAAAAAACATTACCCACATATGCACACAAATGCACATAGACTCAAAACCACGCATGTGCACACTACCTCCCACTGTGACAGAGATTTAAGACAATGAGGATGGTAAGCTCCCTTAGTGCAACATGATGGAAACCAAATCCCAGAAACATTCCATTCTCTGTCCCATTTGAGACGTGTGCGCCTCCTGGGGTGACGCTGTTCCTGTTTTAAATCTGTGCGACTCAGCGAGTGAAGGCAGAACAATCAAAACCAAATTGCCTAATTAGTTTTCTTGAGTTGGAAAATTCCCCAAGATGAGCATTACTGACGGCATTCATTTGCAGGTAATGCGGACAACTAAGAACAAGGCTGACTACAAAAAAACAACAACAAAAAAACACAATGGCAGATGAGAGATCAGCGGCATTCCAGGTTTAGCACTGGGATGTGGTGCAGAGGACACAGGAAGGGACATTCCAGAAATAATCGCCGCTTTTAAAGGCATGTTTTGTTGGCGACGCTGGGCCACCTGCCAGTGGTGCCTTCAGCTGTGAGCACGCGCCATGGGACTCTGATTGACAGAGAGGGTAAATAGTTGCTAGCGGGGGCCCTGATTGTATCTTTCGCCTGTGGCAGAACAGGAGCCAGAGTAGAAGGGTGATTGGCTTTTGTTACAGCCCTTCAGCCACGAATTAAGCTGGCATCTCAGCCAAGCCACCGCACATACACACACACACACATATAACCCCCCCCCTTTCTGTAAATAAATAAACAAAATAATAAAAAAGCACATCTATTTCTTCTTCTTTAGCACAGGCGTTCCTAGAAAAATAAAAGAAATCGCATCACATTTTGGTGAAAACCACACTGAAGGAATTTAAGGGAAAAATGGGTGCTCGGGGAATAAAGAGGCAGAGCTAGAAAGAGACAGAGAGCAGAGAGGCGAATATGTTTACCAAACACTCTGCAGGGACTGGGTTGGAATTTGAAGGCCTGATTTTTTTCTGGAATGCCTCTTGTGTTCAGGTCACGCAATGTAAGAAGGGGGATTCGCCAACGTAGGAGGAAGACTCCACTAAACTCCCTCTACTGACGACAAGCTGAAGCCAAAAGAGGGAAAAAAAAGAAATAACGGTGCTCCAGGTGGGAGGAAACTTTGTATGCTGAGCATGAGCTAAAGAGTGTCAGCTGACTCAAAGCAGACACATAAGCACGAGTCGATTTTTACTTCCATCAGTCATGGGCAGGAATGATGGGGGGGGGGGCAACCACACACGTGTGTCTTCAAACAAAGTGGATTTTTGTCTGCGTTCGATTGCCCACTTCACACTGGGGTGACGGAGCAATCACAGGCCACTTCTGCACTGCCATTTAGCGACAGGATGGAGGCTTCACAGCCATAACATATGCCTTACTGCTGCTTAATAAAGGCAACTTCCCTGCTTTAGAAGACACGAGAAAAAGAGAGCAAGAAGGGGGCGGAAATGAAAAAGGAGGGGTGGAAAGGAGGATGGAGTTAGAGCTACAGCTGAGCCAACACCAACAACTATTACATGACTCATCTCACATCTGCAGCAACAAATGGCCAAACGAAGGTGGACTGTACTCAGTCTTACACCAGCCTACTGAGCTATATATCCAATAGACACACAGGAGAATAAATAAGACAAGATTCTTTAAATAACACTTCCTGTGTGTTGTATTGCTGTGTAACCTTTGAATTTTCTTACTGTATAACATCTTGGCATAATGACACACCAGCCGGCACATACATTTTTTTTGTGCAGTGTCCACAGTTCTGACACTACATCAGCACACACAGTCTATATACAGTATATGGCATCCAATAAACAAGTGAAGTACACACTAGAGACAAGCCCATAGAAAGCTTATCATCTCTGGGAACATGGGATTCCTGCACAGTCTGGGTTACAACCATAAAGTGATTTTTCTCTTGTGCATCTCATCTGAGCTCCAGGCATACATGTGCAAACACACAAACTGCACACACATACAAAGACAACACTGAAAAAGGTCCCTTTTGTCTGCTCAACACTGATGAAAAGCTACCCACTGCGAACTTCAATCACATTCGAAAATGAGTTGGAGACATGCTGTAACCCCGACAGCGTCATTAAGCCTGTCAGTCAGTCCCGCAGAGTGAGGGGAGGGTGGGGAAAACAGCCAACGGTCTTTTTCAGTGTGGTGTTTAGCCCCGAACGAGACCCGGAGGTACCAAGAGCCCCTCCTGTGCTGGATCTATGTCTGGCACTGGCATAATGAAGCTATATGATTATGGATTCTTCATCGTATGTCCATAAACCCCCAAATGCCAAACACCCAGACAAAGAAATCATGCATATTTTAATGGTGTTCATAGTAAATGATAACACACACTATCATGAGAAATGATAGCTAAACCCCATCAAATACATGTTCCCACGCATTAGAACCCATGTGGTGCACACACACAAAAACACACACAAACACGCAGTCAGAGAAACACACACTGCATAGAGCAAGATAAGCCTCCGTGTGCTGTCAGAGGCTAGTGTGTGATTGGCCTCCGCGGAGCTACTGCTTCTCTCATCATTAACTCTTCAGAGGATCACGCAACTCTAATCACGCTAAGCCTCTCCGAATGGCGATGAAGTCAAAAACGTGCCCGTGCACATATTCACAAACACCCAGCTCACACATATGCATGCGGGCAAATGCTTTCACCGCAATCACAAAACATAGCGCACACAAACAGCTGTGTGCAGTCTGTAAAAGCAAGTCTGGTATCAAAAACAATATGAACCAATTATGGCCAATTTGCAGGAGAAATATCAAAAACTAAAATTCCCTTTTCCAGTCAAGGATGTAATTTCCTCTGAGTATGGGAACAATATGTGCACCTCACTGTTCAACAGCCTATTTTTGTTACTCAGTTTTTACATTTTGCATTTAATTAAATAGCTAAATTACTACTACTTTAAGTTGCGTTAGCTCATTAATAATGCAGGACGGTTAAACAGTACTTTATTTACTATGAAATCAAAACTTACTGCTCTGTCCACAGTAATTAAATCTCAGGATAAATGTTCCATCAGTGTACTTGTGTGCATCTGCATGTCTGATGAGAGCCAATCCAACCTGAGATGGACACACCTGGTCAGAAGCAAAAGCCAACTAAATCTACCGACAGCACCAGCAATAGCAACTTAGTTCTGAGTAAGGAAGCAATAAAATGAACCAGAGGACTGTTTACCTCTGAGACTTCTACTGAATATGCTACACTTAAGGCTGCACATTCAAGAGATTTTTCTAAAGCTGATGTGTAGCCAGCTAATTCCTGACCTGACTGTTATTTAGAGACCATACCACGTGTGCTGCAAGGTCAAGTATAAGCAGAACCCAGAGGGCTTCATCCCCTCCTAAGATGGAGTACTTTCATTTCACGCACTTGGGGCATCGTATTTTCTCTCCATTTTATTGCTCTCTCTGATGGCTTTCCACAAAGACACATTCCACCTCCTCATACAGAAACCGGGGCTCCCGTCCAAGAAAGCCTCTGGAAGGTCTGGATACTGTGCCACAAGGACAAGAATGCTGACACTGCTGTAAGTCGGGACAAAAGCTAAAGATAAGAGTGGTGAGAGACAAAGCGAAAAAGAGAACAAATCTCAGCGTATAGGAGTTGTGCGGAAGCTTGCGCCAAACCAAACTGAGGAGCTATAATCCCCCGTCTTTGGCGTGATGTCAGGAGTCATGCAAAAAGACCATTTCCTCACTGTGCAAATATGCCGCCTCCTACATCCCTGTGTGTGCAGCAGCTATATATAACGTAAACATCAAATGCTTGTAGCTGCACTGACCTCTCTGACTCCCATGGGAGACCTCTTGTTCACATGTAGCACAGAAACCATTTGGAAAACACACATGGACTTGTCCAAAACTCTG
The DNA here is from genome assembly GCF_036321145.2 of Pelmatolapia mariae. Taxonomy (NCBI): domain Eukaryota; kingdom Metazoa; phylum Chordata; class Actinopteri; order Cichliformes; family Cichlidae; genus Pelmatolapia; species Pelmatolapia mariae. The sequence goes on along the minus strand of NC_086237.1, from coordinate 17,197,184 downwards.
CCACTAAGTCTGAATTTCACCTTATCTCTAAGGACAAACTCATCCTTTTTACACATGTCTTCCTATTTTTGGCTTTACTCTTTAAATACAGGAGAAAAGGAAAACACAGAGGGGAGGGGGAATTTCTTCCCAACGCAACCTGTTTCAGTGAAAGAAGAAAGGGAAAATTTTTACAGCCACATGGATAATATTGTAAAGTTCCTCCTTGTGCTACCAAAACAGGTCTGACCCATAATGGTGCTGAAACAGGACCGGTATCCTATAGTGTCACCAGTGGATCCTTTGAGTTGTGGGGTGGAGCTTCAGAGGTTTTGGTGTGTTTCAGCACAGCCAGAGGATGATGCTCATTCACATAGTTATCTTGGCAGTTTGGAGGCTGGGTCAGTGTTGTGTTGTTCATCAAACCACTCCAGAGCAGCTTGAGCATCATAGTCTCACTGGGAGAGGCCACTGCCTTCAGGAACTGCCATGGAGGAGTGGGGGTGGGGGGTAGAGTGTTTAGGTGATTGATACATGTTAAAGTATTGTTCAGATGAGTTTCCAAGCAGAATATTGCATTTTAACAAAATCCCCTGTTCAACTTACTTGTCAGTGGCCTTATCGATTATTACAGTTTTATAACAGTAAAATGAAATATAGAAACTCGTGTATTTATTTCATGCCATGAGGGTTCTGTCAACTTTTTGGCTGATGACAGCAGGCACTTGGCTATATTTAAAAATGGCCAATCATTTTCACAGTCGTACTGACTAATCAAGGGCTAGTAATCGCTCCAGTGAGTTTAGCTGGGCCACTGCCCAGAAGAGATTGTTGGTCTACACCACTGACTGTGCCTAACCTCGAGCCTCTACCGCTAATCACCAATTAGCATGTATCCTTTTCTGCATATTGACGCAAGGCAAATGGTATCAGCTCAGAATGCCTGTTAAAGGGGCTGAAAACAAGCACCGCCAACAGAATCATATGCCAAATGTCCGCTCCAGAGGACATCTTCTAAATGCAAACGTGCACAGATCTGTTGATCTGCCAGTGTGTAGGTAGAGGGTGGCTGTGGAGGGAGTTTCCTTGGATTTGTAGCTCTCCCTTGTCACAACAATGTCTTTTTACCCCAGGGCTGCTGACATGATTCATGAGCCAGACTTGATGTGGTGTTGGTGTGCAGGCCAGATAAAACTAATATAGGTTTCTGTGCTGGAGTGTGCTTTACAAGTTACTATAGCTAAGCAGCCATTTCACACTGCTGAGCTAGAAATAGGTCTTACTGTAGCTAAATCAACCCAGTCCACCCATCCCCAACCTTCAATGCAGACGGTATTACACAGTGCACACATAATTTTATACACACGTTCAATAAAGACACACACACACATATTCCTGCTCTGCTTCTCTCCTTTTCCCCCTTTCCTCACTCTCTGTGTTTCTTTATTCCTTTCATAGCTACTTTCAGTGGACCTCCACCTGTCCTTTTGCCCCCACCCTTTTCCAAGTACCTCTCTTTCCTTTGCTCCTTCTCCTTCATTAAAATGGACTTCCTAAAGCCTCCATTCGTCTTGCTGACAGCTCCACTATCGATTGGGCCGGAGAAAGGGATGCAGTTCCAGAGCTTTAAATGGCTCTCTGGCCAGCCTGGATGAGGGCTGGGCTGGACTAGGGCCGGAGGGAAGGAGGAGGAGGGAGTGCCAGGTTTAAGTGGGAGGTCTGTCCAGAATCTAGACCGTGACACATTTCTGGTCACCAGTGAAGAACACTAAGATTGACCCGATGGCATTTATCCGAATCTACATGAGAATGACTCACCGAATGTGTAATAAGGATTACACCGATGTGACGAGATAATGAATTAATCCTTGACTAAAAGACAACACATTATCCAGGCTGCCTGGACCACTTGAAAGCTCTCCAGAAAGCAAGCACTATAGTGGGAGCATTCAAAATATTGGTAAGGAGAGCTTGGAGTTTTTCTGTTGGGTACTCCGGCATCCAATTTATTTCAATCAAAGCCATGTGAATTAATGGTGCACTGGCTGGCACCTTTAATCAGGCTTCATCCCTTATTGTTACACATTTTCTAAGGGAAGATGAGTTGGCACCTTCCATCTTCATCCCTCTTGCCGTGCGACATCGAATCTCTCTGCACAGATTAATGAGCGGACATTTGATTTTCCCAATGATTAAAATTTCTACGGCGTACTCAGTGTCCTGAGGCGCAGCGGAAACTGCAAGGAGCACGATGGATTGTCTCCGGAGTGTCTGACGATCGCTATCTGCGTATGTCAGTGATGATCATAAAGTGCATCACAACAGCATGTCAGGAAACACTGCTTATTTGTTATTTAATCACTCGCCACTGATTGGAGCAGCAAGAGATGAAAAGATAGACAAGGTTTGTTGTTTAAGACAAATTGCTCAACTTCCCAATTCTGCAAAGTTCAACCCACACAAGGAACTATAGAGTTTAAGTCTTGTTAGAGTAGCATTAGACACAGGGATTGCAATGCTTCTGCATTGATTCTTTAACCAGTAAATCAAAGAGACCATGCAACATCCAGATTTGCTGTCAATTTAAAAAAGCCAAGCCCATGATAGCAAATAATCCTGCAACACTGCACTGTCTCTGCTCTTTCTAAAGGCAATGCTCACAGAGAATATAGCGATATGGTGTGTGATTCTATAAAAGCAGAGATAGAGAAGGAAAGAAAATTACATGAAGATGGGGGGAAATGGAAGAGAAGAAACGAAAAGAAGTGGAGGTGATGTGGAAGGGTAGAGGAAAGGAGAAATAGAGCACGGGGCGCTGAGGAAGGAAAGAGGGAGGAGGCGGCAAGGAGCACTAGTCGATATAACGGCAGTCATTCATCTCTCTGACAGCCTTCCAAATGCTCCACTGGGGGAGACACAACACTGCGTCACCTCGAATGCAGCAAATGCACAGTGCAAATACACACGCCTGCATACGTGTGCATACATACACATGGTGATGATGCCTGGACTCTGGTGTGCATGAAAGTCCATGTTGTGGGTCAGTAGTGTGTTAGGGGACAAATCAGTACACGCCACAATACTGGAACAGTATAGAGGTGGAAACCATCATTTTTTCCCCCGATCTTATATTGTGCTTCATGTTTGTTTGCACACTGAAAAGCTCCAAGACTAACATGCACATGAACAAGACATGACACACTTACATCACACTAGAATATGGGAGCACAGATGTGTGCTCAAAATAAAGCACACACACGCAATCCTTGCTCCTCGGCTCTGGTCACGGCCCATTGGCTGATGCCTGCCGTCCATCTCTCATGATTCATGGCTAAGCGAGCGGCTGCAGTGCAGTTCTAAACCAGTGGGCCGAGGAGAGCCTGTGTGTCATTAAGGCAAAGCGGGCTGGACATGCTGCACTACAGCCAGGTCTGTGCCTCAGCACAGCACAGCAGGAGGTGAGGAAGCAAATACTTCTGTGCAAGGTAGTATTGCTCATAGTGGTTTTAATATCAACAGTTGAGTGCCCTCACAAAGCTACCTTTCCCTGTGAAGCGTGCACTGTAAGAAACAGGTGTGCTGTCTTTTATTTAGTTAGACAGCAATCTCTTCCTGCCCCCACCCAGCATTTCTGCTAAATTAACCCCTCTAATCATCCCAAAATCCTTTTTAATCAACAAAGCAGTGAAGGCTACAGAAAAAAGACAAGGGTGCCAAGCTGCCCCCCCTCCCCTTCCATCCTCTATTAGCGTGGGCCCCAAGACGAGTGGTGGAGGCACACGTCCATACACTAATGACTCCTTAATGATCCCCTCCTCTGCTGGAGTGCTGACAAACACTGACAAACCCTGACCCTGACAAGAGGAACACCCACACTTAGTCCTCTGCCTCACCCCTTATTTAGAGGCTCATCTCTCAGCCCTCAGCCTCATTATACCAGCTAGGGTCCAGCAGGATCCATACAGCCCCAAACAAGCAGCAAGATAAACACCCATGACGAAACAGTCCGTGTCACTTTCAGCGTGAGGGGCAAATTCCTTGCAGCAGATGGCGTGAAAGGGAAGGAGAGCTTAGATAAACAAAGCCAGAATTAAAAGGAGAATGGTGGTGGAAGATGAAGTAGTAGTGCGGGGGCCTATGGAAAAAAAGGAAAAAAAAGCATTGTTTGTATCCTTCTCTGATTGCGATTTCCATGTCAGTTTGGGGTTGGGGGAGTCAGCAGTGGAGACTCTTTTTAACATCACACAAAACATAATTATAGAGTGCACCACTGCCAGCCCGCCTCAGTTTCTCCTAAATACTCACAGCCCAAATTAGGGGTTACCTCCTTCTAGTTAAACCTACTATTTAAGATGAAAACGTCACAGACAAACAGAAGAGGTGGCAAACAGGAGTATTGAGAGGAAAGACCTAGTTTAACAGCTTTGTTTCACAATGACAGAGAGAGCCTTTGTTAAATATGGTTACTGGCAGGCCTTGGAAAAAGCCAGGTGTGGAAACTGGGACAAAACAAAACTTGGAAACGACACAGACACAGCTACAAAGACTAGCAAGTTAGCTTATGTTTTATCTGTTCTGCATATATCTGACAGCTTAAATTCTGCTTAAGGTTATTTCCAAAAAGCAGTGAGCTAAAGAAAAACACTAACTTCACGCTAGCCAATGACCTCACTGGTTTGGACTGCAGCTCCTGTTCCCATTCGTGGATGACAGAGCATTTATTCTTTGAGCGTTTACCCTGCCTCTGCTGTCTTTTCTGTTTTGTTTGCTCTTTTCCAGTTCTTCATCATTTCAGATTCATAACGATGAGCTATTATTGCCACACTGGTCAGCCGAAAGCAGGGATCCAACAGGATGCCTGACTTTTCTGCTGCACTGTGCCATAAAGAGCCACAACAGAGATTTTCCACTGTTATTAGAAGATGAAAAGACATCCTAGGCCTGGCGTCTTTACTGACATAACAGAATCCAGGTACTGTACTGCCTCTTGAGTTATAGACAAGCCTCATATGGGATCCCTGTTTTCTGTCTGTCTCTGCTCCTTCATCACAGACAGGAAACTGTGCACCATGTTGCAGAGAACAGTAGCTACTGTGGCACAGCTTTGATTTATGTCTACTACTGTCAGTTGTGTTATTAGTACCACTATTAGCACACATACGCGATGAGGTATATGTTACCTTGTCACAAACGTTAAGCCATATAACCTCTTTACGTGATTATGAGTTTACCCATGTTCATAACAACTTATTGAATTTTTGCATGTGGTAGTCTAACAAACAGAAGTTTGTTAGACTACCACATGCAAAAATTCAATTACTCTCATGAGTAGTGTAAACAAACTTCTGTTTGTTACACTACTCATGAGAGTTATAGAACCATGGTAACAATGCTACTGCAGCATTCTCCAAAAAAGATATTTTATTTCAAGGCAAAAATAAAAGTGAACAAGTATAACTGTAATGAAAATGATGAGTTATTAATTCCTCATTGTACAAAGAATCAATAAGGCTAAGAATAGTAACCATTAAAGTCCAAATTTACCCCCCCCCCCCTTCAGCAATTTTCTTGAAACCTGTACCATATCTGGCCACATTTGATTTTTTGAGTTGTTTGACTTCTCCTAATGATATCACCACATGCTCAGATGTCAGTAATTAACTTAATGAGTGCAATCTTACTATAATCTGTATCCATAACAACTTAAGAATGCAATGTTTTGGATATAACCCTTGTACTCTGATTAGCTTGGGCGAGCATCCCACTATGGGAACCTTTCTGTGAGCCCTAATTAGCAGATCAAATACACCAGCCATGACTGACTGGCACTTGTGACACCAATGCAGGAAGAGTTGGGATTCCCCTACTATATATTAAGCTGACTAACAGTCAGTTCCTTGTTTCTATAGCAAAGACACTGGCTATTAGATATTCACTACTTAACTATCCATAAGTTTTATTTATACAGCATACATTTGAAATCTTTCTATGGGAAAAAAATACTGATTCCTGGATTGCCGAAAAGATAATCATCTCCAATTACACTTGATAGAGGAGGGGCCACATCCTAAAAAGAGCCTGCATTAAGGCTTGGGTGCACTGGGGTCAGTGACCCAATCCTTAAGTGGACATCTTACTTAAAAACACTAGAGGACAGGCCCAGCATGCAGCTATGCATGTTGTTTGAGAGAAACTCCCTTTAAGTGAGTGGACAAGGTTGCCAGGTCCCTGGTGGAATGTTCACACAGGCCATCAGGAGACTAAAGACTTCCTCTACAATAAACTATTTTTTATCTAGTAGAAATAATTCTGTATAGACAAAAGAAAAGAAACAAAAGAAACAAAACAAAACTCGGGGTCTTGACCAAATAAATCCACAGTACACAGACTGGACACTGACGACTATGTGAACAACAGTGCTCCATGAAGGAGAAAGAGGAAAGGGCAGCAAGCTGCATGTGTAAACACAAGCTTATGCTTTCTGTGAAAAATGCAGGATTAGGCTGCATGCTGACCTTGGTTTTCCTGAGGGTAACTGCATGTATGTTTGATACACAGAAAGTACACGAATCTCCTCTATGTGCTTAGCTGAGGAGAAAGCAAACAATATGACCACCGTGAAGGTTGTTTTAAACTCCAAGTCAGAGCATTTAGAGCAGCGGTTCCCAACCCTGGGCCACGGACTGGTACCGGTCCGTGAGTCGTTTGGTACCTGGCCGTTAGAGTTGAGGCTCGGGTGTGAAATTTATGGCTTTCAGGGTTTTAATCAGTTTTTATCATTATTTTTTTTAATAATTTTTATTGTAAACTCGGTTTCCCTGGGTCTATTCCCGTGTGTTATGAATAAATCTTTTTTTTGGTACCGGTACTGGTTTCATTTTGTTGTGTTTATTTGCGACACCTTAAAGGCCGGTCTGTGAAAATATTGTCGGACATAACCCGGCAAAAAAGGTTGGGGACCGCTGATTTAGAGAATGGTTTAGATGTGACAATTTACATCTTTTAATGTTGGCCATCCTAAAGGGTGCTGACCCATTATTGTTCCTTCAAAACCCATATGGTGGGCTAGCTGCCAATATCTGCCAAATAAATCCCAATACGTGTGTTGCCTTAGCGTTCTCAAAAATGGTCCCACAGAGCACTGAAAAGGACAGGTTTTGATTCTTAGCACCAGCCCAAAAACACATACCAATTACTTTCATAAAACATCCTAGTTAATGACGCTCTGTTATTGATACTTAGAGGTAGAGTAAGTAGTTGTTATAGGGTATTTAACAGGAAAAAATAATATTTTATTCATAAATAAGCATTGAAAAGCGTGTAATTATATCTACCAACAAATTGATGCTTTCTCAAAAATTTAGAACTAATACATTAAAAATACATAGCAGTGGTGGAACTGCAGTGTTGCCCAGCAAACTTGTATACAGTGACTGAGATGGACACTGCTGTTTTACCTAATCGGGTTTTATGTATGTAGCTAGAGACAGAGAGAACACCTTATGAGTTACTTTGAATTTAAAGATCACAAAAAGCGCTGTCAGACATTTGTACTCGTATATTTTCATGATCTTTTTCTCATGATGTCTTTCTCTTGCACTTCTTCATCTGCCTCCTCCACCACTGCTCTCCCTCATCCCTAATTACCACCTCATCTTCCTCCTCTTCACCTCAGCCTCATCTCCTGAATTGAAGTTTAATTATTTCCAATATTGCCGCAATTACTTATTGTCAGCAGACTAGACTGGTGACCCTCCCATCTCCAAACAGCTGACAACTCGCTGGCTAAACAACAACAATAACTGGTTATAAACAAACACCATACCAGCTAACAGGTCTGAGTGTCCTAAAAATCACACTCTGATAAACAGTTTGATTACATTTTCACATCGTATGAGAGTTTATACACTAAACTCATGATTTAGTCATAATTAACTAATGGCTTATGGACACTATCAGGCCTTGCTAGATAGCTTATGCAGCTGGTGAACGTCACTATTTTCCCAGGCCAGCAGCACTGATACCTGCTGAAAGGCTTCCCTAACACCTTTAGCACAGATGCTGATGGCTTCCGTGATGAAGAAGAAGGGGTTTCTGAGTAGAGTTGTGTTAGTCTAATATATAGGAGGAGTCATTCCTGACATAGCTATCACTAATGCCAGCTAATCAGGGCCGGTTTAATCGAATTTGGGCTTCTGATGTCAACCAGGACCAGTTCCCATGGTGAGACAGAAAACAAATACTATGGAAAAGAAAAACCTCCAGGAGCTGCAATGACCTGAATTTGATTTTGAATCTAAGAGTGCTATCAAACGTAGGAAAAAGAGGATATAAACACATGCATGTCCATATTAGATCCAAGCATTTTAGCTTCATGATTAAAACCTTAGGCTTAACGCAATCAAAACCCACATCCAACATTAGCTCAGTGCCATTGTCCACAACATTATTTTTCCTAAATGAACCATTTCACCAGATGATTTCATTATTGTCCCCAGGAAATTTACTAAATAATTCAAGTTGTTACATATCACAAATGGTACAAATTCCCAATGTTCCCTGAGAATCTATGCATCATCTCCTGCTTGAGTGCCTTCGTAACACCCTTAGACTGCAGGCCAGACACTGGAAATCCAGGCAGCAACAACATCCTTCCTCGGGCCTCTAGGAAGTGACCTCAGCTTCAGAAAGGCCAGATAAAAAAAATCCACATCAGGAACAAAAACACCAGGCTGACTGTAATGAGCTCTCCACTCGGCTCCAGTGTGTTCTGAGGGAGACCAGGTGGTGTGACACACATATGACTCTGATTAAGGGGCCTTTAGATGAACAAGAGGACAAGGGGGGCAAGTAGGGCGGGCTGTGCAGGGGGCAATCGAGACCTTGCGCATATGAGGCAACTATTAATGCTGTTCAATGACCTCCAATAGACCCAAAGATGTTCCTGCAGACATGAGTGGTCATTTTCCCACTTGTGTTTCACATATAGAAGCACTGTTTCTGCACTGTTTTCTTTTAAGAAGCGACAGTGAAGTGACAGCACAGGCCTTAGTGGCAGATAGTCTGATATACTTCTCTGCAGTCTTTAGATGTCACTACAAACTCTGGCCAGAAGAACTATCTCATGTCTGTATCTCATATAATCAAAACATTTCTTTTTAGCAGAACAGTCAAATAGCTGAAAGCAGTCAGTGCCTTACATGTGTTGCCTGTATCCCTCACTAACATCAAATAACGGAGAGGTTTCACTCTGGCGTCTGTAGGCTTATAATCTGACTTGTGCTCTGCACATGTCCTCAGAATGTGAGAGTGAAAGATGTCAAGGGCACCTCTGGCCTCATTTTCAACAGTTAGTTTCATCCTGGCGCATTGTGCCACGTCTGGCTGGACCGTTTAAATGTCTCCCGATATCAGGCAGCATAAACAAGCAGGCCTGCCTGTTGGGAAGGATAAGGAATGAAGGGGAAACAGAGGCCATTCTTCTGCATGTGCAACAGGAATTGTGTTGGAACAAGCACCTGTCAACCCCCACCAATGACCGCAGAGAGAGGGAGAGAGAAGCAGATGACAGAGCAAGGAGAGAAAAAGGGCACCGATTGAAAGAAAAGTGGATCAGTCTGTCCAACTTTTTTTTCTCCCTCTCCTTCATGTTCTTCTCTCCTTCCAACTCCTCCTTTCTCTCGCTGCCGCAAACAACTTAATCTCTCTAAATTACATTCCAAAGCAGGCATATGCTCCAAAGTCCCAGACTTACTGCTTCACAAACCAGATACACATCTACATAATATCTGCATAAATACTTTGCATTGATAATAAGGAGAAACAGCTGCCAAGGCTATCCTACTGCCCTTTATTACAACTTCCTCATTCTTCGTCCTCCGCCATCACCTTCACTTGTTCTCTGCATTAACTTGACGCCAGTTTTTTTTTTTTTTAAATAGACAAAGCGGAGCAGCATCTCTGTGACCTTCAGCCTCCACCTTCAAGTACCCTCTAAAAGACAGAGCTGAAGAATGCTAGGCACAGCACAATTCCACACCTACAACATGATAAGAGACTCAGGGAGAGAGAAAAAAGGGAAAGAATGGTAGTAACATCAATTTATCGCCCTCTGAGATGACAGCTATTCCGCTCTATCCGTTTCAAGACTGCTGCAATTTGTGCGTTTCTTACCTCTCTGTCCTTTAACTTCATGGCCAGAACCAGCTGGTTGCGATGGTTGGTCAGCGCTTCACGGTAGTTCCCCTTGGAGAAGAATGCCGAGCCCAGATTCCCGTGAGCACGGCATTCCCCTGTTTGGTCACCTGAAGAGGAAAAAACCACAAGGGATGAGACTGAAATTTCAAGAGTTAACAAATAAAATTTACAGTAAAGCTCGGAGGATTGCAAACCAGCCGGTGATTATTTCACATCATTCCACTGTCACTGTCAAACAGGGACGTGATGAACCACATCTATGCCACTGACATGCCATCGCACCCTTAAAAGGGAAAGTGCCGTTATAACCCGTTATAAGTTCTCCACAGTAGAGTGCCTTTTCTGACAGCTGGTAGTGTTGATCTCAATGCTCCAGAGGGTGAGAGGGGAAAGCCTTATTATTTCTTCCTGACAGAGAGGCCCCACAGACAGGGCCAAAGTAAAGCACAAGTCTCTGTGCTCTACCTGAGAACCACAGCTCCTTATCTGCAGCTGTGCTGCCCAGTCATGTGTCAAACTGTGTGGGGGTAAGAAGAGTGGAGCCAGTCTGTGCTACTCCCTGTTTTCATTTTTTCTATCTTCCCTTCAGAAGTTTTTTCCCTTCCTTTCCTGCCTTTCTCCCCTTTTCATATATTAATCCCAAACAGGCAAATTCATACTTACTGCAGGCATTATTTATTTTTGAGCAAACAAAATAGAAAATTCCCAGCAGCGACTGGAATTTGACCATTTTAGTGGAATATATTCAGATGGAAAGATACACAAAAGGGACAAAATAGAAAACTTCACTGGAAGGTCACACTAACAACTTTTATACTGGAATTCATCACGATACACAAGAATTAGTCTAAAGTATTTGCTACATTGAACATGTACAGATTGCTTTGTAGAGTGCAACGCCTGCGTCAGTTACCGGGCAAAACAAGCTCTTCAGTTTTTTGTTTTGTTCTGAACTTCCAATTTTTGAACTGTGTTTGTGTGACATGGGTAAGTTAAGTGGACTGGTACTTATACGGCGCCTTCCTTTTCAGCTGAGTACTTAAAGTGCTTTCTACTGCAAGTCTTATTCACCCAATCACACACACATTCATACGACGCTTTTATCTTTGCCTGAGCACTTTCTAACATTCGCACGCACACGCACACACGCTCCGATGGATGCATCAAGAGCAACTCAGGTATGAAAGTAAGCAGAGACGCAGTACATGAGTTATGTAAGGCTGGAGTTGAGGACAAGAATGCGTTTTGATTAGGGCTAACATTAGCATGCTGTAATGCTTACAGTGATAATCTGTGTGGCTAAACATACTGACAAGGTGATCTCTAACAGCCAAAGCTTAATGCTCAAACACTGTTCAGACTGTCCTCATGCTTACATCTACTTTAAGCACAAAATATACTGCAGCTAATGGGATCATTTTATTTGGTCACAAACTAAAGAAACAAACAAATTAGATCAAATTTTTCGTAATTTCACAATGGCACAAATAACAAAGTTAGAGGATTACATAAAACCACAGTGTTCGTTCTCTGCAATGTCTGATTAATAACCACCCAACAGCTGCTGACTGACTGACAGACACTGTCATCACCAGCCCAAAATACTGTATGATGACTGATCACAAAGATTTCACTTTATTAGCTGTTTACATAATTTAACAAGAAAAAATGTCAAAGGGCTTATGAGGATCTGAGCATTTTCTCTCTATTATTTATAGTTCATTTTAAACAGTAGGACACAATAATGAAATGCCACACTCTGGGAACTTTTGTATCTAAGCAATCTATATTAACCTATATTATCTGCATCCACTCCCCCCGCCCTATTCAGGGGTCTTACCTAAGGTTTTGGCCACTTCCAAGTCCTGCTGCATGTAGCTCGTGCTCTTCTCTGTGTTGCCCAGGGACCAGTGAGCGCTGCTGAGGGCAGAGAAGACGGAGCCGCGTAGCTTGAGGCTGCATGTGCCGATCTTCAGTGCGGCTTCTAGCACCACAACAGAGGCCGTGTGGTGGCCTGCTGTCAGCAGCTCCTGGCCGATCACAGAAACCACCACAAATGGACTTTTGTCCAGCTTCATCTTTTGCAGCTGCTGATAGGTGGGCTCGAGAGACTCTGTGCAGGAGAGACACAAGCAAGACAAAGATTAGAAACAGACTACAGATTATGCCAGTGGAGAACCTTGTTCTGACACTCTGATGGACACCGATATCTGACACTGACTGCAATAACTGTTACGTGTTTAACGTCTCCGACAAAGGTGACTGTTGTCTGAATTTAGATTCTACTTTTCCTCCAGTAACAGTTGTGTTTTGTCTGCCTCAGTAAGCATAGCCTGCAGCCTGACTGACTGACTGCTTTCACTGACAATTTAACAATAACTCAATATACGAGCCATTTTTCTGTTCTTCCACTCTGACTGGAGTGATCAGAGGCAATTTCCAACAGTGCTGTGTAGAAATAGCAACAATTTAGACCACTGGGGGCAACTGTCTTTACAAACCACAGAGCAAAACCAAATTTGTGCCTTTTCCTTCAGCTAGTACGGATATTTGAGGGAATTTAAAGGAATGGCGCACAATGAGTAGGTTTTGAGACAGTTTTAAAAGTGATGGGGAAACGACTGCAGCTGAAGCACAACAACAGCATCGATGGAGAAATGCAGAGCAAAGGAGATGCAGAAAGGTGACCTCCGAAGAGGCTGAAAATACACACAATGACATAAATCAATGGTGGGCCACGTGGGATTCGGGATTCAAAGGCCCCTCCAGACTTGCAAAGTCCTCTGGTAGATACGAGCATCAAACCACATGAAGGGTGAGTAAGGGAGGCTTACCCAGTTATCTATTTTTTCTGCCGTCTATTGATGCATTAGCGTTCTTCTGTGTTTAAGTACGCATTTGAATTCATCAGAGTAAATTCACACGGCCCTGTATTTGCAAATGTCCCGAGGAGAATTGCTACTAATCAGGGCAAAGCGCTTCACAGAAGGCCGTGCCTGTACAAGCGGGTACGTGTGACCAGATGTGTAGTCTACAATTCGTCGTAACTCAGTCTGAGAAACATCCACAGATGCTAATTCACCTAGACACACACACACACGCACAATATGAGATGCATCCTCACACAAGCACTCAAAAGCATAACTGATGATGCTCTTTCAAGAGCGTCGCTTCTGTTCCAGCACTTGGCAGAGTGTCGTGCTTATGGAGACAGTGCTTGCATATAATATCCATTCATAGCTTGTAATTGCTGTCGGAGTGACATCAAGAGCTGACTCATAAATCAAACACTGAGAGAATGCTTTTTTAAAAAGGTGTCATGACTGCTGCATTCATAAACAGGTAGTTATGACAACATCTGACTGTGTTGTTTCACACACATACACGGGCTTACAAACAAATGCTTAAGAGAATAGAGTCGTGGGCCAATAGAGTGCTGTGGAAAAAGGGCTGAGAAAGACCCCTTTCTGATTTCTTATTTTTTGCATATTTCTCACAAGTAATTGTTTCAGATGATCACATTTGTTTTATTATTGTACAGATAACCCTTGTAATTTTTTTTAAAAAAATGCAGTTTTTAGATGATTATTTCATTGATTAGATAAAAAGCCTATCCAAACCTACTAATAACGGGTTGCGCCACCCCTGGCAGCAAGAACGGAGGTCAGGTGTTTGCAATAACTGGCAGTGATTCTTTAAGTGTGGATTTTGAATAGACCACTCCAAAACCTTCATTTTGTTCATTTTGAGCCATTCAGAGGTGGACTTGCTGGTGTGTTTTGGATCATTGTCCTATTGCAGAACCAAGGTGTGCTGGAGTTTCAGGGCACAAATCGATGGCCCGACATTTTCCTTCAGGATTTTCTGGTAGAGAACAGAATTCACTGTTAGAGCAAGTCGTCCAGGTCCTGAAGCAGCAAAGCAGCCCCAGACCATCACACTACCACCACCACGTTTGTTGGTGTGATGCTCTTTTCATGAAATGCTATTTTAGTGGGCTCGCCACTCATGAGAAGGTTCACCGCTGCTCCTCGTCTCACTGTCTCAAAGCCTTAGAAATAGCTTGTGTAACCTTATCCAGACTGTTTCTTTAGATCTGGGCATGATGTGTTTCATTTTGAGATCATTTAGTCTACTTCACTTTGTCAGACAGATTCTATTAAACAGATTTCTTAATCGAACAGGTCTGGCAGGTCTGGTGTGACAAGTCAAATTAAACTCAGCTTTCCAAAAAATGAAAAGAATGAAACCATCATTTAAGAACTGCATTTTGTATTTACCCAGGTGATCTTTATCTGATATTAAAATTTGTTTGATGATCTGAAACATGTACGTGTGACATATGCATATGCAATAAAATCAGGAAGAGGGTGAATATTTTTTCCACATTACTGCATATGAAGCAAGAATTACAGCCCTCGTGTTTCAGAAAACACCTAACAGAACATCATAACGTTGTGCCTCTTTCTCGCCTTTTATTATTGCTTTTGCAGCCTGAGCCATACGTTCCTTTAGTGACTGGATATGTGCAGAGCATGACTGCATACAGTATCACTAATGCACCATATTCTGCCTTCCATTTCATGTGAATAAAGATGTAAGGCATGCACTCTCCCTCCTGCACTAGGCACATGTGTCATCAGCGGGACTGGTGAAGCTATAAAATACTCTTTTTAATTTTTAATCCCTCGATTTCATGGAAACTGCCTCTACGAAACAATATCACTCGATAAGATTATCTTTACCATCCTCTCCCTTTGAAATTAATGTAAATGTCTGCTGCCAGCTGGATTTCATTTGTGATTATGACAAGTTAAATACAAGTCGTGAAAAAAAATCTTATTAAAAGACCAAAAGCAAAATATTTTACCTGCACTGTCAATGGCACCCAGCACTTTGTTCGTTAGGCAAAAACGCCCCCTGTGAAGAGTTGTGTTTCTTTTTTTCCAGCAGTGTATTCGGTTTGGAATCAAATATTTTGGCTGCTCTACTTTCTTTGAAATGAACACAGTAATGTGTTAACTCGCTGTGGTTTATTGGTCAACAATGCCCCTAAAAAATAAGCTATACTAACAACTTCTGGTATTAACAGTTCATTGTCTGACTTGATCATTCACTGAATCTGTTGACAAAAAGAAAAATGCAGAATAAAATCTTACTAATCCTCTCAGCAACAAAAAAAAAAATATTATAAATACATAAAAATCCTCCTTTCTTGCTCTCTCCAGGGAGGTCAGCCTGCTAGGCTGCAGTGGTTCCCAACCTTTTCCCTCTTAGTACCCACACAGCCTTGTCAGATAAACTGAAAGAATAACATTCCCTTTTAATACCTTTCATGTTCAGAAGAGTAATTTCAAAACTGTATTTGGACAGCTTTCAGCTTACCATTTCTAATTTATTGCTTCGTAGTTTTTTCAACAGACCATCGCTACTGGCACACTACTTTACCCATAAGTCACTACTTTTGGATACTATTTTGTTTAACATCTGTTCGTTTCTTTATGCTCCGAGATCAGTTTCACCCACATACCTTTCATTTCTTTCCTGTTTCTTTAACAGGAATGTCATTATAAAAAATATAAGAAATTTATACATAAATTATTAAATATACCAAAAAAAGGGCGACTTTTAAAGGTTAGAGACCAAAGTAAGACCAAGATATTCAAACTACTTTATAATGTTAAGCACCTCCCCTTGTAGGAAGACGTTAGAATGCACCACATGACCACGAGTCAGTGCCTACGTAAGAATTAAAGATGCTTCTTGGAATTAATGATACTGAATTAATCATACTGCCCATTTCATGTTGTGGTTTTCTTCTGTTAATACTTTAGTAATGTTAGTCATATCAAACAATGTGATTTTTGTACCTATGAAGGTTGTTTTTTTCCAGAAAATATTAAAAAATATTAGTTTTTAGTTACAAATCTGCAATTTATTTTGTTAATTTTGTCAGATTTCTTTTCACTTCCATTTCTCAAACAACCTTAAGTTATCTAAGCAAATTTGCTGTAGCCTTTTGTATGGTCTGTATTACTTTGTTCATTATAAAGACTATTTTTGGTCACTCTGTAAGACCAAATTTCAGTGATTTTCTTAAGCAGCCTGTCCGTATTTTTCATCAGTTTCCCACATTAACTATGCAGCCAGAGCAGGGTATTCACTTTCCTTTTGAGTCCTCGCACTACTGAACGATGCAATCAGATTATTTTTTTAAGCGTTCATATATCACATCCACTATCTGTGTCTTCATCTGTGGAGATTTCACTCCAATCAGTCCCTTTTATTTTGCTGCTGGCTCTTTGGGACTGCTTCATAATTAAATGTAGTTCTGAGCGATTTTTTTGGTTTAAATTAATTTTTAAAAAGTTGTTTTGGGAACTTTTTCGAGAAAAAGACAGCATTACTGTCTGACAGGTCAGTCAAAAGACAGCTGTCTTAACATGCTTTTATCTTCCTCATTCAATGGTTAGGTCATTCATTTAACTAATAGTTAAACTGCTAGCTGTACTTGAACCAAAATAATTTACAACTTTTTCTATCTATTATTACTTTTAAGATGATGCCCATGGTATAAAATCAAGTGTACTTTGCAATTGTAGGTATTCTGCTTAGTTGCCTTTAGACACAGAGTGTCCAGAAACTCTAGTTAAATGAAAATCTTTTAATAGCAGTGGATCCAGCCTGGGTCAATAGCTGCCACACCATGTCCTTCATGGTTCATCTGGACTGAGCTTCAAGTGAAAAACCTTTTTTTAGTTAGCATGTGTGTAAAATAACCCAATGATTAACAATTAAAAACTAATGGATCCTTAAGATTCTCTCTGGCCCTCGAAGAAAACAAACAAGACAGAATAAGAACAGGAAGAACAGCAGGAATATTCTCCACGGGACTGAAACACAATAATAACACACAATTTCCCCTCGGTTTAATAAAGTATTCTGATTCTGATGACATTAGTGAAAATATAAGAGGCTGAGTTGTCACTGCTCATGCCACTCAGTGATATAGGTGGACAATGTTGATGTTATAGGAAAAAAACGCAGGTTAGTGCGTTGTAAACTGCACGTAAACTGCATGTGTGCGGCAAAACTTTGTTGGGTTGAACTGTACATAAAACAGTATCGCTTATCAAAAGACAAACGCCTTTATTCAGTTCTCTTAGGTCCCTTCTTCTTGTCTCATTCAGGGATTTGTTTATTTTGAATAAATGTTATCGGCTGGATCTCTTCACCCAGTGGCAAACCATAAACCTAACAGTGATCTGAGCAGTCTGAAAATAAGTTTGTTGAAACGACAGCGGTAAGATAAATGACCGAGATAAGTGAGCGCTGCAGTCACAGCTAGATATAATCAACTGTTTCTTGTCATCAGCTGCATGGTTTATATGCTGATGAGCAAAAAAAATGTATCCAGTTTTCACTAAAGAAATTTGTACTATGATAAATTTGAGCCAACCTAAAGACTTTTCACAGTTATAAGAATGTTGTTACCACCAAAGGCAAGCCAGTAAGAAACCTATTAATTACAATGATTATATAATTAGGCTTTTACACAACTAACAAGCAATATTTTGATAAGTACTTTGATAAATGCTTCTTTAAAGTGTTTAAAGTGTTTTTGATAAATATAATTTGGCGTTGATTAGTTCCAATTAAAATGGCAGCAGAGGTAACGAACTCTGGATCCTGAATTACTGCGCGGCTATTAAACGTGGCCGACAGAAACATGGCACTTTCTGCCTTGAAGGAGAGAAAGCAATGCTCGCCTACCTTTCTTTCACTTATCAGGGGACTTTGGCTGAGTAACACTGATTATCCTCCCTGTTTGCTGGCGTAACATTGATTATCGTCCCCTTGTGCCAGGAGTCCCTCTGAGAGGATCATTGCTCTTAATCCTTTGACCTAACTACCTCTCCTCAACACACCTTGGATTAGGTCCTCTGGTGGTTGCCTGGCACTCTGGGAAATAGGGTAAACAATTAAGAGATTAAGTGGCTTGGGCTAAATGTTGGTCTACCCCTACTAAGAGGACCCATTCTGGTCCATAATGCTGAGGTCTGGGCTCACACCCAAAGCCTTTTTTTGTTTTGGTTCCAATGGCAGGCTTATATGCTCACTGTTGCTAAGATGGGCTTTCCATTCTTTTCTCTCTTTGCAATATTTTTTTGTCGCATTTGCACAAGAATATTCAGAGGAGCACGGTATTCAATCACGGGAAGGCTGATTCCTCACTGAACAAAGGCCTTCTGAGCTACTGATCCACTGCACAGTGCAGTAATTTTTGGATTATAAAAACAAGGCCACATTTATTCAGAGGCACGGCATCAGAGGAGTTTGGCAAGGAGGTGATGACAAAGCGAGACTGCAGGATGACTCACAGTCTATGCTGGCAATCTGTGCCATCTAGATCTGAAGCATATTAAATCCTCCGCAGTGGTCATCTAAAGTAAAACTGGTGCCAGGTTTGTTTGAGGCTCATTAGGCTGGCCCGTACGGATTACTCATGGACAATCAGGTCGCTGCAGTTGTTTGATACAACAGATAACAGTGCGTAACAAAAAAAGAACACATTTTAGTGACAATCTTGGCCTGAATACGCTACTTATAAATCCACTCAGCTTTAAGAAGAAAAAGGCTTACACAGGGGCAGACACAGACAATGGCATTAGTGCTGGATGCTCATTAAGATAACAGGCTATCAATGTGTGTCAGCCTGACTGACAATAAGATATGCTGAAGCTGCAGGCGTCATTCCTTAGAGTCCGAAGGTAAGTGCTTGACACCACCAGTCGCTCACAAAGACAGGAAGATGGGCAGATAGAGAGATGGCCTGCCCACAAAACAGGTACAAAACTGACAGGTAAAGTCACCTCAACGCATTTATTGACTGAGCGAGGATTATCTCCGAGACAGGCTTTTAGGCTGCTGTAGGACAGAAACGTGAAGAAGGTGAAGCAGAAAAAGAGTGAGACACACACACGAAGACCTGCTGACACACGCGCACAGAGTGCACGTGTTCACCTGCCACATTTCTCACCTCGTAAGGGCGACTTCATGGCGGCTTCTACCATGCCCACCAGTAGCTGTAGGCTCTTGGGGTCTTGGGCCAGCCCCGAGGCGAAGGCGGCCAGCGCGTCGGCATGGCGTCCAAGGTACTGAAGGGCAACACCCTGTCGGAAGTATGCCTGCAGAGAGAAGGAGGTAAAAGAGCTATCAGTGCTCAAGTCTTCTGCCACAGCATGGGGCTTTATTCAAACACATTACCAGACACACTCATTTCACGCCATTAGCATTTTTTCCACATGAGCAGTTTTCTGAACATGGCACCTCTCTCCTTTGTATTCCCATAATAGAGTGATCACTGGCTTTTTTTGTACTTGTTAATTGGATTATAAGTTTTACATAAATGCACATGTTACACTCTGGCTGGCTGCCTTCTCAGGAGCAACGATTGTTTTTCTATTCAATATTTTTTTTGCTCTCTGTCTCCTTGCTGTGGGAGTAAACTGCACAAGTCGAGCGCTGGGATTTCTCTGGCTGTTAGAAAAAAAAAGTGATGGGAAAGAGAGAGGGGAATGAGACAGAACTACTTACTCAAGTCTGCCTGTAGCTTAGAAAATAACACCCATAAATACTTCAGATTACTCATTCTCTTTGACAGTACACACTTGTAAAAGAGTAACCCAACTGCCCAGTCTGTTTTTGCTATACTTTTTTTTTTTTTTTTTCAAAACTTCAGATATGTATTTGCGTAATGTTTTGGACACATGGAAGAGCCTTCAAAGAGACAGAAATTAAACAGATTTGTCATCCAGTCATTTATTCATAGAGCTGGGAAAGTCACATTGTTGGAAGCATAATAAATCAGTACCATGAGGCAGATACTGCATGCAACTTGCAACATATTGTATCTTTCTGTTAGAGACTAATTTTTTTTTTTTGGGAACATTCTGCACACTGAAACCTAAAACAGACGCTGTCTCTGCGATCCAAAGCCCCAACAATAAGTGTGCTTTTTTCTCCCCCCCCGCATGTCTGTTTGGAATCACTAGCTGCGGAGAGATCTTTCATCCAGGCAAGTGACTCAGTATGTTTGTGTCTAAGGCCCGATCAGACAGAAATCCTACTGAGTTGTTAAACCTGACTCTGGTCCAGTCTTACAACACCAGCAAAGAGAGATGAAACTACGTTGCGCTCATTATTCACAACCCAAACCGATAAATCCCCTTAAGGAGAAAGCAAAGTGTCTCCCAGAATAGTCATATATGGGCTCGTGTCGCACATTTACAGCTACAAAGCAATAAGAGATAAGAGTCCCAAAGACTCCCTTATGCTGGTGTGTTTTTTGTGCGCTGGCTCGTGTGTGAGTTGTAGCAGCAGCGGTCCAGGCTACCGTCTGGCCACCTTCTCGCTCGGTAGGCAGCAACTCCACTCATAGCTTCCAAAAGTGACACAAGGGCTAATTTGCCATTAGCATCTAAGAGGCCTTTTCATTAGCCTTCCCAAGCTTCTCTGTTAGCACGACTAGCAAGTGAGAAAAGCAGAGAGGATTAGGGAAAATGAGACATGACATCGAATTTATAGAGACCAGTAATTAATTTCGTTTCCGTCCGAGACCCCCCACTGACTACCAATCTCTCTCCAGACCTGCTGCCCCCCACTTCAACATTTCCACCACCCCTCACTTGCATCACATCTTCAATGAAAATGACGACGACAGAGATTAAATTCAAAGCATTAACCTTTGTTCTAACACTGTTATTATATGAGTGGAGCACGGTTCAGGGAATCCGCTCAATATTAATTGCATCTAGCAGCAGTGGAGTTTGGGCAGGATGCACTGGCTAGAATTGAGAGACCCCACAAACGTTTTGCCCAAGGGAACAAAAGACATTTAAAAGCACTTCTCCCTTTGATTAGATTTAGCCTACAATATGACTGCTCTCCCTTTCATTCTCTTAAGCGCCGTACCCTGACCGAGACGACCGGGGAAAAAAGATGAAGGGAAAAAGATGTATTTAAAAGGAAGGTTTGAATCAAACAAAAAAAACGTCCTCTTCTTTAATCACTTCATTGTAGCTTCTCTCATCCTACATAAGGTTGAAAGACTAGACCGGCTAGAAAATACATTGAAATACTGGAAAACAAAAGCACAACACTGAATGCATCACTGCAAAAGTGACAGAATCGATGTGCCATACAGCCTTATAAGATTTCTTCTTCCATTAGTCTCCCATGGGCTTCAAAATACACCATATGGCTGCACAAAGACATAAATGTCACATAACCTCAGCCTCTGCATAATCCAACAAGTCAATTCAACCAAGTACCGCTGTTAAAACAGAGGGTTCCACTGAATTTACATTGCAGTGGCTGAATACTAATTAGGGACAATGGTGATCGTGATACTGATGAGAGCTCAAGATAAACCGAAACTGACGTACAAGTAAAACACTGAATAGCACGCAGCAAAATCAAACAGTGCTGCAGAGATAATGTCGTCAGGTTGGCGATGCTGTTAGCGTGGATTGAAGCATTTTGGGTGAAGTAAAAGCAAGATGTTTACCCCTACACATTTTTATTTGAATCCACGCTTAACAGGATCTTTTCTAAAAACACAGCAGCATCTGCTCAGAGCTGCTGCTACAGTGATTAGCACAGCCTCTGTAGCTCTTAGCCAGACAAGAGAAATAAACAGAGGTACGGTACAGGGGGCATTACACAGAAGGAGGCAGCGATGCAGATTTGCTGTGACCTGTCAATGTACAACATTGTATGCACAACTGAGTGTCAGCGTCTCATCTTTCAGCCAAGAAACAGCTCCCTAAACAGGAAAGAAAGAGAGTCACTCCTCTGAAAGCCAAGTTCCCACGCAGCACATGCCCTCCTGAAACGTGACACATCTGTTTGGCATCTTTTTACAACATGACATCGACAAACCAAGACTTCGAATAATGTGTTTTGCCAGAAATTCAATCCGGGGTAAATTATTGAACCTTCTTGCATGTTCGCGTCTTGTACTTAATGCAGCAATGTGCTGATACCACAGAAGAGTGGATAGAGAGGGGAAGGTTTGTCGTTCGTACCCGTGGGTGAATTCTGAGAGGGCTTATGTGCATGTGTGCAAATACGTGATTACGTGTGAGTGTGTGTGTGAGAGCAAAAGAGAGAGCCTACAAAACACATATGAATAAGAGACAGGGTAAAAGATTTTCTTCTTTCTCGAATATTTTAATATTTCATGAATCCTTGTTTGATGTAGTTTTAAATATTCATGCTTTTATGCTTAGGAGGAAGAGGGAAATGATGCAAAAAATCACCGCAATACACTGTGCTAGACACTGTGGGGAACCAACATTCCCTGTGCATATACACAAATAAGCTCACGCACACCGCTGAATACGCTCTTTCGCTCTAACAAGGCACTTACAATGAAACATGGACAATTTTCTTCAAGTGACAGCTCTGTTGTTCACAATAAGGCTCACAGTCAGAGCAAGTGAACAGAAAGTTGACAAGATTAAGACTGTGAATTCGGTGCAACACCAGCTGTTGGAGGCTCTTTTTCTATTAGGAGATTAATGTCTCAGCATATGTCCTTGCCCCCTTCTTAGGCTGTACACTCTAACCCCATAGGTGTCCTCAGTCCCTGGGAACATGTCTGTGTTTCCATTTGTCGATCTTTGCTCAAGATCTCGGGGTTAAAGAAAAAAAATCTAGTGAAAACATATATATGACTACCAAATGGATCAGAACACCGAGCAACAATAATATGATTTGGTAAACGAAGTTTCACTGTGTGTACGCAGTCAGCGCTGTTCCTGATATAAGCACTTATACAGAATTTCTTTTAGAGCCATTTGAAAACCAAATAACCAGACTTTGTATAATTTTCTGAAAAGCTCTTGAGTAATAGTTCTCCAAGATTTTTGAAGGTTTTTCAAAGTTTTGGACATTTGGCTGCTTTTTCGCTCATTTTCAGTCCAGACTTTGTGCCTGACCATTTTTGGAGGAATGTTTTTTTTGTTTTGTTTGTTTCTTAAGCCACTCAACACTGACCTATGAATCATTCAAGTTTAAAAAAAGCACCTAACTCAAAGGAGGAACCACTGTTGTGTGCACACCAACAGACATTTTTTTACTAGCAGCTAGCAGAAATACATAATTTATTCCCATTTTTTTAGTTGAATCTATGAAAAATGACAAAGATAACACAATTTGGCAGGCATAAAATAGTGTTTTTGCACCAACAAGGTGATTCCCAAAGAGTTATTGGCTGAAAACCTTGCACATCTTTGGATGCTGTGCCGTATGTCCTTAAAAAATTGAGAAAACTGGACGTGAAGTGAAGGACAAAAGAGAAAGTGGTAGTCCAAAAAACAATCCACAGCAGATGAATAGCATCTGAAAGTCGTGTCCTTAAGAAATAGGGGGAAAAAATTCAGCAAAAACCTCACAAAGGACCTGAGAGATGCATTTGGCACTTAAGCAAAGTGTGTGACTGGCAACCGTTTCATTTTTCAGCATGACAGCGATCCCAAACACACTGATGATGTTGTAAAAGCATACCTGGATAGAAAACCAGTCTGTAGCACTCGGACCTCAACATTATTAAAGCAGTGTGGGATCATCCTGACAGAGAACAGAACAAAAGGCAGCAAACATCAAAGTGCTTTGAATGTCCTTCAAGAAGCCCGGAGAACTAGTCCTGAAGACTACTTCAAGAAATGACAAGAAATCTGTGTTGAAGAATAAAGGTGGCCACAAGAAATACTGACTTCCAAGCTAATTAGAATTGCACAAACTCTGTTTTTGTCTTATATATTATAATTTCATTAAATATAAAGCTGTAACCATTTTGCTATATTTGTGTATCTACACGTGTGTCCACTATCTAAGTTTCTTTTCTCAAATTGCAGTGTGTGATGCATGTAGTAATTCCAAGACAAAATGCACCCAGACAACAGGCCTGATCCCAAATCTGTCATTTTCAGAATGAAATCAAATAGCATAGGTAATTTGCAAATACTCTGTACCAAGGGCACTGGAGCTGGAAACACGCCCATGTGTTCAGGGTTTTTTTTAACTAACAGCTGAAGCAGTTCTCTCCCTCACATTCAGAGGCGTAAAATCTCACGCACACTGATGTCTCTCTAAACAAGTAGCCTAGCTCCTCACACACAATGCAGACAGCCTGTCACCGAACAGATGGCTACAGCTGTGCTCCGGTAGCCCAAGGCCTTGTGTAGCTTGCTGTGTCCTGATCGGTGATCAGCAATAATAGAGATGCACTCAAATGTGGAAATCAATAGAAGCCGCATAAGCTCCGTTTAGATCGTGCCACACCCTTCAGTGCTGTACTGTGTTTGGGATACGCCTGCTGCAGATGGATTCTGATCACCCACAGGGCGAGTGGTGCCAAAGCTACGACTCTGAACTGAACCCCCGCTGGTGACATAATGGAACCCAAATCAGTCCATCAAACAGGGACAGCAGGCTGCAAACACACTGCAGGCACACACGCACATACACAAACACAAACTGAGAAAAAATACATCAATATCTCGAGAAGAAAATCGCCCATCTGTCTCCAATAAACGTGTATTACTTGAAATCAGCTTTCCACACCGGCCAGGACGCTGGGATTAGATTAACACTAATAGCGTGACAGGAACAAAGGCATTGCTGCTTTTCTTTCCTCTCTGTCTTTGCTCTTTAACTATAGGTGTTGTTGCCTGGTTGCCAGTGTGGCCCAGAAATGTCATGTGTCGACCAGGGTTTAAGACATGTGCCTGCGCCATCCCTTGCACATCTCCGCCACTACGCTTTCAAGGTGACACAGTCGACTCGGCGGGTACACAAAATGTCAGCTGCTTAATTTAATATCCAGGGATAACTGTCGGCTATGACAAATTAGCTGGGAGAACAGTTGAAAAAGTGAAATGGAATGATTGCAGCTTTGGGCCCACTGCCCTTCAAGCTGACAAGCTGAAAGCCACAGAAGAAGCACAATGGAGCCTCTGCTTAATTAAATCTATTTCTGAAGCCAAAACTGCGAGCTTCTATCCATCTCCCGTGACTCCTCGCAGGTAGACATCCCCCAGTCCCCCATGGTTGAAGAGGTCCGATGTTCCCCAGGAGGACCAGTGGGGGCATTACACCCATTGCCCTGGGTCAAACATAAACCTTTGGCCCCGGGGTCACAGGGATGGAATCATGACGCAGCTGCCTGTCTATTACCGTCTCCCCAATCTAATAAAGCCAAACCCTAAAACGGCAAAACATCCCTGACCTGCATCGATCGATCTGTGTTTATCTGTCCGTTTGCGTTCTGTTTGCGAGGAGAAAAAAAAAGCAGTGACAGACTCATTTTTCCCTCACACTGGGTGAAAGATGTCTTCAATAATCCAGCCAATCAATGAAAAAATGTTGCTTTTACAGGATTTTGTTTTGCCTTACGTGCATACTTTGAGGGCTTTTGTAGAATTCCCCCGGTTAACTGTACAGTGACATTTTTGTTAACAAGATAAGCCACATCAAAGGTGCATGTTAAGCACCTATGCAAGTCAAATTGAGACACCTCGCAATCTGCATGTAGGTAGACAGTAAAATATTTATGATCCATTGATGCATTCCTCCCTAAAGGCGTTGTACACTCTGGTGATTGCTGTACTATCCAAAGTCCCTAATTAGCCCATTAGATTAGATGGCTTTAATGAGAGCAAATTAAACAGATCATTCTATGTAGAGCTGGCAATTAAAGGGTAAATGTTTCATTATTCAGTGAGTGGCAACAATGAAACTCAGGTATACTCCAGGTTGCCTGGCAGGGATTTCAGTGTGAGAGACAATGTAGGAGTCTCTCATGGCTGCAAGGAATCGATTAGCCGGCTCACATCAAACTGGCAGGCAGCGTAGGACTCCAGATTGGAAAAGGTCATAGTCAGGTATGCGGAATCAATGCTGAGTATTCTGTATTCACTGAGTCTTGCATTATCTGGTTAGGGGGATGGTTTAACGCTTTCTAAAAACAATTATCAAAAGACAAAGAGAACCTTCAATAAAAAAGGTCAGGCCTTGTAACCGGTGGAGTGTCATATGGCGTACATCTATTGTGACAGTCGGAGTGAAACAGAAGGGGAAAAACTGATATTGCTCATTTATCACAAACAGATGAAACAGCACAATAGTGGCAAGCTGTGGGGTCGGGCAGTGACACGCTGTCACAATGCACTGTTTGGCAGAGGAAATTCAATTTTCTCTCTGGTACGTGCACGTCCACCATAACTGACGGCCTCACAAAGGAAACAAACCGATGGAAAGTGTTAAAACACCAGATAAAAATAAAAAAATCACTCTCCCTGTAGCTCATTCCAAGCATGTTAATTCCAATGTTAGAAAAGCCACGTCACACTCTGCCGCCATGATTTATGGCCCGATTTGTCACATGGATGCAGCTAGCATAGTTGCATTCCTATTAGCATCTTAAGAGTGTTTAGATGTAAGGCTGCAAGGGTCAGGGTGTTAAACAGATTTCCGTGCCCCTCTCAACTAGATCCTTGGCTCGGCTCTGCCTGAGCACTGCACACGATCCCAACAGCCACAGGGGCTGACTAGCAATTAAAGTGGGCATTAATTACTTAAAGGAGCTTTAATCAATCAAGGCCAGATGGTGAACCTGAAAAAAAGAGAGCAAACTCAAGGCTGCATAAGTGCCCTCTGTGCCGACTAGGCTAAAGGTGGTCATAAAAGACTATATTAGAAAGGCCTGCTTTTTATAGACCTCACATTTTTCAAGTGAAACAGTCCATCGAGCAACGAGCGGCAAACTCCACTGGACATTTTAAGTGTTTACTGCCATTATTAAGTCTTTTTCAGTCTTTTTTTAAAGTGTAACAGATAATCCCAATTATTCAATACAAATTTGTGTGTTTGATCATTTCTTTACAATGCAAATTTAATAAGGAGTCCTAATCGCCTGTGCCCCTGATGTGCTTTACCCCACAGTCATAATAGAAGAGGCTACTTGGCCCCGGCTCTGTGCTCTTCTGGCCTGAGGCACCGTGTCCTCCATCTTAATTTGTACTCCTTTAATTGGCTCTGACACTAACCTCAAGCATGGCTGAAAAATACCCTCTTCTAAGTAAACACAAAAGAAGGGACAAGTGTTCCCAACATGAGAAACCAAGCGTCTTCATTACTCACTGGAAGCTGCGCCCAACTGAGCCTCTTGCGAGAACTCTCTAAAGCATGACAGTATAAGCTGTTTTAATATCGCACATGTTGCTTCCATCTCCCCCGATTTAACGAATTTATAGCAGGACTCGAGATGTACTGTGGTAAAAATGAAGGAAAAAAAAAGCTCTATTCGGAAAATATTTAGTCTGTGCGAAATGAAAACACTTGAAAGTGGCATTTGCAGAGTGCGAAAAATAAGCTGCCAAGTCAAAATAGTTTTTTGGAGCCCAAGGTGCTTTTTTTTCTTGGTTATCGCTGAAGATCCCAGAGAGAGGGAGAGTCCACCAAGTCATTACCCTCTTACACTGTCACACAGTAGGCACAGCTCCTTGCCAGTGTCAGCACTTGGGTTGGGTTCATTAAGTTGCTCTGGCCTTAGTGGGAAGTTGCTTCATCAAACAAGAGTCAGCAGCCCAGGCTGCCATCTGACAGTGTGCTTCTCCAGAGCTGCCCTACAATACTTCAAAAGACTCACAGTCAGCCTTTATGGAGAGCTCTAATGAAAAGCATGGCATGAGCCCCACTGCTTTTGATTCTGCTAGTGAGAAGTCATACATGATTGAGTAAAGGCAAGCTGAATCACAGATAAATCGCTGAGGGGTTGATAAGACTGGACAAAGAAGAGGGGAGCATTTGAAAAGACAATGAGAATGGAGCACATAACAATTTTATATACACGACAGTGGACGAGGGCTCGAAAAGGAGGTAAAGGTCTGCGCATCAAGGAGACACACTGATGCCCCCTTGTTATTCCTCCCTCGTCTACTGTACATGTCTGCTGCCATCCAGGCTATCAGAGCTGTTTATTGTGAATGACCTATTTCTCCTTCCCATCTCCCAGTGCAGCAGCAGCATCACTATACTGGGGTATTGTGGCTACAGCGCCACTGCTTCACCATACCCATGCACAAAGGGAAGTCCCCAGCGATTATCAGATAAATGCACTTTAATTCACAACACATGCAGAGGTTTATATATAGACGGGCTAATTCCCCCTCGGCCACACTGCGATATGAACTCCACGGAGCGCCAATTTAAGTGTGTGATGAGTCCCACGCGGACAAGGTCCTCTACTTATCATATATATGACATGCTCCAGCACATTGCTGGGCCAGAGAAAATATGAAAAGCTGGAGAGAGAAAAAAAATCAGGATTATGAGTGGACTAGTGTGGACTTTTTCATTATTAATGAGGAGACAATGAAGTAGGTTTCAGGGCAGCTTTTTTGTGACGAGATATTGGTCACTCCTAAATGTAGCTGAGCTCCACAGTAGCATAATTTTCACAGGATATTTGTCACACTAAGAGAAGCAAAAAAGCCCAAAAGATGCAGAGAGCCGCACATCGCAGCTAATGCACATTATAGCAGCAAGTGCTTCCAATTTTACTCTGAAATCCTGACAGTCGACTCCCAATAGAGGGCTAATTGGCAGACTCCTACTGAAAGGAGGTATCAGCCTCTGATAACGCTGAGTAGTCCTGTAGCACATCTGCGCAGTCTTTGTGTTAGCTCATTAAACAGGTTCCCTCAGCGTTCTTTGGCCATCACCATGCATCATTAATTGTGCCCGCCTGCTAATAACGTTTGCTGCGTTTCCCTCACTTTGATATCTATCTCTATGCGTGCTGTGACACTCTGCGGCCTGTCCGGCAAAAAAAAGATGAAGTGAACAGGTTGCATTACAACCTGTGGACTGCGTATATGTTAAAAAAACAGACAGTGTATATGTTCACTGGAAATCCTTTGGCAGCTGCTCTGAACATCAAATTAATCCGCTTCCAGAAACAAGAAAACATGCATGCATGCTCACGCAAACACACCCCTGCAAAGAAGGCCAAATAAAAACACTTGCTCAGAACTCTGAGTCATACTGTGGGTGCCAACAATCAATATGGCTCACCGCACACAGCTGGCTGCAGCAAGGGAATGTATTAATTTTCTCATTTAGAAACAAATATATACTACAAACAGATTAATGGTGTTTGATCAGCTTGGCGGAGCAATGCCAATTAGCATGCGTAGATGGAAAGAAGCACTGTGCTTTATTATTACTTTATCATTATTATTATTATTATTATTATTATTATTATTATAAGTGCTGCCCTAAAAGCAGGGTAGCTACTAAAAATGTGACTTAAAAAATGTCACAGCTTTATAAAAAACCATTATAGCTCCTAAGAAGGTGTTACAAGGAAAAACATTTGAGAAACAAAGGAAAATTTAAAAGAAGGGAAAAAAAACACGGGGGGAGAGGATCGTTAGCACCATGGGAGCTAGGAGAGTAGGCCCACGAGTGTGGAAAATTGAGGCTATGGTTAGCTTAGGACCAGCGAGAGTTGAAAAGTGGACCTCTTTTCATACTACACGGAGTTTGGCAATTACTGGTGACAGCGGTTCGCACCAAGATGGGGAAAAAATTGATCCAGACAAGCAAGACTTAGTTTGCTTTGTTAAAAGTAATTAATCACTGCGGCCACAGAGGAGGGTTAGGTGCCTTGAGTGCTGCACAGTTCTGCTCAGCGTGACTGCGCAGCCATATGTGAATTTAACTACACATTCTGCACACATGTCCGAAAGACCCGAAGTGAGTGAAAAGGGACAGGGAAGGGTTTTAAGGAGAACTTTCATGAGAGAGAAGGAAAAAAAAACCAGACCGATGGAGGAACGAGGCTGGGAAAGATGAAACATGCGCACGCTGCACCCATTTATTCACATGCATGCACTCGAGGGGACCTATAGTGCAATCCATCATAAAAGTCTTATCCACACCCACTGAGAAAAAAAAAAAACCTACAGTAACAGGGAGCTGCGGGATAAGCAGGTAAAAATCTGGAAAAATCCAGATAATCCTTTCACCTTCAATTCACTGTAAGTGAAATGAATGCTCATCTTCTGCCGCAGGTAACTTAACATGAAATAAACATCATTTGCTCGGTTTCTCCCTCTAAAAGAAAACAACATTTGATGCACGTCTTTAGAACCACTTTAGCATCTGTAATTTTGTTTTTTATTGCTTATGCTCACAGTTTTTAATTGAAAGACAAATCCAGCAGCAGTCTTGTTTTTATCGCATTAGACACCCTCCTCCTACTTTGTGATTACAATGATCCTAGAGATGAATCACTGCAGACGCTCTTATTGCCTCTTGTAATTTCCTGTTACCTTTCTCCTGCTGGACTACTGTCAGTCCAAATACACCATAATTATGATTAGTTTAATTGCGCGCATTTTTGAGCTCGTCGCAAACACAAAAGCAAAGAGAGAGAGAGGGGGAAAAAAAGCTAAAACTGAACACATGCTGGGCATACTGTAAATCCCATTAGATAACACACGCTGCCCTCAAGCTCTCAGTGCTGTGAACCACACTCCTCCTCCCCACCCTCCACTCTGCAGTGATAACAGCAGCAGGAGCCCAGAGCCACAAAGACACAACCCTGATCAATAACAGAGCACATACACACACTCACAGAGGAGTCCAGTGATCTCATAGTAGCTGGGGGTCTTAGGGGAATGGGCGTCACTGGGCAATGGGAAAATTGGATGTGAAATCATGAGTGGAGCTGGGAAGGAAAAAGACAGACGGGTAGGGCACAAGAATGCCATGGGTGCTCTCCAGTGTCATATTTCTATCCAAAAGCTAGAGAGTTAGAAGGAGCAGCAGCTGCAGCAGCAGGAGAAGGGAAATGGCCATGTGTTAAGAAAGGGCTCACCGAAGTGTTGGCTGTGCAGCCGCGGGCCTGGACTCTAATAGAAACAGAAGCCAGAGACCCTTCCATGTCAGCGCCTCGGCTGAGCTGAATACTAAATCCTCCTCTTGTGGTAATGATCACCCCAAGCAAGAAGCAGGTCTGAAACAGCCGTTTGCAAATGAACATCAGGAAACCTGTAAATTCAAATTAGCAAATGGTCTGTACCAGCAGCTCTGTTGTGTAACACCTAGAGGACACAGTTTGACCAATAAGGGCAATCATCCTCTGGTTTTGTGGTTTCCCCACATTGCACTTCTAGCCTCACTGTATTAATGCAACAGTTTGCCTCATCAGAAGCCCATGGGGTCGGGTTGGGGGTCTTAAGAAATAGATGCAGCGTGATAAATGGCAAAAAGAAGCCGAATCCCCTCCCATATAGTAGGGGTGTATGAATTACCTATCAGGCTGGCCAGGGAGTGATGACCCCAGTGGACGTAGCCAACCCTGCCACCATAAATTACTAAGCCACTAGTCCCTGCTCGAGACCTTGCTATAACTCACACACACACACATGCACACACAAACACCCACACACCCTCTGGACCTCCTCCTTAAATGGGCCTCTACTCTCATAACCTATTATTAGATGGCACAATGTGAGAGTAGTGCTCTATTACTTAATGACAATACTAATATTGGAGCCTATTATATCATGCTTACTGAGGTAATTACTAGAGATGCACCAATGTGAATTTTTCAGTCCCAGTATTGTTACAGATACTTTGGCTTTGGGTAACAGCCGATAGCGAGTACTGTGCGGACTGAAAGTCATTATTTTATGTGTAAGGCGACAATAGTAGCCCCTTGCACACATACACAAAATGATATAATGATTTATATCATATTACTTACCTCAATTATAATCTGCTTTTTGAATTTCTGCTCTGTTTTGCTGTCATTTATTTACACTCGCTCTAATTGGGCTCCTCTCATTTGCTCTCTGTTTCACCGTGTGCGCTCTTCCCCACCCACACAGAGAGGAGCAGAGGAGATGGGAAGGTGAAGTCACTGTGATTTTGTTCAAATTCACCCGACGACTGTTCAACTTAAAACCAAATGGGGTGAAAAAAGAAAGAGGAAGAAAGAGAGAGACACACAAGCTAAAAGGCAGTGCACCATGAAGCTTCCTTTCCCCCTCATATCTTTTATCTCAACGCTGAAATCACAGCTATTTTATACAATTATTCACTGACTTCAGAAACATAATCTTTTTAACTGGGGATTTCCTTGAACTCTAAATATAATAAAACTGAAATGAGAAATTCAAAGATACATTTTGTAAAGGAAAGACGGCCTGTATTTATATCACAAGACACAATAAAAGCATCATTGCGGACAGATACCTGATCCAGCTATTAGTGTCAGTATCAAGTGCAACACTAGCTATTGCAACAGATAGCTTCCAAGCTATCAGGTCAGACAGCACTTTTGAAACCTATACTGGTCTTTATATACCAGCACACCACCCAAACACACAGTTTCATGTGCTGTATATATCCTCTTTTCTGTAAACTATGCTCCTGCTCTGCGTGCTGGGAAAATGTAACTACTGCAGTTTTCTAACACTATCCTCCCTGAATCATTTATCATGTTGTGGCATTAAGATAACATCCTGCACTAAGTCATCTTCTAGTGCTATTCTATGAATAAACTTCCTAATATCAGTCAGCGATGGCTCATTATGCTGGCTTATCATGTTGGGCCTCTTTTAAAGTGTTTTCTCTCTTGGGTTAGAAAAAAAAGTGTGCTAGTGTGCTTTTTTTTTGGTGCTGCTGGATTAAGCATCCTGTTTTAAACATTTTTCTGCCGCTTTTTTCCCCAGAGCCAGCAGAGATGAAGAGAGCTTTGGAGTGTTCAGAGAGAATTTCATTCAACCTGTAGTGCTTCATGTTCCCCTAAGGGAGTTCCCTTTTCTCTATGAGGGGTCTGAAGCTAAACAACCCCAAGGAGAGGGCCAGGGAGCCACTCATCTACTGTACAAACATGGGAAGCACAGACATGGTGGAGCAGAAGGCTGTTTACAAGACTAACCAAGCAGATAAATCACCAGTGATCACTCTGAGAGATTCTCTAAGATAAATAGCGCACGACACCAGGTTAAAACCGTGACACACAGATGATTAGTGGAACATTACTTTTAGGTTTTATGTTACTTTTACTCAAGAATGAAGAAAACAAAAGTTCAAGTGTATGAAAAACAATTTAAAAAAACTAGATCACTGTCAGGGCCAATTCTCTGATCAAAATCATAACCGCTGCATGCGTGCCGACATGCTTCAGCATTTGAAAGTACATCAAACACAGAAAAATGTTTATTAAAGATCTTATTAGAGAATTCCGAGTTTTGCAAAAGGCCCTGTTAATAATATTTTCCTGCTATGTCACTGGAAATCGACCATCGTGAGGCTTTTCAAGGGCCCAAGGTCCTTATTAGTTAGTCTGCATTCTTTTGCAGTAGCTGCTGAGGGAAAAGAATAATTTCCTGGATCTAATACTTTATAGTGCTCTGTACAAAAATGTCATTCGGTCCTGCTGAAGGACAAACAAATGACAATTAAAACATAAGTTCTTTGGAAGGGACAGCAAATGTAGATTGCACTGATCCTGATAGTGATTAGAAGCTGCTGCTTTTTCACTGGTCAGCCCAGTGTTTCCCACACAAACATTCATTTTTACTTTGCAAGAAATATTAACACCCAAATATAGTTGGTAAATCTTTTATTTTTGTTATCTGTCTGAAAGGAACACTACTTCTAATGGTTTTATTGCTGGACTCTTGAGGCTGCTAACCAGGCAAGTCTAGCCCTTCACCCGTTTTTCCCAACCTACTTCACTATTAGCTAGGTCGCTATTAAAGCAGTTTTCTTGACCTCATTTACTTTAGATCAACTCCAACTCCACAACTGGAAGGGCTGGCAACAACACCCCTCCTTCTGCTCTGGAAATCTGCTTGAGGGCCAGTCTTAATCAGAGCCTACAGCAAGTGCAGAGCTGGTTCTGCTGCTACATCCAGCTCATCGAGGCTGCAGAGCAGAACAAGGACTACAAGCCACAGTCAAAGACGGTGGAGTTGCAGTGCTTCAACATGTGACACACCTGCAATAACATTTGTGCACTGCAGAACCTTATGAACAGTATTAGCTAAATCAATAATTTAAATAAGCTTATATGCATGCAACCTTTTGAAAACATATGCACTGACCCATAAGGCCACTAAAAGAGCCTAAATCTGTGGGAAAAACTGCAACCATTCAACAATCATGGCTAAAATGTAGCATGCTGTGCAGAAGCTTGATGCACACCTTTCTAAACATCTCCCTGATATAGACCACAATAACTGTGATTGTTATCAACATGCCTGGTAGCAATATGCTGGGTAATCAACAGAAACACAACATATTGATTTGTGCAAGAAATTTCTTCTGTGAAACAAACATGAAGGGCCATAATTGTGAGTGGGCTAACTCATATCACTGCTCCGTATAGCTAGATAGTGCCAGTTATCTGCCAGTGTAGCATCTGTTATTTCCTTTTGCTCTACCAATCTGTGTGTAACTCAATCAGTTCTGAAGTCTTTGCTCTTTTTTTGGATGCAGTAATGTCAGATAAACTGAAACATTCATTGCACATTCATTAGCTCCGACTCTGACAACAGCTCAGCTGGCATTGTTTCAAAGAGAAAAAAAAGATGCTGCAGCAATCCCAGACAAGTTGGATAAAATGGGTTATACAGCAATTAATTTCAGTTGGATTTTATTTGCACAAAAAAGCTTCACACTAACCTGTGGTACGATTTTGAGGTTTGTTTGAGTGAAAGTAATAAAAAGGTCCACTAATTGGGTGCAGATTTGGGGAAGAAAGGTAAAAAGAATGAACACATCTGGCATTTTTATGAAAGAAATTACTGTTCGTAGAAAAAGAAAATGAAGACCGGCTGAAATCAAATAAGACAAACTAAAAAAAAAAAAAAAGAATAATAACAAATCGGACATCAGAATACATCAAGAAAATTGCAACTGATGCATCTCTAAAAATGATTTTAATGTTTTATATCTGTTAAACAGAAAGTATAAAGAAAATTCTGTAGGAATGGTATAAACATTGTAGTTTAAACTATACAGCTGCTGAAATCCAGTAGCTGAAAAAACCCCACTAAGATATAAATGGCATCCCACAAAAATCTTTGTGTGCGCGCGTGTGTATTAGTGTGCATGTCTGCAATACCCTTCCATGACTGAGTCATCTTATTAAACTCGTTGCCTGGAGAGACCAGAGTAATTACTCAGTCCTTCACAACACCTTTTGGACTTTGGGCCAGATTCAATGTGCTGCTCCAAATGTCACACACCTTAGTTGGCAATTAAGCAGCTCTCTCCCACAGTGGCAGTTTTAATGGGCTTCTTCCACTAAAAATAAAAGCTGTGAGATATACTCATATCACATTACAAGAAAAGGAGGGTTGTGATGATCCATAACATGTATTTTCTATATAATTTGCAGGTGAGTTATCAGGTCATATTGAGCTTGGAAATGGTGATAACGAAAACATTTAGTAGGAGATGCAGGCCACGTTTTTCAGCTTGCGTGTTTTCTCCTTACTAGAGCAATGAATTCACTTTTAATTGGTGTCCTACATTTCATCCAAATCATTTCCTGCAACATAGCCTGCAATTTGCCAAAAAATATTAGGTTTAATTTGGATTTAAATCAGGTTTTTAATTTAGATTGTTAGTATTTCACAAGTCTTATAAAGCCTTAATCCTATGTCTTCAATTGAAGATGTTTTGCAGCTTGTATGCTTATAAATGGCGTTTATACTAGTTAAGGCACTGCTTAAAATTCACACCCCTGCTCTGCATATCTGTCACCAG
This sequence comes from Pelmatolapia mariae, assembly GCF_036321145.2. NCBI lineage: Eukaryota > Metazoa > Chordata > Actinopteri > Cichliformes > Cichlidae > Pelmatolapia > Pelmatolapia mariae. The sequence continues at coordinate 17,161,145 of NC_086237.1, read as the reverse complement.
TACAGAAACATTAGGTGATAATTGCCTACAACGAATGAAAACACAAGGTCAGAGAGCAGCTGCACTTAATGCATACACCAGACAGAGCAAAGTTTGACACCGCATTCCTGTCAAGGCTCATTCAGTAACACCGAGTCACATCCACTTTCTCTATCAAGACTCTTCACCCCAGTGTCACTCTGCAACGTGCAACTCCAATTAATAGACCAGTGTCTATGCAAGCGTGTCACAATGGCAGCTGCCTTACCCCCTCCTTCTTTCTGGGCACGGCTACAACGGGTGCTCAGTGTTTATGTCACCTCTTAATTGCATTTTTCCCCACGGTAGAGGTATGGCTTTGTGCAGACGCCCCGAGGAAGAAAAAGAAGGTCAGGCTGCCAATTTGGAGCTGGCAGGTCGAGAGTAGCGGCAGCACTTAGTTTCGCTTGAGAAGAGAACGGAGGGCTGCTGCTCATCTATGGAAACCAGGACAAACAAAAGAGATAAGTGAAGGGGAAAGGAAGACAAATTCCCCTCCTGTCTTTGCTGTCTTGGGGTTCTGGCAGAGTGACATCGGGCTTACGGAGAAGCCCCACACAGCTCAGCTACCTGTGATTGAACAGGGACAACGTGGAACAGAAGGGAGGGATTTTTAGGAGGGTATTTTAATGTCCTGAACCACTGAGAATATGCAAAGCAAACACACCAGAACATCTCTAATATACATATAATTGCACTAAGGGTTTCACAGAGGGATGCCCAACTTTCTCCAAGTATGAAAACAATTCAGTAATTAAACTGAGTAACCATCTGTAAATGCTTCTATAAAGTACCAAAATCATAAATTCTTACACTGACTTTACCATGAGTCTATAAAATATAAAATACACAAAGACTTTAAGACACTTAAACATCAAATAGCTCAGCGTTTAATCATATGAGCACTTTCTAACATGATGTTGTATCGCCCTAAGGCATTTTTGATCTGTTGCTGGTAAATTTTATCAGTGAGGCTAAACTGTTTACTTGCAGAGGAAATGAATGACCCAAAAAAGCAAAAAAAGTGCTTCTGCTGTACCCACTGTGAGTGAAACCAATATGTGCTGAGTTGGAGCCACAGAACCCTGGACTTTCCATTTCTTTCCATTTTTAGATAATTTCCATAAGCCATCTCAACGTGGCAAGGGGATGAGGGGAGAGGTCAGGAGTGAAAATGAAAGGATAATGGACAAATGTAGTTAAGAGGTAGCTGGTTTGGGAGATTAGGGCCAACAGTATATCTTTCTAACTGCCAGTGCAGCCAGTTTAAGCCATACAAAAAGAAGCGCTTAGAACAATCACACAAAATAAAGAAAAATTGTTTGCCTGCGATGACAAATTAGATTAAGTGAAAGCAAAGCTTGCAGAATGAAAAGGAAGAAACAGGGACCGGGCCTCTGTGGAAGAGAGTGATTCGCACATTCAAAGGCAGAGTCTATTTTGAAAAGCGAGCAGTATAATCTCTATAGATCCCCCTCTTTGCATTCCAGTGTGTCTGGGTCAGGGTGTCAGTTTGTCTGCTGCTGTCTGTCTGTCCCAATCCAGAGTGTCACTGAACCAACTCAGGAGGACATGGCAGCTCTGGTCAGGAGTTCATCATGGGTCACCAATTGGGGTCAACCCAAGGGACACCAAGAATGTTTACAGAGAGGGATCTTTTTTTGTCAACAGTCAGTCACGAGGGTTTGCTCTTTGAAAGTGCAAATTTATGTGCACCATGAGCAAGCTGCAGACCAACTGCCAGTTGATATAATTAAACCATCAAATTTTTTCACTGTTTGCCAACCTAATGTTTCATTGAGTCTTAATCAGCAAAGATTTGATTAGTCATTTTATTGTAGGAAAAAAAAAACTCCAGAGGAAGTGGAAATGTCATGTTAGAAGACAAAGCAATGATCCAGACCCAGTTTTACTTTTGACTGTTCTTTCAAAAAATTTTTTTAATGATTCCGATAACCTTGAAGAGATTCATACATAAAGATAAGCAGCGTCTCCATGGCCAAAGAGATCTAGTTTGGGCTCATCTGACCAAACGATGCACTTTCAGTCTCAAGAATCTTTCTCTAGGTTGTCCTTAGCATACCTGGCATCTTTTCTGCAGAAGTGGAGTGATTCCTGGTCTGCATCCTCGCAGTCCGTTCCTCTGCAGGTTTTTCATGATTGTCTTCTTTGAGACTACAATTCCCGACTTTGCTAATTCATTCACTGGAGTCTTGGCAGTTGTTCTGAAGTCTTTGGGCACATCTATCGCTAGTTTTATTTCCGGAGTCTTTGGAATCTTTTGCTTCCTATCACTGCTAGGCGTATTCTGTATTGTGGGGTTCTCTTTGAATTTCTTAATGATACTTCTCAGTCCAGCTCTTAACACTTTGAAACCCTGTGATAACTTTGTATAACCATCTCCTGCTTTGTGAGCATCAAGAATCCTTTATCTCGAGTTTAAATTGATTTCTTCTGTTTTTGACATGATGCTTTCTTACGTGACTGCTCAAAACCTTTGCTGAAGTTTTCATACTGTGTGTAAATTGGAAGATAACCCTCAGTTTTAACTTAATTTTACAAGCTGTGAGCTATAGCTTAATAAAAGGTCAGTTTTTCAAGGGACTAATAACACAGAAAATTCTGCTCTTGTATGTAAATAGAAATAATTTATGTTTTGTGTTTAGAAATGTTATGTTGAAAATTGTTTACTCCATTAAAAAAAGCACAGAAAATTATGAATAAAACTTTCAATTTCAAGCCGGGGCGAATCATTTTGTCCTCGTCTATAGAAAAATCATTGGTCAAAGGCAACAGTAGCGGGTATATTGCAGTATATCATGCTCACTAGTGCATAAGAGTGAAGGGTGGAGGAAAGAGGTAAAGGGTGAGAAGGTTAGGTCAGCGATGAAGAACACACCCATCACTCTAGTAGTGACCCATTTGACCTAGATAATACACCTCCTCAACCACCACACATACAGGCGTAGTTATACAACAGCAGGTGTTGCCACAGCTTCTGCAGCTGTCTCTGCCCGTCAGTCATAAAAAAGCATTCGCGGACTCCAGACACTGAAGAGTGAGTAGTTTCTGACACCCTGGTCAATTACAGAGGTATATTTATCACAGCCTCCAGACAAACCTCACACATAAAGACTCAATCCAAGTGCTACACCATGTCTATTATCTCCTAGCAGCAGATGTGAAAATAGCTATTGCAGGCTATTTAGCCTCACGGTCCAAAATCCTTCATATGCCCATGAGCCAACACCACTCTCATGACCGCAGCCATTACTCTGAATCACCCTAAACACCCGGCTTTCAACTGGGCTGAAAACTGAAGGAGCTTTTGAACATCATACTGCATGCTGAAAGAGAGCCTCGGTGCTGGCCCTAGGGGGCCCAGAGGCTTGGCCTCGCTCTCATGTGTTTCAATACACAACTGCTGACACAAATGAAAAGAGATTGCATTTCTGGAAAGAAAAAAAAAACAATTGCTGAAAAGAAAAGGCCAAGACAGTAAAAGGGTAAGAGATTTCAATGTCCCAGAGGACCCAAGAAAGACATCTGAGGTAATTTCTCCACAAATATACAAGTTATTAACACAAAATGAATAAATGTCTTTTCCTGTCTCGCTCTCTTAGGCGCTCCCTCCTCTCATGTATTTCATTCTGGATTGCAGTGAATCCCTTTAAGAAGTGCCCATTTTGATGATGCTGACTCTTCCTGGTCTCTGGGGAGCAATTACAGCTGCCCTGTCAAATACTACACTGCTCCAAAGGACCAGTTCATCGCTTGAGGGCCCTTTTCATACCCTTTGAAAACTCCAATTTCAACCTCTGTGAAAGTTGGTACACACCAACCCTTGAACTCTAATGAACACAGTCCAAGACAAGACCGGGACAATAATGAAAATAGCATCCTAGTCGACGGTGAGATCCACCTCTATACATCAAACTATCAACTCCTAGCACAACCCCGAACCCCTCAATATCCCTTCAGGCACATCTTTCCAAGACAAGCTCCATCATTTTTTTTAAAACTCCCTGGTGATAAAATCCTTATTAATGGAGGGAATCCAATTCTCTTTTCAAGGCAGACCTTGAGGTCCCCAGTAGGCCATCCACATCTGAGAAGATGTTAGCCATCAATGATGACTCTATTAATTCAACTTCTTGGCCAGGAGGTGAAACAGCACAGCGGGGTGGTAGACGACAATTCAAGTGCTCCTCATCAACAACTCTTTTTTTTTTAGTTTGATATTAATTAATCACCTCCAGAGGTCAAGTTGGCACAACAGCAAAAGGGTTCATACTGAGCCTTTCTAACACCACAGCTTCCTGAAGGAGGTGAGAGGTGACAAATGTAAAGCAACACAGCCTCCATGCTAATGACAGTGTAAGCAGGTGGCAGCCTCTGAGACCTGAACCCTTGGCCAATTAGGTACACCCACAGATGGGACCACAATGTATAACTGGTTGCATGAATATCACATCACCCTTACCTGTCTGCTGCATGTCGTTAGGCGTGATTGGCGTGTGGGCCTTCGCCTGCGCGGTTCAGGAGTTTGTGTGACAGCCTACGTGATAACACACAGCTTTTCCCGCCGTCCTTCCAGAGTCTATCACACTACTTTTTTTTGCAGCGCTGTTGTGATGGAGCTAATTATCAGGGCTGAAGAAAGACCAGGGTGTATAATGTAAATGTCAGTAGCATGAGGGAGAGGCTAGGAGCTCTGCTTTGAATCTTGCTTCACTGATCAAAGGCATGCAGAGAAAGGAGCACAGAGCCAGGGCCAGTTATAATAATCTAAATAATTTGCAACTATTTCATGATATGTGAAAGCTAAAAAAAAAAAAACAAGACACTGATCTTCATGATACTTTCCATTTGAAGTCGGAATTTTCAACGGGAACGCCCCCTCAAGTCAGACTCTGAGCTGGGAATGTCAGAGCAGCCCCACTAACCCAGACTTAACAATGGCAAAGTGCACGTAAACAGTAGTAAAACGTTAAAACGTGTAATCTGTACAGACACTGCTGTGCATCTATGACACGCTAAATGAGCCACACACGGAGCCCTCACCAGGCTCTATCCATGAACGTGCTGCAGTGTTTTTAAGTGCAAAAAAAGTCCTGCATTGCACAAAACTGCTAGTGGATGCGCGTTGCTAAGGAGCAAAACCAGGCAAAACAATACCTAATTTTCCTTGCTTTTTCCGACTTTACTACTGTAACTTGCTCACCTCGAGAGTGACATCACTCCCAGCTCCGACATCTGACTCCCGAGGCAATTGGAAAGCATCATCTACCTTAATTAGTTTCAGTTTAGCTTTGAAGACACCCTGCTGCTAATATGGCGCCCTTATAGTCACGTGTCAAGCTGCAAATATTAAATGAAAAAAACAAAACAATGACATAGAGATAACGTGAATAGGCATGTCACGTAATATCAGCACAATCTATGTTTGTCTTGTTAATATTCCCCTTTTCTCTAGCTTTATAAATGAAACAATCAATTTCTATATCAATAGACGTCTCGTACAAAGCCAAAGCCGTTTTTAATGACAACCTAATGCTTTTTTAAGTGCACGCACTGCAATTTACTCACCATGTTACAGCAGCTTTACAGCAACACGAAACCAGCTGGCACACATCACAGTAGACCCTCGCCTCAGCATGATGGAGAACTTGTGTCTCTTTTTTGTTCCTGTTTTTCTTTTTGGGAGGGGGAGGGGGGGGGGTGTCTTAGAGAATATGAACAGGCTAAGAGCAGATTTATAAGGTGTGAATGTGGGGGGTGAGTAAATGTAGCCCGCTCTGCTGTGTGTTTCAATCAGATTGAGCGGGTGCAAGTGCAGCACATTATTCTCCCCTGCTCTGCATAGCGCTGTGCTAGGCTATGTCCTCCTGCTGTATTACGGTGATGTATGACCCAAACGCTGCGCTGCGCCACACCACACCGCACACACTCCTAACACACTGTTTCAAACACCCTCTGCGGCTTTTTCATTCCACCTGTCAAACAGTTATTCATCTCTGCCTTTCTCCTCTCTCTCGGTCCCTCCCTCCCTCACACTTGCTTATCTTTTCACCCACCCCTACATCTCTCTGCCTTACTGTATCCATCACTTTGCTTGGACTTTATGAGCATTCTTATGGCTTTGTTTTCCTCAAAAAGAACACAATATTGCAGATAACTTATTGTGAATGATGCACATACTGTGCATTATTACACCACATTCTGGCTGCACGCACGCCAGACGAGGCTTTACTGTTAGGAGCAGAGTGAGTGACATAAATGCGCAATTTAAATAGGATCAAAGCGCTGAGGGTGTTCATCACATTTGTTCACTTTGCGGGGGGTTCTCTGGCAGCAAAGTGACGACTCGTTCCATCAGCGCAATTTGATTGTATGACAACCAGTGGAAGACAAAGAGGGAATAAAAGAGCTTATTAAGGTCCACAAAGTAAATGTGCACAACAACTTGTCAGCTCAGTCCAGCGTGCTAAGAGATCTGAGGCTTGCTAAGAGTCGGTGGGAAAGAGGTGCAAAGGTTAGGAAATGTAATCTGAGAAAGACAATTAAGGTTTTTATCAGTGAGGCTAATTTATCTCAACGGTATTTAGAGAGGATAGAAAGGAGGGAGGCTGCTGGAGGGAGAAGCAGAAAGAAAAAGGCTGTCAAACCTATTCCCACCAACTGCAGCTGCTTTCATTATCTATGGCTGTTAGCTACAGAGACACTTAATTAGGCGGTAGGTGTGTGCTATTGCTCTGTCAGCATCTATTATTCTTTATTTATGCTATCACTGAAACGCAAAAAAGATGAGAGGTCATGGTTGCTTTTGTGCTAAAGACATTTCTGACTTCTGCTTACATCTAAGTGGAAAAACAAACGATTTCAGTCCTGTTACAAACCATGAATATGGGTGTAAATACATTGTAGTTTGAGAGGTGGAATCCCGCGTTCAAAAATGCTTCCCATAAATATATAAAAAAAGAATTTAGAAAAAGTTTTCCCCCTAAAATTCCACTAAACCTGCCACAGTGAGAGTCTCCTGCTGAGAACCTTTGATCATGTCTGTTTGAGTGCAGGCAGGTGCTTCGGGCATCCGGTGTACGTGAGCTAAGACCTCTCCCCTGGACTCCCCTAAACACAGAGCTCAGCCAAACCTAGAGCTCGGGTGCAGCCTTACGTACAACACCCAGGTCACAAGTTCCACGTTTTTAATCACAAAGTGGAACTGATTCAATTCATTTGGTCTGCGAGCAGATACGGAGCCATTATGTCCTATTAACAGCGTGCGGAGGTGGAGCCACACCTGAGTGCACTGGAAATGGGCAGAGTGCTCAGCTGTGGAGGAACAAGGGGAGGGAGCGGGGAGCTCCTATTTAAAAACGTGGGGGCTAAACTTGATTAATCCATAAACTGATTTACTACGTCTGATAATGTGCTGGTAACACATCCACACGGGGACTTCTATGATTATATCAGTTATGGTTCACGGCCATCTAAGATAAGGTTAAGCTTGGGGCTCAGAGGAGGGAAAGCCCGTAATTGATTTAGCATTAAGGTAATACCATGCTATGATTTCTACCAAGGTAGCCTATACAAAGTGTGACATGTAGCTTGAGGACACCTGGCACTGGACAGCTAGCTAATGGCCTGATTTTCTTTAACCAGTTAGAAGTCCATTTTCCACTGACTGAACAAAATCATGACTGTGTCTCGTGCTCTTCTAAAATTTCCAATTTAAGTGGATTTTTCATTCCTGTTTCCAATCATTATGTGTCTTGTACTGGGCTTTGGTGCAGGGCCTCATTCATTCTCTCTCTGAAACAAGACAGACCCCCTTGAAAGCCTACTAGGAGTAACCTTTGAAGCTCTTGTCTTGGTTTCTCTCATATCAGGCCTGCTTATAGAACAAATGGAAGACACCAAACTGAAGAAGAGTAGAGACTGATCACCTTTGGAGTCAAAGTTGTGCTTTGCCACTGAAACAACAAACTGCAGAAGGCACAAAATTCACTTTGAAGGCAAACATTTCTGGTTTGCATCACACTTTCCACACTTTCAATACTGCTTAGTGAGTATCAGATGAGTGATTGCAGGCAACTGTAGCAAGGACTGCTTGACTTGGACTGGGACAGCCAGGAATTAATTGAAATCAGTAGGACATGCAATATTTTTCCTTAGGTGGCTTCCTGGTTGGCGGGCAGTGACTCACTGGTCTCCAAGCCTGTGTGATTGGGGCCTAAATCTCTTAATCTTTGTTGCAACCTAACTTCTAGAAGACAGTGCATCTTTCTTTTGGTGTTAGACTTATTTAAAAAGGCACACATTTTTGGATTTTATATTTAGGTCACTGAATACAGTGATCTAAAAACAGCTATTAAGAAAATTAAGTATACAATCTAATACAAAGCTGCTAGCACATTACAGGTACTCCCACGGAAAAAGAAGCAACGACTGAATATACTGCGTGACAGCGTGCCTGATGTCAGACAGAACTGTCTATTTATTCCGTTTCTTTCCCATCTTTCGTCTGGCATTACCTCCACACGGATTCCATCTTCCTCATGCAATAGCACACAGCTTGACAACCCCGTTAGTCTCACCAATGCAAGCGATTGGTTAATCATTAGTCCTCAAGCAGCGACCATTCGACAAACTTTTTTTTTCATGAATCTGAAAAACTAGTCTTTCATGTCTCGATACAAAACAAATCAGTCAACTTGGTGAAGTGGACAGATTCAAAGGTCTGGAACCAGGCGGGAGTGACGGATATAACTAAGAAGAAAGAAGAAAAAGTGTGAGCAGATAGATGGAGCAGTATGTGCTGGCTGATCTGAGAGCTCCATACAGAAGTATATGGACACCATTAGACCTTGAGTGGAGATGGTACAGGAATCCACGCTTTAGCTTTGCGGCCACGGACAGATCGTCAGGATGGCATTTCTGGAATGTCTAACCAAAGTTTTGGAAAGCTCGAGGGATAGTGAAATTATACACCCCCGCATACGAGCTCCGAGAGCCTGCAAGTTGTTACTGACAGCTCATAAGAATGCAACTTATGCATCTGTTTACTAACACAAGTACTTTGTTCTAAACTCCAACAGGGTCACGTTCCTCTACCAAGTCAGCTTCAATTCGCCATCAAGGTAAATGCTGTGTGAAAACATTCCCACACACTGGCGCAGCATGACAGGAGCTGGTTTGAGTTTTCCGCACTGATCAAAGAGAGTTGAGAGTGGAGTCTCATCTGCTCCAACACACACATGATTTGTGGGGCTTCATGGTTCACAGCGCCCCACATGCTGACGTCAGAGAAGATCAACACATGGAGCAGGGGACTTGTAAAAACAACACAGGCATTACGTCAACGGCTACAGAGCAGAAGCACACTCTATAAAACCCTCGCATATTTACCTGCAAAACCAGGGGATTCTGTTGCATCGCAAGTGAAGTACTGGGATGGACTCAAAGGTGTTCCCATCAACTTTTAACTTTCAGGACTCTTGGAATTCGATTGTTTCAAAAAAAAGGAAGAAAATGAAAAGAAAAACAGGGGGTCTGTGTGAACAACTAATAATTACAAGTTGTGAGATGAGAAGAGAGAACAAAGAAAACAAAAACACATCTTTGAGCGTGAAAGGCTGTTTACCCACCATCACCACCTACCACCCCTTTGGGCCTCCCTCTCAGACACGTGTCATTAATCATTCTTTCTCTCAGGCTTGATTGATGCTCCCTCTCCCAACACAGCCATGCGTCACTAATCATTTCATATGAGACTACACGCAAAAGTGGGAAAATTGACTAACCATTAAGAAACCATTTATTGCCAAAGGACGACATTAACTGCCTAACATTGACTGGTGCTTACATTTAAAGTTCAACCTCATCAATGGCCAACGCAATAAGAGTATTGACTTGAAGTCTGCTCATTTAGCAGAGGCATACAGAAATATCTCAATCTATTTAATTTAGGAACTTTCTGTCAGCTACAGTTGCTGTTGTGCTGCTGTGAAGGAGGTAGATCCATATGAGCCATCCACTGCTGATGAATGTATTTTTTCCACTTTGTTTTGTTGCCTGCACTATTCCGCGCTTGGTCAAAACTGGCAGCCATAACGTGCACCCTCTAACACTAAGACAGTACGCTGGCTTTCCAGTAGAGTTGCTGAATGTGTGTGTGTAAGAACGATAAGCTCAGACTGGGGGAATCCTGGGAAGGCTACGAGGCATTTTGTGAGTAATCTGACCCAAAGGGCAGGCTTAGGCCAAGCAATGAAGTAAAGGACAATGAGCCAGAGCAGTCGAGAAACTCATACACAGCGGCTGCCCCCAAATGACTTTAGACACGCTTCTATCCGCAGAAACAGATTATTGCTGTTTATCCTCTTTTCATTCGCAATTTTTACATGTGTGCATCGGCGTCGTCGGCCTGATAATGGCAGTTCTCCACACCTCCTTCTCAGCTATCGGCAGTCCAGGCGCGCCGATGTGTGCTTAAAAAAAAATCAATTGCTAAAGCTGTGAGATGAGAATGTAATACTGAATACATTTTGTGTTTCTCCCTCTAATCTTCTCCCTCAACATGTCAGGCAAATTTTGCTGCCTCTGCCAAATCTAATATAACTGGCCCCCTTCTCCCTACAATGCGTGCACACGCACACACACACAAACAACTCCAACACACAAACAGGAGAGCAGACTGGAAGTAGGGAGAGATGGTGGTAATCACAGCCAAGAGAAAATGAAATATGTATGAAAATACCACGTCAAAGGAAGAAGCGCATTCTTCCCCTCCAGAGGATAGACCATGCATGTCATCTGGATGCTGCCTGTCTCGGGGCCTCTGTGTTTCCGCTCTTCAAACTCATTCACCGAGATCTGAATTACTTGTATTGAAAGATAACACTTGCACACAATGCGTTCAGGGTTCAACCGCACGCCGCCCTGCTCCCCCGCACCGTGTGCATCGTAGGTAGGTAAGTCCTCTCCGCCTCTTCCCATCGTATTTCCCAATCCTGTGGCTTATCACTTCTCCCCTTGAAACACCTACACTTTCCAGTTTTAACAAAATCTGCAGTTCGACTGCGGTTGGTAATTTATGCAGCGATTTATCCCACCACATCTTGTGACCACCTGTGAGGACGAGATAGCATTCTTGGTACTATTAAGCCAGTGCAATTACCAGCCAGGTGGTCTCCAGTTCAGTCAGCATCTTAACAGACAGCAGACCTTCACCATGTGATAACTGTGGAGGTTGATATTATAAGGAGGTCTGTTGGAGTCCTAACCAATGGTATAAGAGCTGTGCGTCAGAGAAATGCAAACGCAGCCGTGTAGCTCGAGTGTTTTAGACAGGATAAGGGAGAATAGGGGAACAACACTGAGGAAAATCATCAAAGCATGAAGTCTGCCCATGTTGCAGATGGCTCAGGAGAGGCAGGAGTGTGTTGTCGTCTTTCTAATGACAGCCAGTTTAATTGAAAATCCACTTCTTTGTCTGACAGTAAACAATCCAGTGCAGAGAAGCCGAAGCACTATTCCCTGGCTCAGTAGTTAGCAGTGAAAAACTGAGACAAGAAACTGAAAGGCTAAGAGACTAGAGAAAAGAGAAATGGAGCGGGAGGAATAAAGAGAAAGCAAAGAGAAGGAGAGTATTAAAGGAAGGCACAGATATGGATGGTGTAAGAGTGAATTAAAGATCGGACTGAGATAAAGAGGCAAAACGATGTGAGGGTGGGAGAAAGAAGGGGGGAGAAATTGAAAGAATGGCTGAAGAAAAAGGGGAGGGGATGGAAAGCAGAGTGAAATCCAAGCTCAGCAGTCTTCCTCGGGCTCAATTTCCAGGACATGATTAGTTTGGAATGATGACACGTAATGGGTGTAGCGCAAAAAAAAAGAAGAAAAAAAAAAGCTTTGCTTCCTTTACTGTCCCCTCTCTTGTTCTCCTAAAGAAGCATTTGCCTGGTACAGAAGGTTGCTCTAATACTTAAAAGCTCTGGAGACGAATAAACTTCATTCTCCTTTTGTTCCACAACTGTCATGCTCTAGAACTGCTACAAAAAGAAGCCACTAAGCATCTGACAGCATCTTTTACTGCAAAGCACATCTTGGAGTCGTAGCAAAGTTGCTCTAACTTCCTAATTATTAACTTAAAAGATGGTCTTAAAAAAATGCCAACCATCTGCTTATATGGAGCCCACACAGGCATTCAGCTTCTCAAGCATCCTATTTGTTAGTTGAAATTGATTTGTATGGACCTCGAAGAGCAATAATCACGCCTTTCTGGCTTTTAACCTCTCGAAGACTCATTTGTTAGCATTGTACACAATAACAATGGAGCTTGTTACTGTAAAGGACAGACGTTAGTTCTTGCATACATATACTGCCTTCACCGGGAAAAGGGATTGCATACCGTATTTGCTTAATGGGCTTTTTAACGAGGCAGCTGAAGCTCGGGTATCCAATAACTGCAGAGGGTCATAACTCAATCCCCAGACCCTCTGCATTCAGAAGTGCCATTGGGCAAGGCGTTTCACAGTTAGTTCACAAAGTCAGTTCAGTGCCTTGCATAGCAGCATGGCTGCCATTAGTCTGTTATATAAAACCACCAAGGTTACAAAGTGCTATTAAAGTGCAGACCATTTACTATTTAATGGAAAAAAAATGAAAGGGAAAAAATGTTGTCATAACTTTTGGATGAGTTGTGCATTCTTCTGGTTCAGAATGTTGCCTTAAATGCACGCTGTATCAATTTTCAAAGGAAGAATGTTGAGAGGAATAGATATACGAGAAACAATGAAGAGAGAAAAAGAAGGATTGGGCCATTTCTGCAGGGAATGTGATGACTGGCTGACACAAACACAAGCAGTGCCTAGCAAAACACTGTAACCAGCCCCTTGCAGAGAGCTTAGGACTATGAAAAACCACAAGAGGCCAGAGAAGAAAGGGGAAACAAAAAGCATGAATATATCAGGAAGAATGCTAATTGACCCCAAAACACTTGCAATAGGTTTTAGATTCCTGAGCTCCCCTCATATCCCCGCTCCTCCTCTCACTGTACTTGCCTTCCTCAACTTATAATCTCCTGCTTTTCCTTTCCTTTTATGTTCAAGTCATATCCCTTTCATCACTCTAGCAGTGCGGCACAAATCTATGTCCAAATTTTTTTTTTCGCTGCCTTTCACAGTATCCCAGTATCAGTGAGCAACTGAATAACAGTTTCTAAATTTCCACCTTTGCTTTATATCTCCTTAACCTCATATAGACTGCTCCCTCCCCAACTCCCTGCTGCTAATGCAGAGTCCCAGACAGGGTGTCCTGGCCTGGCTCTACCCTAGTGGGCAACAACCTGGTCTCAGCCCTGAACAACAGATTGACTCCGTCTGTGCTAGCACCCTGGTGGCTAATGCAAATACAAGTCCATCTGGTAATTCTAATCCATCCAAACTCAACCGATGCACAGGCACAGACACACATATACGTGGGCATATGTGTTAGTCCCGAAGGATGGGATCACATCCTATCTGACGGAGCACTATACCGTAAATGTGATTAATTGATACCATCATCATTGTTATAAAGCCTTTGTGCACCCTATCACCTGATGATCAATGAAGATAAATTGCCGGCTGCTCTAGCAGAATCTCTAAACATATTCTTGCCCCCCCCCCCCCCAGGGTAGGTACACGCACTGCAATATCCTCTGAGAGAACAGCATCCACAGAATTTAAACTGCATCATGGATGAGGAACCAAGCGCACATGTACAGGTAGACAGACTAACACGCACGCATCAGCCACCGCTGTAATGAATGTGAAAAAGAAAAGCATCCACACATGCACGCACACAGAGCCCGAGGTAAAACATGAAAAGAGACTGAGTTTAAATGTAAACATGGGGGGGAGGATCACGAGAACTCAGTGGTTTGGGGGTGCAAGGAGATTAGCTGCTGTTAAACAGAACAGATACATGTACTAAATATGCTGCAGAGTTGTTAGGCTAATCGCACTCATCCAAGGGATTAGCCCGTATACTTATGTTAGGGGAACCCTAAGCAAGCCAGCACTGTAAACACATTAGTGAGCAAATTACAGAGTCACAGACAGGAGAAGCAGTGTCACCAAAATAAGAATAAAATCACCATCTCTGCATATAAGAACGCAGAAAAGCAGGAGGGAATGAGCCCCACTGCAGCCTGGCATATGAATGTAGGCCAAGTGTGTATGTGTGGACGAGCATTTGCATGTCTAAGCGTTGTTATTTGCATTTTTCTGTGTTGGTGCTTAGGTATATGCAAAGCAGCACACCCTGCATGAGCGCAAGTGCAGCAAGTGTGAGCGTGAGCGGCAGAGAGTAGTCAGTGTGCCGAGCCCCTGACTTTGCACATCTCACGCATGCCGGATGAGTTCTTTCTGCATAATCTCATTTAAACCCCCTTCACACACCATAATTCAATTCTCTCTTCTAGACAATGACCATGTCATCTTAATCTGGCAGGTAGATTATACAGCATCCCACACAAGACTGCTAATGCCGAGGAAACGGCTCGGGCTATTGTACGTTCCTTCAAGGTTGGACGAGCTGCTATAGATTGCTTTAGAGGATTGCTTCTGCCACTCATGTTTTCCACCACTGGTTTTCTTGCTTTTAATCTCAAGAAGTTTTTCCCCCTCTTTCACCATCTGGGAATCCCGATTGTGTTTTCCATGGGTTTGATTGGTTAAACTTCAATAGCCCCAATGGCACTCTGCTCATACCCTGCTCATCTGTTTACATATTCCTCTGAATACTCATCAGTTATCTCGAACAAGAGCCACCAATGTGTGGCCCTGTCATCACAGGAAGGCGCCTTGTTCTAACCCTTCAACATTACACAATAACACAGACCAAAAGGCAGACCTGTCATAAACATCTGCAGGTGCTAAGGCACGGATTCGCCGAGAGGCACCGAGCTCGCACAGCTCAGCTTTCGATCTACAGCTCTCATGAGACACAAGTGGGTAATTGAGCCAAAACAAAACCAGCTAATAATCTGAAATTCTACAAATCCTGTGAGATAGTGAATCAGATATAATTAGAAATTTTAATTACTGTCAGCAATCAGCTACAACATTTAGACGACATGGAGTGGCAGGTGTGAGCACACTGGTTGTCCTGCGGTGAGGACCTGATGCCGCCCAATCAAGTCCCCCCAGCCTGCTCAATCGGATTAGGACTAAACCATTCAGCCATAACAGGGCCTTTAAGACCTTCCTTCATACCTTAACCACTTATCCTACCTTGATCCACCCAACAAGGTTTCCTAAAGACTAAGCGGAGCATCACTGCTTGTCTTGAGGGGAAATTTTAAGAAAATAAAGCCAACTTAGTGGTGACTAATAAATAGAGAAATGAAATGATGATCATCCAGTGTGTAAACCAAACAAACCTGCAGGCACAGTGTAAACGCTGGAGCTGGAGCCGAAGCCTCAGGATCACAGAATCACTAATGAACTGTGATATGGGGCAGTGTTATTAGAAATGCACAACAGCACTACAATAGCCTATGATTTTACCCTCCAGGCCTCCTCCAGCTAATGAAAAGCAGAGACACAACAACATTCCTCAGATGATGGGTACAATAAACAGATACCAACACAAACACAAGAGCCACACAATGAAAACAGCATTACAGTCCGACCACAAACCCCTGGAATATTGTAAAGAATAGACAGCGGGCAAAGACAGTCATGAAATTTTGCTTATTCTGAGCACGACCACAACAAGTCTCACTGTAAATTATTAGTTTAGAGTTCCCTTTAACTCGGCGTATTTAAGTCACATCTGCTCTGTGGCTGTTACATTGCAAGCCCAGTTTGACTGGTATTATACTGCATTGAGTCTCTCCAAAGCCCCAGAACCAGGCCACCACCACTGAAGAAGAGACTGCAAGAGCACATGCTAAACTGTGATCCAAGCATCTACGTTCATCATGTGGCATTGCTGAGCTCAGGCAGCAATCACATCAGTACAGTTTTCCTTTTATCCTCTGAGCATTTGTCCCTTCTGAAGAGATCTGACTGTAAAGCAGAAGGTTTCTCCTGCCTCCGGGCTGTTCCTGTGGAGGTCCTCTCCTCCTCTGATCAATCCCCTGTGTCCCTTTGTGGCTCATCCAACACACCAGCCAAGCAGACAGGCTCAGTCAGACCTGCTTTTAGCTTACTTTTGTCTTTTTCTGTTGACCAGAGGGAATGCTCTCCAGCTGGACTAAGTTTGCCTCTCCGCTCTTTATCTCCCCATTTGCAGACTGCAGTTGTTTTTGGGTGACACATTACTGGATTGTCCTTGCCTTGTGAATATGGATGTGTATGCTGGGGAGAACGCCAGGGTGCTCGGTACACTGTAACCTCTGAAGAATGCATCATCTCCTCTCCACAGAATACATCTCTGTGTTCATTTCTCTATTGTGAGCGTCTCAGAACAATGCAGCCAGTGTGAGCCAGCAGTGTAAAGTGGTCTGTGGTGCGAGCAGGTGTCTCCTGACTTGATCCCAGGGGTCCCATGTCGAGATACTCTTCTGATACCCTAGCACATCTTACTGCTTTGAGGATGTGGTGAGCAGAAGCCAAGCTGGACAAACTGAAAGGGCTCTAAAGATCAGGTTTTAAACACAGTAAGCAATCTGGTTTTCCAGATGCTGTGGGGTGATGGAGGGTAGATTTGCACAGCGTAGTTCATAGACAGCTATTAGGACATCTCTTCATTTGGTTACATTTGCTACTTAAAATCTATTCAATACACGTAGCAGTAATTTTTACTCCTTAATTGCGCTGAGATTGTAAACCAAACTAATAACTGGCTCCCATCCCAGCTTGTAAGATGGTCAAGAAGTACATCTTATAGTACTCATTGTCACTGATTAATGGTCATCACAGTTTGCATATCAAAAATCATGGAACTAAATTTGAGGTTCATTGTTAGCATTATTTAACTGTACTGTTAGAGACGCCTGCAGCCAGCTGAGGCTGAAGAAGCCACTCAAATGAGCGATAAAACATTTTGTACTGCTGATGAACAGGATCAACAACCTGGGATTTCCATACCTGGGTTACTTTACATGTCACTTTACAAGTCACAATAAAAGCTAATCTGTGTATTGCTATATAGCAAGATAGTGTAAGACTACTGTTATCTTCACAGAAAAAGCATAAGGGCACTTGATAAACCAAGGAAAGCCAAAAAACTATAAATGGATTTTAATAAATTCAGAATTGATTTGTTTATAGACTGATCCGTTTCCGTCAGCTACTGGAAAAAAATAAGGCTGCTTTGCCAATCTTTTCCGCTTTAACTGTGGACAAAGATGTCAGATAAATGGATCGAGCCATTTTGTGTGTGAGTGGCTGCTTTTAAGATATTCATCCAAGTTTGTCTTTGTACTTGTACCCTGCTGGGTTTTCCAGTTGGAAACTGAAACCTTAATTTCTATCCTTTGGAAGACTTACTGCAGTCAGAAACACTTTTGTTTTTGTTAATGTCTGCTCCGTTTCAGTGTTTTAAAATCACATTTTCTGTCTCCATCAAGTTAAACTGAAAAGTAAAATCATGGCTCACACTTATATGGGTACATCCAAATAAGGTTTGTATGCCATCCAGGTTTTAACCTTGTCAGGTGTCCCATATTCAAAAGGACAAAGCAGGCTTTTCAAAAAGAAGCAGGGTTGTGCTATAGAAAGGAAAAGCTTCTCTATATGAGAGGAAGGTCATGGATAAATATAACCTCACCTCTCACTGCCCATTCTGTGTCTGCCACCACTTTTACTCAGTTGAGGTCCCAGCTGCACCGTAGTCACAACCAAATAGACAGCTGGCAGTCAGTTATGTTCCCACACTTCACACTGTGAACAAGGTCCCTTACCACCTAGCAATGTCAAAGGCACCATTCAGACACCCCTAAATATTTAATCAGGACAAGTAGAAGGCAATATTCTACATCCACAAGCATTAAACATTTAATACCCGGCTGACATGATATCTAGTCAGCCGAGACTTAGACAAGAGAAGCGAGCAACGGAGAGCTGCAGGCACTTATTCCTTCCTAGTTAAAATACACAAAGAAAAAAAGGAGAAAAAAGAGAGAGAGAGAGAGAAAATGACACTGTGCCAAACACAGGTCAAAGTTAAGGAACAGACACACCCACGGAGAGGCGTAATAAACCACACACAAACCGGTGAAGTTGAATTTCTGCACAAACATATATCATGCGTGAGAGGTGAAGCAGGGAGGAGGCTCGCGAATCCCATCAGTCATGGCTTTAGACTGAGGTTAAAAGCAGAGGCGGCCAGCTACTGCCAGCACACACAAACCAACCAAGGACAGCGGGAAGGGGGAAGTCTGAGGGCAATACACGGAGCACAGCAATATATGACATCACAAATCTGCACTGGGCTTGATTTGTCTTGATTTGTCGATACGACGCGCAGCCTATCCTTCCAAGTAAACAACATCCTGTGGGATATTACACATTCGTTTTCTGGTCTTCCTTTTTATGCTGCTGCGTACGTGAACAAAGCTGTATGTGTAACACCTTTGTGGCTCTGGAGAGAGAGGCGCAAAATCTGACTCAACATCCTCTGTGAATTTTCTCGAGCTTCACATTGTTGCTGATGCTTGTTTCGCCAAAGACTCCTTAAAATTAGATTTGGAATCTCAAGGCGACGCGCGCCTGCTTAAAGAAAGGAAACTGAAATTGAAATTGCTGGCATAACATATCGGAAACGCAAATCTAATTGATGGCAGTCAAGGTGTACGCTTTTTGTTTTTTCAAAGAAGAAGAAAAAATATTTGTATATCTCTTACTGCCGCTTTCATTTCTTAAATCCTTTTTTCATTCTGGCATTTGGAGCTCCAGAAGGTCAAACGTGTCCACACATTTGACCTTCTGTACACAACTGTCTGCATAAGACAAAATGCATCAGACACTTAGACTAAGATGAGCAGAGACCCTGAATCTTTGCAGTGAATGCAAAGTTGTCCTGCATATATAACCAAGTGACTGAATTATTAGGTCCCTAATTCTATAAACGAATATAGAGTCTTCAGTGTCTGGAGAAAGGTGACGTGTGTGGTCCAAGCCAATAGTATCAAGTGGAGAGCATACAGTGTACACCATGCATTCAGACAAACACACACACACAGGATACAGATGCAGATACTGGAGGTGACCCAGCGCAGTGACAGGGTGGGACGTGACTTGATTAAGAATGGGGAGGTAAGAGTGATAAAGTAGCACCTAAATCCACCCACATCCTGTGACCCTGCAATAAGTCAAACACCAACGACAGGCACACACAACATAAATAACCCTGTCTGAAGTCAGCTCGGAGTGGCCCTCCCTCTCCTCAGGTTCAGAGTCATTGTTTGACTAAACCTGAGACAGAAAGAAAAAGTTTTCTTTAGGGAGAACAAACACCGAGTGGACGTAACCCCCCCCCCCCAAATAATAACTAACAAGTTGCTTAAAGGTGGCTAAATCTAACTTTCGGCTCTCCCGAGTCACATGCACACAGGCTAAGGAAAACATAAATAGCTCGCACACCAAATTCTCCAACGCCTACTTGTGTTAATTCATGCAATCACACCCAAACACATCATGTGGGGTTAATAGAGCAGGTGTCCACTGCAGAGCGCTCTCTGCATCCTTGGCTCCCGAGCCAATATTCTGGGGCTAATTTGAATAAAAAAAATCTGCAAACATTTGCTGGACGATTCAGGCTAATGTTCAATCTGCTGCTCTTTGACACAGTGCCACCACGCATCTCATTTCCATTCCTGAAGCCTTACCACCAACCTGCCAGCGCTGCAGAGTCATGTGGTGGAAACGGAGCGCGAGGGAGGGGAAACTGAGGGATGAGGAAAGGGGGATGACATGTTTTTATTTATGTAGACAACAACTCTTCGGCATTCAGCTAGAAAAATAATGGGAACGGCACACGTAAATGTGTCTAGCGGAATATCATCAAGGTTAAGGAAGAAAACAGAATTCCGATACTAACACAAAAAGCACACATATTTGAGGAAACTGCATGAAACTGCAGGGAGTGTCTTAAAGTTCGGGGTTAATACTACTCATAGGTGCTGGTATTCTCAGGATGCTCTAGAAGGAATGCACACATATACTATGGATCCATCCAGGTTAATATGTATTTGCCTTACACACACACACACACACACACGCTCAAAACTCCTAACCACCCCAAAACAATAAAAAGCGAACGATAGAGAGGAAAACCAACAACAGCAAGACAGTCACGTTTAGAAAAGTAATAAATGAGGGGAGAGGATGGGGGCAGGAAAACATGCTCATGTGATGATATACCGCTTTTCTTTTATGCATAGCAAAAGTTTCCACTCAATTTCCTCCTCTTATTTTGGCACCATCCCGAAGATAATATCTCTCTGTGTCTCTTTTCAGTTTCAAAGGGATGATGAGGGTTGCATAAAATTAGCTACTTGATAGGGAGACCGTGACCAGGGGCAACATGGAGGACCTTGTTTCCAAAGAGTCTCGACACACTCGGCTCAACCCCCCATATCCCCGAGTAACAACTCGAGATCAGATAGAAAAGGGAGAGGCCTGTTTAAAATAGCACCCCACAGACACTCTTCTGAATTTTTGAACAGCAGCGAAAAAAGAAAAGAAAAGAAAATATATAGGGCATAAAATCATGAGCTTAAATTTTCTACATGCTGAGTCTGTTTTATAAGCTCCTAACACCCAAACCTAATAAAGCACTGAGAGTGTATATTATGGATGTATATTGTTTGTTGTTGCCAAAAGGAAGCAGAAGCTCTTGTCAAAAAACCAAAGAGGTGAATCTGTCATCTCACACGCTTCATGCACTGAAAAATAGACAGGTCCGAGCCTTAAATGCTTCATCTACTTTCTGGTATCCCAGTCCAATTACACTCGTCCCACCAAGCCCTTTCTTTCCACAGCCTCACGGGCTGTCAGATTCTGATATGGAGGGCGTTGCAATATTGAAGGTCGGTCAGTTCGCACACTTAACCTCATTTCCCCACCACTCTGCTCTGCCTCTCCCAGAAGAGCTTTTTTGATTGGTGTCCATTTGAAAAGCGGGCTTTGGGTTTGACGGCTGCGGTGCGGAGGGTGGTGGTGGTGGTAGGGGAGGGGGGAGATCAGAGCAGCCTCAGCACAGCCTGAGAAAGGAGCTTTTTCGGAGCGCGACTCCTGACTGTAGCCTGCTATAATGGTTTTCAATTAACCAAGGGAAAAGACTGAGTACTAATCTGGGCTAGCACAGGAGAACCATTCATGCAATATTCATGTACACAAACTAATGAAAGCCCAGATTAGCCTACATATTTACATGGGGTCGGGAGCTACGACGTCCACACATTAAAGGAGTGCGATGCCAAGAGGAGAGAAAGAAAAAGATGAGAACTGTACACTGGGAAATAGACTCGGAAAAAGAGGAGATAATGAAGTGAAGAGAGGAGATCAAGAAAGAAAGGAATCAAGAGGGAAAAAATGGGCGGGGGTCAACGGGACATGAGGAAGACCTTGAAAGAAAGGGAAATAGAATCACGAGATAAAGGGGTGAAGAGAAGCTAGAGGAGGTATGACTCCTCTAAAGGAGATTAAGGATCATCTGCATTTTGTCCTTTCATCTGCTTTTGCCGTAATCATCCCTCTCTAAAAGGCAGGCACCAGCGCCCCCCCCCCCCCCCCTCCCCACACACACACACACACACACACACACAGACAGACACTCAGAATGACACCAATCTGAATGAGTGATCTTGACAAATTGGGCTGCTTGAGTAAAAGAGGGTGCTCTTTTGACTGAGGAGAGGGCTGCAGACAGACAGCGGGGCAGGACAAAGATATAACTGTAATTGGCTGCTACGCTCTCCTTCCCCTAATCTACCGCCATGGAAAGTAGGTGGACTGGAGAGCCGAAATCCAAAAAAACCCTCCAAACCAATCATTTCAATAACGTTTCAAATGCATTATTGAAACGTGCATCAGAACAATATGAGAAATTCATTTGCGAGCCTTAGTAGGTCACAAAAGACTTAAAAGACTTCAAAGCTGGATTAATGTGTGACTGGACATAGCAATTCCACACTGGCTAACTTCTTACCAAGCATTAACGCTGTATGTCAAACAAGGAGCTAATCGTGGGTTTAGTTTGAAAATATCCTTTGACCTTTTGTAGAGGTCCCAGAATTAATTTTATGCTCCACAGATATCTAA
Organism: Pelmatolapia mariae; assembly: GCF_036321145.2. Classification (NCBI taxonomy): domain Eukaryota; kingdom Metazoa; phylum Chordata; class Actinopteri; order Cichliformes; family Cichlidae; genus Pelmatolapia; species Pelmatolapia mariae. The sequence continues at coordinate 17,138,868 of NC_086237.1, read as the reverse complement.
TTTTATGCTCTTACGGACTTATACATTTGCAGAATAATGGAAATGTCCTGATATTTTTCTTCACTTAGGAAGCCAGTGAGCCCAGTCCACTGAGGAAAGGGGGAAAAAAAGTTTGGCGTTAAAGCGCCTGCTTCTGGTTTATACTGCAGCCAGTGTACAAGATTCTTGTGTACAAAAGCTGATGAATCTACAATGAAACGAAACACAGTGAGAGCCAAATTTCTGGCTGATTGGAGAAAATCTCAGATTCTCTTGTTTCCAGAACCCGGGGAGACTAATGAATTCACACTTTTACCAATGTGCTGGGCTAGCAGGTTCTCCCAAACCCACCCACCCCCCCTCCACTTTCTTCTACCTGCCTCAACTTTCAGTAATGAAATGTGAGAAATGGGCCAATTTACAGCTGAGGGCTGTTTCTTCCTAAGAGACAGAGACATAAAGATGGAGTACAGAGGATATGCAGAGGTAGATGAGGGGGTTTGGATTTAGACAGAGAGAAAAAAGGCAGGGAAAAAAGAAGAAGTTGCGAGACAGGAAAGCAAGATGTTGGCGCTAATATGAGTGTCATCTCTGAGGGAAGACAGAAGTGCTTGAATTGCATTTTTGGCCTTTAACTTCTCTTATACAAAAAGAGACTGGAGCTGAGGAGCGGCTCTTGATCTTTCCAATCAGCTACCATGACAAGAGCTGCTCAGATATTCAACAAGCAGAAACAAAAGAGCACGTCAGCACGGAGAAGTTCGCTACGCTCAAAAAGTTTGACAGTAAGATGCAAAGAAGCTGGAGAGGAGTCGGCAGAACAAAGGCAGCGGAAAGAGGGACGAGGTTCTCCACCATCTGTTCGTAATTACGTTTGAAGTCCACGCTGCAGCCGAAACGCTTTTAAAGTCCAACATTTTCCTATAGACCAACGCCACAGCGCCTAATCACGACGCTTCTCCTTTAAAAACAAAGAGCATGACGCCATCTCTGTTGAGGTGGTCACATGTGTTGTTGCTTACAGACAACAGGACAACGCACACAAGTGTTAGTTGTCTGAAGCCACATGTAGAAGCTATGTAGTACAATTTTCATTTCGAATTCACCGAGTGCCGACACACCCACAGCACGTTTGACAGACGTGATGGCAGTTTGGGGGCAGAACTAAGCAGAGCACAATCCACAGACAAAGCTTTCTGATTGCTGTGACATCACATCTGTTAACTCCTCAAATACCGCTTTGAGACGATGAGCCCAGGAGGAGGTGGGTGGGTGTGTGGCTAGATGAATGGGAGGAGTCGTCCCCCCCCCCCCCCCCCCGCCCCCCACACACACACACACACACACACAACACACACTCTCCCTTTGGGACCAGTTACATTTTCATTTGATAGAAACTGGAAAACCACCATCTGTAATTAGATTACACATAGATAGACGGAATCAGGAAAAAAAATCCTTGGTTAATTAACTCAAACCATATTCTAATCAGGTTTCATACCCCCCCACCCCAACAACCCTCCAATCTGAATCTTTTCACAAATCCCCCGGGGACTCACCATCACACATGCCAAGAAGAGAGAGGCATTCAAACAAGATCATCATTTGACACTAATTTCCCAAACAGGAAAGCACTTAAAGATGCAGCCTGATTGTGATAACTAAGCATGTGCATCAAGAGCTAATGAGGAAAAAAAAAAAAAAGAAGTAGTTACAGAATGTGCACAGTCCAATAAAAAGGTATAAAGAGATCTCTCTGCTTCGTGTTGTTGTGTGCAAGTTTTCCGACGAGAGCGTTTCCTGCGCCGGGGCGACAGTTTCTGTCATTGCAGGAAACGAGGGCGGAAAATTAAATGAGCCTCTCTTTATGGGAACGAGGACAAGTGGCTGTGATAACAGTCAAAGAGGTGCCTCAGAAGGAGTGTTGCCCGCCACATTCACATCTCCATTATCTGTCAACCTGCCAGTCCATCTGTCGGTTTGCTCCGAGGACTGACAAACTCCATTCACGCGAAAACACGTGTCGGGTGCGATGCGAGGTGAGGAAAAGCTGCACCTTAAATGCTGCACAGAAGTCTTGCAGTTTTACTATTGTTTAACTTTCCAATTATGACTTGTGTGTTAGAAATAAAGAACTGAAGTATTTTATCAAAGCTGTCACGCAGAGAGTCGGCAGACTGACAGCTCATTCACGCAGCCATTACATTTGTCTCTCACTTTGATTAGAAATACATTTTAAATGTCAAGTCAGTTTTTCTTCCAGAACAAAGCACAGCATGAACAAAACTAAACAAAAAAACAGAGAGGACACCACCGAAACAAGACGAGTAGGAGATTAGAGATGTCGCGCTTCAATACTGAGATATCCAGTGCATTCTTCAGAAAACACCTATAAATCCATATTTACTGTTTTTGAAAATGTGCTTTCTTGATTAACCGAGCCATGTTTTGCCCAAAGACATCTACACACCATGAGATTCGGTCCTTCTGTGCTGATTAAGGCCGTGAAAGCTGTAATTTAATCAGCAACAGGGACAATCCAACTTATTAAATTAGATTTTTACCACAGTGCTAAAAGGCGCGCTTCGCAACACCAACTGGCTGAAAAACACTCGACACTGTCAACAGATTTGCAGCGAACAGGATTTGACCAAATCTAAATTGTTCCTCGGGGACCGAGACCGCGTTGACACATGGAGGGCTGCTTTAATTTCTAAACACCTGCTCACTCTCTACTTAGACTGCAAAATAAATCCAGCACAGAGCATTTTCTCTACTCCAACAAACAACCCTGCTCTGCCATTTCGCTGAGAGTGGTACACAGCCAACCAATCTCCCCCGAGTGTGCCATGAATGTGTGTGTGAGTGCATCAGAAGAGCCACCATCACAGCAGCCTGCACCTGCTCTGCCTGAGGCCCGACTCTGTTAGCTATAGGAGCAGCAGCACGATGCAGACATGGAGGAAGGAGAGGATGGAGTGGCAGAAAGCTTGGGGAAATAGATCTGTCGGTGTAAATGTCAACAGCTCAGCTCAAACCAAGTATAGTTAAGCTGTATTGCAGTTGAGAACCTAATATGAATTATTATGAGTTTGGAGCTGTTGAACTAGCTGCGATGCTATAAATAATACAATGTCCCAGTTGTGTGGAAGAAAATGCTTCACGGTAGGAAGTTTGTGTGCAGGTTCGGCTGTATCCTTCCACAGATCTGCTTAGAGCAGGTAGCCCGGTGAGGCCTGCTGCTGCTGCTGCTGCTGGTCAGAGCCTGATGGACACATGCAGTCATGTTCACTGACAAGACCCAGGCATGGATAATTTCACATGTCCAAATGCCAGCCAGCATAGCTATGTTACAATGATGTCCCCAGGGCACACACGGTTGTAAAACGTGCACAGCCCAGCGGCAACAAACGAGAAGTATTCAGCGTCTGTAAAATCTAAAACAGCACACACATTCATTACACCGCTCAACATTTTGACTCAGCAACTTACTAGCTGAGCTCCATACAGCTGAACTTTTCTGTGCTGGTAAAGACAGTATTTTAGCCTCATTCCTGGCGAGGACTGCCGTCTACTTTGTGTAACTGATGATTTTTCATAGGGAGACACAGAGTGAGTGGGAGGGAGGGCCTCTCCCGATATGTAAATTGGGAGGGTAATTTCACACATGAACCATTACACCAACTGTTGTGTGCCAAGTTACATTCTTTTGTTCCGGTGACTGATCATGTATGTTTTCTGAAGCACTCAGTGAAGCAGCTGGAATGAGTGTGCATACCATTTTTGGTATTTTTATTGCAGAACACAGAGCAGCGCTACTATACGTGTTCCCGTTCTGCATCATTTCATCATGGAGGACACCCAAACAGGTGGCAAGAAAAGGCAGAAAACACACTTCACGCAGCTATAAATTAAAACACTGCTTAAAATAATGTAACATCACACTGCAGACATTGTGTCCAGTCAGCCCCTGTAGCAGTGCTCCGCCTTGTACAATATATTTAAACAGCTAAGAAGCTGCTGATGCTTGAGATTTCACAGCGGTAACTGGAGCACTCTCCAGACTGCTGAACAATGCCGCTCTATTGTGGCCTCTGACCTCAGCCGCAGGAATATAGATCAGCGGAGAGAAGTGGAGGAGGGGAATAACAGGGTGCAGGAGGAAAAGGAGAAGGCAAAACGATTCGCTATCTGATGGATTATAATATCGCACGGTTTGCATCAATCATGTCCTATCTGACACGAGGATATCGCTCACTTGTCAAGACGACATTTTTCCAAGAGACATCAAGACAAATACCCAAAAAAAGAGTCGCAAACGCATCGGGATACACGAGTTGACACGCACATATTCATTTACACATGTATCATTCTTAAGCAGTGATATATTACAGCTGGAAGTGCTAAGGTCACTGAAATGTAAGCTACATTTGTTGTTACGCAGAAAAAAATCATACACTTTTTCTGCTTCTGGATCACAGTTGTGAACAGAGAGAGGCCAAAGTGAGACGATGGGACATGCGAACGCTGCCTTGTGCTGTAAGCGGCTGGATCTCTATTAGACTGCAACAGAAACCCAACTTAAATATATAAAATCTATGAGGTATGAGATCATTTGAGAAGAAGAAGCATGGGGGTTTGTTCTGTAGTCCTCATTACAGACTCCATCTCATCGGGCCTGTCAGTCACCACCTGTCTGTCTGCCTTGTTAAAGAAACTGGAATCGTGAATCTCCCTTAGGAGACAAGCCCGCTGAGAATATGGCAGTGCTCTTGGCCCACATATCTTAGCAGCTCCAAACATATGGCTGACATAAATATCCCAGTATAAGCCTCATATAAATATATCCAAAACTTACAAGAGGGAGTAGCAACTAAAGCGAGCCTTGGGAAGCGGAGACAAAAAAAGCTCAATGGGTCATGCTCAGCGCCATTTCTCGTTCCTTTCTGCGGGATTTTACAGCCAGCAATAAAAGCCTTTCTTTGCTACCCTCGCCATATCCTATGTGGCAAGAAAAGCAAGGAGAGGCAGGGCCAGCTAGGCCAGATTGATGGTGAGGGGAACTAAAACAATCTGCTCTGGGTTTGGTTGTTTCTGTGACCCCTGGAGAAGCACTCTGCTGAGGCTGTTGGTGTGTGTGTCTGCTACACAGTCTGACTACAAAAACAGTGCACAGCACCTATTTCTTTCTGACTTAAAAGGCGAGAGGGGCTCAGGCTAATCTTGTTTGCTTCTCTCTTACACTATGTGCCATCTGTCCAAGTGGGCAGTGATCATGAAGATGCGGGGGTTAATTAAGTTATGCTCTTTTTTTCACACTCAATAATCATCAATAATCTCCGAAAGGACAAGACGCTGACCACTCAGGAGGCTGTCAATCCATGGAATGGAACGGCAAGTCCAGGCTTAGGGGCAACAGCTAAGCCACGGACACACTCCTGGAAAATTGAGCCTTCAAAGAAGGGCTTATGAATTCCATCTCTGACAATAGAAGAGATGGAATTAGTGAGAGTTAGGGGCATCAGTATGAGACAGGGTGGTATTAGTGGTGCTCTTCACACGTCTCCATCCAGGCTGGATCACAGGCCCCCTTTGGAACACACTAGACGCGATTGTCTGTCACAACACACAGACTGCATTGGTTGGAGACAGCTGCAGGGCCTGGAGACAGGACCCACTGGAAAGCGTCCAGTGTGGAGTTATAAAGGAATGTAGAGACTGTGGTTTTGGCAGCTGCGCTCTGATAAATGTTGTGAAACAGAGAAAAGTATGCATGTTTTAAGGCCATATGCTGAAGCGATGTGGCTCCAGTGCCATTGACAGCCCTTATTCAAAACATGTTTCACCCAGATTATGTCTAAAGTGCTGGCTCTCATCAGCATGCACGACTGAGCACATAATACAGAAGCTTAACTGATGAAAAGACTGAAAAGAATAGAGCTTAAGTCCTACACGGGACTGTTCCACCTCACAGAAAAAGAAAATGTGTTCCAATTGATGTAGTCCATCAAGTTAGGTCCGCCTTATTCCCCGCGGAGGCACCCAGAGACAGGCACCTTCTGAGCCCCAAGAGCAGCTGACCACACCTCTGGAACAATGACCTCAATAAACTCAAACATGGGTCCATTTGCTCAAACAGAATCACTGGAGGGAGAAGGAATGGTGTAGCAAATCAGAAATGAGTGCTCTGAGGCTCGGAGGAAAACATTACAAATGGACTGTTCTACACATAAATCAATTCTTGTATTTACCACTTGCTATCCAAAAATCCATCTCAACACTCACAGTGGAATGTGCAGGTCCCAGGAATGAGGATTAATGAGAGCAGGATGGCCCAGTCACCATTGTCTCTCCTGTTGTATTTTGACAGCACACTCCCAGGAGTGCCTTACCAGCAAATGCCTGCAGACCACTGCGTCACAGTATGAGAAAGAGGATGCCTAGCATTCCAGGAAGCTTTTCTTTCTGTCCTCCATCTCTGTCCAGCCCTCCCAGCGGGAGGCAGAGGAATGGGATTAACGGAGCAAGTGCGGCACATAAATGTCACCGGCATTGCTGAGTCGTTGTTCCCCACGCTGCAGCCCTCCTTACTTGACCCAATACCCCGACCCCATCCTATCTTTCCGCTCCCCAGGGGGGGACGGGGCAGCAGGCTGGCCACGTAGCTACATCCAGTTCCGCTTGGCGTGCTGGGCCTTAAATACAGCGCAACATCAGGAACAGCAGGTGCTATCACTCCCTATCATTAATTATACCTGCTGCATCACTCTAGGGCCTCTCACTCCTCAACTCCACATCTCCAAATCACCATCTCTTACACACTCTTATTCTTAGCCTGTCCCCATTTTCTCTACTTCAAATCCCAACCACCTAAAAATGCCATCAAGCGCTACAGCAATCCCATTTCTTCTCTGCAATATCCACCCAGCGCTCTGCTTATTTCCTACAGAGCCTACAATCTAGACCCCCATTCATTTGTTCCCTGATGTATTTCAATCTTTGTCCAGCACTCCCGCGTCCTCCCAAGTGAGTCCTCCCTCCAGTGACAGCTACGCTGGCTTTCTTCGCTCATCAGATATCTGTCTTCCAACGCTGTTTTCACATTTTCATGGGTGTTTCCTGCTTTTAATGTATTCCAAAACTGCTGTGCTGCTGCCAGCCATGAGACGTCACACGGACTGATGGAGAACTGGGAGGAGGAGATAGCCCTTTCCCCTCCACCAGTGAGCTCATAAATAATACCAAATCAAAGAGGAAAAGCAGCATGAGAAAATCCTGGAGGTAAAAAGTCAATGAACATGGCTGGAGATGTACGAGCACGCCTGCTGTTGGTAAAAGTCAGACTTTGAAATGAGTCTTGCCACAGAAATATGAGCAGGGGATCCTGTCCATCTCAGGTGAGAAGGCCTTATGTCAACTGTGTAGAACCCACAGAAACATCTGGCACGACCACAAAAACAACCAGTAACTTCCTTTGGACTTGGTCACACTGCCACAAGGTATTATGTGAACTTTAAATGCAGGGGCTGGCTTTTTAAGACCACCAACAGGTTGTGAGCCATTCTGCCCAAGAAAACACGAAGTGACCATGACTTGAAAACACATTTGGCAGCAAAGAAAGGAGAGTGCAGTGTTTTTCAGCAAAAGAAAATCATGGGTAAGGAAAAGAACTTAGTTTTCCTGCCAAGTCCATAATTAATGTCCAAAGCTCTTTGGAGTTGTGTGCACAAACATATGGAGACACCAAAAAACAGCTTTTTTTGATATCCACTGTCTTAAAAGCAACACTCCCACAGGCTCTTCATTGTCTGGGTGTAACTTGGTGCCTTAAAAGTGCCAGTGCAGGCACATTGCCATCTCTTAGCTGACTTCCTGAGTTACCTTTCCCTACAGGACAGGCACAGACGACATTCCTTAATGCTTACTTCCCTGTATGAAACCCATCCAAAAAAAGACTGCAGTGGCTACTGCTGTACAGCCACAAAAATCCACACAGCATTTTTTACCCTTGCAAACACAAAACACAAGTAGTTCTTCAAACAGAAAGGAGATTTTCAAGACCAACAAAAAATAAGCCATCTCTGTGGAAAATAATGATTATCACTACATACACCTTTACTGAACCAGTATTGGAAATAAAAGTCTAAAGCAGCCTTTAGTCATATGCCTTCCCATCCACGTTTTAAGCTTGTATAACATGGACTTTCTTAATCAGCTCAGTTGTTCAAACCAAGTCTGTCAAATCAAAAGTTAATCACACAATCCCCCTGAATGAAAGCATTTTCACGCTCCTTTCTTTCCACAACAGACAACCCGCTCTGACGGCAACATTTCCTCTCTCTGCTCAACATTGCAGATTAAGAATTTTGACTCATTACTATAATCCATTAGGAGGAGGTGGATGGGACACTCAACCTGAATCAATATGACTCTCCCACACTTATATTGATTGCTCATGCTCTACAAGTGTAGCAAAGAGACAGAAAGAGAAGCTGATAAACACAAGAGCGGGGACCTCGAGGACTGATTGTGAAATTAGTTTGTGTGCACTTTCTAAAGTGAGCATTGGATTCAAAAGAAATTGCTTTCTCCACAATATGCTCCATATTGTGGAGAAAGCAATTGGCTGCTTTCTATTCCAGTAAACTGCATATTTTTTGTTTGTTTGTTGGTTGATTTTTTTTTTTTTTTTTGCACTACCTAAGTTGGAGGACATCTTTGGCAGCCTACCAGAGTTCAGGGTGAACAGACAATGTCAGACACACAAAAACACACACACTATTTCCATGGCAATTCAAAATATTGAACACTGCTCTTTGGGTCTGCGTTTTCTGCTCTAAGTGCTTGTGCTCATCCATATGCATCTAGCATCCTATACAGCCAACAGGTTAATTAATCAACATCAGGCGAAACTGAGTAACCATTTTGCTCTTTGAAATGAATCCCCAAAATGAGCGCTCTGGTGCAACTCACCTCACTGAAATCCACGAAAAATAATCTACATATGACAGACAGTGTATCTTTATGGTGTTTTCAAGTTGAGTACACATGACTGAAAGGCTGGGGGTAGGAATCAGTTCCTGCAGCGTGGAAAGGCTTTTAGCCCTCAAAGGGGGGGAACCTAACGGATGATTTTGGCAGACACACTGCACAGCTGTAGAAATCATTAGGACGTGCTCGCAACATTTATTTTCTGTGTTGATAATTCAACATTAAGGAGCTTGGGTTTTATAATTTGCTTTCATCTCATCTTTCAGGAAGAGATTAGCCACATTAATGACACTTGATGGAGAACAAACAACACAGAGATCTAATTTAGGAAACAGCACTGAAGACCTACAACCAGCGCTAGTGGTAGTGGTTACGCTGTTAATTTACCAGTGCCCCGAATAGCCACAAAGACAGATCATCATCAAGTTGCAGCTGAGCAGAGGAAAAAAGATCTGGGCCAGGAGGAAAAATCCTGCAAGTGTTTATGCTGCTGTCGAACAAAGTCGTCTGAATGATCCAAAACAGCTGACAAATGAAGGAAAGGACTTACTCATCCTTTCATTTTTTTTTCTCTCCTTTGAATCCAGACCATAGTAAAGCTGCTTCTGTAAAGGGAAAAACTGTTTCTTGTCAGACAAGTGCCCCCTGCTGGTAAAAATCCTAATCTTAGGCATTTTTGTGCTACTATTTTTTTTTCCTTTTTTTTCTTTTTTTCTTTACAGACCCCAGATGATTTTCAGATATTTTCCATGCTGTAATACCCCACGGCTATGAAAACTGAGCAGTGATAGAAAGCAATAACAATACAACCTTGAGAGTAAATGTATATCTGATCATGGAAACAAGAAACCTGGACACATGTTTTAGTAATCCTAAAGAGAAAATAAAATGTTAAAAGAGGCATTTAAGAAGTGGTGCCGGTTTATTCTGAAACTTTTAGCAGAATGTTTCCTTTCTTTTTCCACACACTTTTAAACCTGACGAGATTATTTTTCATTTTGACACTTGATTGGGCGATTTATATTCCCACAACTCCAGAGGTTCACTGCCCCACGCATTAATCACTGATGTCTTGATTAGTCCAGATCAGGAACGCAGGGCTGTCGGATGTTGTAAGGAGGTACAGGGCATACACGACAGCAGTATATGGGTTAACATGGTCTTCGTCAGTGCATGACACATTTTATACCCTGGCATGTGCGCTAGTAATGTGAAATTAAATTACATGTTATAATTAGCATGTGATTACTGTACTCGGAATCATTAAAACGGATATTCTGTGGCAGAAAATATCCATAAAGATCAAAGTGTAACGGAACAGAAACTTGCTCGTCCTTATAAACTCTGCTTTGGCTACAGTTTAATATAGTTTAGTGCACAACGTTAATGTGATTACTACTATAGGTGTAGCCGATCATTTGTAGTAAGCGAACAGGCAGAGCGGCAGTCTGTGGCCGAGCCCCTCTGCCCAACTTGTGATCTACTAGAGAAACGTTATCATCAAAATATCTCAGAAACACTCACCTTCTTCCGGGGCTGCCATTTCATCATATTTGTAAACCAAAATGGAACAGCATTAAGATATTATATAAGAAAGGAATGTAGATTCAAAGAAATCCAGAGCGCAAGTCATGCTGCCTCTCGACTTCCCTCGATTTTGCAGCAGATTTTCTCCAAGGAGCTATGCATGATGGTGTGCGAGTCTCAGCTTTGCGGCAATTTCGGGGTAGACAGCACAGTCAACAGAAATCACACAACGGTTAAATCCACAACTGAAGCTCGGAGGATAAATCAGAGACACATTGTGTCAACTGACACTGTTTGGGTAAAAGGTTCCTGTGCGTAAATCCAAAGTCCGTAATGAACCCGGTCCCTCTTCACTCGGCACGCAAGATCAGCGCCACCGGGACCAATCGGGATCTTGTTTCAGGAAAATTTATTCTTAAAGTTTTGTCTTTAAAAGAAGAAGAAGGAGAAGTCTTCCCTATAATAAGGTTACACAATTTAGTCCAGCGCGGTGCGAATAAACTGTGTCCAATCTGTCCTAGTCGATGCGGAGCAGACCACAGGGAAGCGAAATGACTACCAAAATGCAAAAACACTCATCACAAGTGGTCAAATCCCGTTTTCCAGCGGCCGAAACACACTTTTGGAAGTATTCGTAGAGAAATAGTCACACAGCGGTCGGTGGAGACGGCGCGACAGGCAAAGATTACTTTTATGAGAAGGGGGGGTTCAAGCACCAAAAAAAATCCCTGGAATTTCTGCAGCTGGAAGGATATCCTGGTTCACGCAACAGCAAAAAAAGAAAAAAAGAAAAGAAAAACTGGACTACAGCTTTCTGATGACTTCCTTCCCTGCGCTCCTCCAGCCTCACAGTTTAGAGACTTGTAGCAGTGGAGCTGAGCGGTCGTAAGGTAGCGGGGTCATAGCGCCGCCGTCCAAAGACTTGCCAAAAAGTACGCTTTACATTTACGCACTTAGATGGTGCTGCCACCCAGACAGGAGGCGGGCTGTGGATTGGTGCGTCGCTCAAGGACACATCCCTAGATCCTAAATCCTCGAGCAGTCTCTCTAACCACGTGCCAATTGCTGTGGCAGCCCAACATGCTTTAAATACAGGACAGGGTTTTGTGATTTGCAGGAAATGTCCTTGTGTCAGTTTAAGTTGTTGGTATAGACCTCACACTCCAACAAACAATAGTCGCACAGAAGATGATTAAAGCTGTTCAGTTCAGTATGAATCTAAAGAATATGTGATTATTTTTCTCCAAAAATCTCCTATAGCGTGACCACGTCCCTACAAAATAAATGAATCTGGGATACTTTACCAAAGCCAAGAGGTGGGTGTATCTAACATCAAAAACAAACTCTGCAGGTTAAATGTTTGGCATCAGCCACTACTTTTTATATGAATACAATTTTACAAATTCTTAGAAACATAAATGGAAGCTAAAGTTTGTTTTTGTAGTCTTTTGCGATAGCCTTTGCACATTGGTATATTCCCTTTACTGTGGACCGTTTTTTCAGCTGCTCATCTGTCTGGTAATCATCTTTGCTCGCAGCAGCGATGCATCCATCGCTTTCTCTTTCACATTTTCTGCAACGCTGTGTTCACTTTTGTAAACAACAGACATTCAAAATGTTGGATATTGTTTAAATATGTGGGATAATTGGACTGGTAATGCTGTGCACCCCCACATAAAGAGGGACGACTGTTGACCTTAGGTCACTAAAAATGTAAGTGTCCAACCTCACACAAAGAAAAATGATAGAGTGAATCTGGTTAGCAGGTCATCACAGTATAAACGGGTGTGAATAAGCTCAAAAAATTCAAATAACACTACACAGTGCTGCTGCATGAGCTTGCTGCCTTGATCATTCTCAATAGAAGCTACTGTCCTTGATTATTTTGAATATTTTCATGGCAAGAAGAGACTGAATTCACACATAAAGGGTACAGTTTACAAAGGACAGAGAGCCTTGGACACTGGAGACAGCTACAGCCCTGTTTCTATACACTTTACGTGTTTCTTCCTGCTGAGAGGAACTGTCAGATGCAATAAACTGTGCAATATGTTACCGCACATCAGAGATCTGACATTGCAAAATATTATTGGTGAGCACGGTTTAAAAATACCTGCTTCTTTTAAATTAAGAACAGAGGAAATGATAACAAACAACACACTGGAATCACCATCAGAGACACACTGAAGAAGAATGACTATCAGCAGGCGATGTGTTGAATTATCAGTGTCTCGTTCTGCCACTGGCCTTTATACCTGTTTCTAATCTTCTAATCTGTGATTCAGTTTTATAAAATTCTATGATTAAAAGTGCTCTTTCAACAATAGTGTCATGAGGGGCTCAAAACTTTTACAACAGTTCAGGTATTCATTTATAATGAATATTGCTTTTGTTGCCTGATAATAAAAGAGGAACAACAAAAAACCCTAAAAATAAACATTAGAAATACCCAGAATTTTTCAATCAGTGCACCACTGCTATCATCAGAAAAACATATCTAATGATGCTGAACCCAGCTCCTGCAGCAAAAACATAGACTACTCATCACCAGATACATGATTGAGCACTAAGAGAGTAACAATAAAAGCTCCTCTCTCTATTTTTCAGAAATGATCTCAAAGTAAAGGGAAAGCTGGATTGAAGAAATGGTCAATATTGAAGTGCAGGTGAAACCAGTTTAACCAGTAGGCTTGTGATTTAAATTGGTTTAGGTAATTGACTCTATGGAGCTGTGAGTTTGTCAATAAACTAGTGTGTCTTCAGGGTCAGCTGGGTCCGCAGTGCACCTAGGGGTCACCAAGATAACAAAAGGCAGCAGGAGGAGGGGCGAAGCTGACATATGGCCCGATGGACAAACTCCTGCTGTGCAAAATGAGTCTGTGAAACACTCGGATGAACATAAACACTGTCACTGCATCCGCATCCGCAGCTGGCACTGTGATCAAAGCACACATTTGTAGTCAAGAGAGGTGGGAGTTATGTGTGCCTATATTATACAGTGTCTATGTTTTTCCCTAGCTTGTATTCCCATGGCCACAAATGACTCCTGTTGGGTCTGTGCAGCACACCACACCACTAAGATACTATTTACACTTGTGCTCTCTTTCATCCACACACGCACGCTCACACATTAAAGCCCCACTTTCTAAAGCAGGTTTACACAGGAGATTGTTTCATAAAAGGCGTTTTTGATGACCAATCAAAGGCCAGCTCAGCGCGCTGTTCAGCAACAGCCTGTCATCTGGCATCTCCATACAGAAGCAGGCTCCCTGTGCGTGCCTCTGCTTTCCCAATCACAGCCGCACAGGAAATCAGACTCCAGCCTTCAGAGGGAAACAACCAACCCCCGCCCCCAACTCTCCCCCCTCTTTCATTTTCCACAACTTGGAGCTGTTTAAAAGTTTGCGCTTCCTTTTCTTGTTCTTGCCAATAACGCCCTCAAAAATGTCTCCGCTGTTTGTTTTGTTCAGAGGGTTGGTGAGTTAGGCTCATCTGCTAGCGTTGGACAACTGCATTACAGTAAAACTAATTCAAGTAAGGCGCAAAGGTCTGTTGCTGTACTACTACAAAAGTTTGCACTGCTGTGATACAACACTGTGAGCCAATGTCGTCACTGAGGATTGCGAAGGCAAAATGTTTAGAGAGGCGCCACTTCAGGGATGTCATTGCATCACTTAATCATAAAATGTTTCTAGTAAAATGCCTCATAGCTGCTAAACTTTTCCACAAGCCACACATTTAATTTGGTCAAACTCTTGGTTCAGATCTGACATAGCCCGATCGGGTGCAATCAACACCCAGGCAGCCTTGTTCAGACGCTTTATGTCCCAAACTGACCTCATCTTGCACAGGTGCATTTAAAGCCATTTCTTAAAAGTGAAATTTGACTATTAACTGTACATGTAAGTCATTCTACTGAGCTGAGCTCACAGCATTCCCCGTCTTATTTGCTAAATGCCTTATACTTCATAGCTGGAAGAACGCTCTTCCACAACTTCATAACTGGGTGGAGGAGGAATCATCCCATCATAAATCTGAACTGCTTAAACACACTCTCTGAGGCTCCACCCAGAAGTATTATTAGAGCTGGCAACCTGTCTGTCGAAATTTGCGACTGAATAGAAGGAGAACTGAAAAGGTATTTAACACACGACTGAAGAATAGCGATCCAAAAGCTCTTCCAAATGTCTGAGTGTAATTTACCCCAGCACAGGCTCTCACTCTGAAGTCCCAACATCAGAGTGTTGCTGAGCACCGTCCATCCCCTCTCTGAAAAAACAGCATCCTTTTAATTTTAGGGGCTGAGGTTTTAAACCAGTAAAGCACACACACTAACACACACAAACACAAGGATATGTAATGTCTAACATCCCCTGTACAGATATATTTACAGGTTAACGTAACAGTACAAACATGGCAGTCACCGTGCTGTTCGGTAGCTATAAAGTGTCAGTGCTTCATGTTGGAAGACGGCAGAACAGACATTTGGTAAACCTCGCAGGCATTCGAGATTCATAAAGCAAAAAGTCTTGAAAGCTCATTTGTTCCAGCATCGAAATTTAAAACATAAGAATATAATTTACGGTATTTGACGGATTGCTTCCACTGCGCGACATGGCAGACGGATGAATCTGTTTTGAAATGCTTAACAACATTAGAACAATAAAAGTGTTAAACAGCAATGACACCCACCACTCTGCTGTGCCGTACATCACTGAAAACAAATAACCCTCATCAGCATTTACTCATTCACCTCTTTTACACAGCTGTATTCTTAGATGATGTTGTGTCAGAATGGAGCCTGCTGTGGACTCTGTGAGATGGCTGTTCATGTGTGTGTGTGTGTGAGTGCGTGCATGCATGTGTCTTAGTTTGAGCTTGGTGTTGATTAAGTGTCTGGAGCCTGAGGGGGGATAATGAGAGCTTCTAATTAATGAGCCTGTGCATATCTCAGAGTCACAGGGTCCTATCTGCAGAGAGCAACTCATACACACAACCACACACACACACACACACACACACACACACACACACACACACACACACACACACGTACAGACATATACATGCACGCATACACAGAAACACACCTCAGTGCACTGTGGGGATTTATCCCTGCGCTTCACAGTATTTTCTCCAGGGAAGCCCAGCTGGGAGTGTGTCACTCTGGCTGCTGTCCCTGATAAGTGTCCTCTAATAGGGATGGATAGGGGTTATGGAGCCCCCGCTATGAGAAGGTCACATGCATTGACCACCCAATGTGCCCCCAAGCTAAGGCTGATGTCACAGGCCCTGAAAACCGTCCCAAATCTTATTTGTTTGCTGGGTCTTCGTGTCACATCCTGACCAACATCACTGAGTCTTTGTAGAAGAACCAATTTACATGAAGTCAGACTACAGTGAGGAACAGGGCAAAATATTTGCTCACCAGTGCAAAAAAAAACTAGGCTGAATCCTTGTGTTGGCAGCTGCATCATTATAGCAAATGCAATTACCAGTTTGTCTGAGTGGGAACGTGCGTCACCTTCTTAGATTTAAAGATATTTTCCAGTATAAGAAGAGAGCATATATGTATCACAGAGACACATAACTGTCTTCCCACAAAAACATATAAGAACATCACTTGTTCCAGTTCAGTGTCTACAGTGTAAGAGCAAGTGCCAAAGACACAGAGCAAAATAAAACACAACAAAGAGACACTGTTATCTTTATTTAACTGTAACCCCGGCACATTAAACTCTACAGTTTTTATCATTATGTGTGCTAACCAAGCAGGTTATATGTTCAGATTATGATCCCATTTATCAAACAACATGATTTTTTTTCTAACTGATACATTATTTGTAACACTGATACAGATACTAATCATTGGTGATGCAAAAATCCGATATTCTGATACACAAGCTGCACATAAAACATAAAGAGAAGATGTGTTAATTGACATATTTACTTGTTCACACTGTGCTCCAATCACCTGATTGTTGTGTTTCTATAGTTTGATTTCTTTGCATGTTTGAATTGGATGGGTTGTTATCGACTTTAGAAATATATTTAGAAATTGGTTAGATGTTCAGTACTTATTTTACCCGTTATAGCTAATATCAGCCAATAGTCCCAAAAGGTTGATTCTGTTCATCTGGACGTAGCGATTTCAGTGGGAGAAACGTTTCGTCACTCATCCAAAGTGACTTCTTCAGTCTCAGCTGACTGCAGGTTTCCCCAGCCCTATAAACAGTACATTTGCACAATAACTGAAGTTATACCACTGAATGAAAAATGGGCTGTGAGGTTGGGGAAACCTGCAATCAGCTGAAACTGAAGAAGTCACTTTGGGTGAGTGACGAAACATTTCTCCCACTGAAATCGCTACGTCCAGATGAACAGAATCAACCTTTTGGGATTTACTTACCTGGATGATTGAGCATGCATCAAGACATCAGCTAATAATGTCATTTGGGTTTTACCGCTAACATGATGGCAAAACCCATTTCTTCTACCATAAGCTTAGCAACACTTTGCATCTCTTTGAAAGTTTAGGTCTAGAAATCTCATTCCATTTTTGGCTCATGTGCTTGAAACTGTGACATGTCTTGATAAACCTGCCAATGAGTAAGAAGTAAAAACAAGTATCAGTGCTAAACAATAAAACGGTGAAAGAAAAAGAGAAAGAAATCTGTGGTTTGAGTTATAATCACGAGTCAAATGTGTCAGCCAGTGTGCGTATTGCAGTTAATTTGCAACTTGTGAGTTGAAGCCATAAAACATCTCTCCAACATAGAACATCCATGCATCTATTCATAAATAATTTAACAGAGGCCTCTGGGGTGTTTTAACCATGTCCTGATGTACCCAAAAGCCCATGTTATTTCCACAAAGGAAACATAAACACTCTTATCTGTAGTCTACACAGCATGTGATTATGCAATTAAAAGCTCTTTTTCTTTTTGAAACATTCTAGAGTTTAATCAGTGATTCCTCACAATCTTAATGTGTGATAAAGACACACGATTATAATCTTTTTATTCTCCTTAAGTCCCATCCACTAATTTTCTCATCTTCCTTTTCCGTCTTCCAATCACACTAATGAAGAAGGGCTTGTTTATCCCCCGGAGTCCCTCGGCAGTGCATTTCTGTTCCGACTTTGTGCAAAGAGAGAGACCTTTGCTTTGGAGATGTGTTTAATAATTCAGTGGTCTTGGACACGGATGAAACGGGCTCCAGCATATTGTTTCAATCAGACCGGCAGTTAAATAAGCACTGGGGTTTGACGTCTGTGGCAGGATCAATAATAACAGTGTTGCCACACACTCCAACGCATGAGACCGAGATCCTGTGTGGTCCCCCTCAGTCTATACACTAAACTTAGAGATGGAACAGGACAATGCATTCGAATGTGTTTGTGTCTATCTGCTTCCACGAATACAAATATACACACACATAAAAACACACAAAACCATGCTGTGGCCAGACCCACCCATCTCTACTCCCTCATTTAGAAAAGCCCCAAAACCAAAAGTATGCCTCTCTTTTTCAATTACCTTTCTTCCCACCATCACTACCACACCAAATCTATCTAAAATTTCCCAGTCTCTTTTTCCTTTCTCTCTCATATCAAATGTATCCATGTGTTACCGTCACACTCCTACACATGCACACATACACACACACAAAGTCATACCACAGTCTGGTAATCATACCATGCACATTAAAGCATTAAAGCTACAATTTATGACTGATGATCTCTTGAGCAGACTACAATTAATTGAAACTAACTGTGCAAATATTTGAGTACTCATAAAATCCTCGCTTTGGTTACTCAAAGTTGTTAAAGGCAAATTCATGAAAGCCAGACAAGAGACTGTGATTTGCTTTAACAAAGTATTTTTTCCTCAATAATTATACCATAATACCTTAATACTTAAGGCTTATTATGCCAATGACAGCTCTTCCTGCCCTCACTAATCTAATCCTGCGAGAGCACATCAGTTGAGAATGAACTCTTTTGAAGCGAGGAGATTTAAAAATAATAAAATGGACTCAGTAAAAAGTCCTTACTTATGCAGAGTGGCAATTGGTAGAAACACAAAGTTGGGGTGTTGAGTACAGTAGATGCTTTAGCGTGACGCTTCCTGTCCCATCGAGCGCACGTAGCTCGTGATCACTGCTGTGAAGAGATTAGGCCAGTCTACTCCTTAAATCACTCTGACTTGAGATCAAAGGGGTTAAAGTCGGATTAGGATTAATGTGTCTTGGTAGAACAGGTGATAATCCTTTAAATTAGCCATGTAGCACAGGCGGGCCTCTTTTTCATCTCAACACCTGACTTACGGGTTGAAATACAGAGAGCTCAGATACAGGAAAGTAGTGCTGTTGTTGCCCTGATTAGTTGTCTTCCTTCACCCTGACCACTCAGATAGCAGGCAGTGCTCTAATGCATCAGCAAGATGACTTCATTTGCATGCAGGCGATGTTTTTCGAGTGTGGCTGAGTCAAACAGCTGTGCTCTCTGCTTCCTTTGAGACGAGGGTTATGTAAAGCGCACTTTTATGATTCGAGATCCTTTATTAACAGGTGGCTAACAGGATATCCTCGGGCAAGGTACGGCAAACACTTTGAGAGAAGTACGGCGTATTGATACGCATGTAGCGGCTCGGTAACTGATCTAGCGGAAGAGGGAAGTCGTAGGGGGGTTTGACTCCACTCCAAGGACAGAAATGCTCCAGTCCATTCCTATCAGACTCTTCACACATGCTGCCTCTCACCCCCACCAGCTTCCTCCCCTGCTGTCAAACCTCCTTGTCTTCTGTTTGACTTTTCTACTCAAATCATCTTCATCCCACTCCAGCTCAAGCTCCTGTCAGCTAAGAGTCTGCAAGAAAAGAGTCCCGGGAAAAATACACCTGGGACAAAATGACTCTAAGTCCACTCTAAGGCTGTAACACAAAACCCAGGACTGTCCATACACCTGTCAAAAGATGGCTAATTAGCATTTTTGGGCCAGGAGTAGCAGTGGTGCTGAAACTGCTCCCCACAGAGCTGCTGTCTGCTACCACAGCTACCAGTTTGGCCAGTGGGTCTGCTCCAGTCCCAGCCATCTGGCTAGCCTGCTAACATCCGATCCCTCGCCCCGACTGGTCGGCCAAAGAAACAAACACAACCTTAAATAAGGTCAGGACGCGCTAAAGTAGCCCAGAAGAGTGAGAGCAGTGGATTAAAACTGAGGAGGGACGGGGTGTGACAGATAAACTAATTGTTGAGAGCTAAAGTAAGAGAGGAACCGTAAGAGACAGAGAGGACACTCCTTCCTTTAAGCGACCACCCTCTGTGAGGCTCAGTGACTGATGAATCCGCCTGTCTGTGTTTCCACACTGTATGTGTGTGTGTGTGTGTGTGTGGGCGCGCGTGTGTGTAGGAGAGAGAGTACAGCATGTAAGCATGCGTGCACGCATGAATACAATCTCGCGTTTCTCAAACAGATCGTGACAGCTCACAGCCGGAAGGAAAGCTACATTTCACCCACAATTCAGCAGTGATTCGTAGATCCACAGCGGGACGTCCGGGATAGATGGTTATTTGGAAGGTCATTAGAACTGCGGTTGATAAAGCACAGAAGAAAGGTTTCCACTCAAGTATGAAACCTGTGAAATATTTACATTCATATTACCGTGACGCTGTAAAGAATATGACTGCACTTTATTTCTTGATGTAAGATGCGGGGAAAAAAATGGTGAATCACACGCCCCGCTGAGCTTTTCCATCCCAGCACGATATCAGACTCTTTATTTTGAATCCCAGCTCTGCAGTTCACCTGCTTAGTGTCGGAAAGCCTGAGGCAGACAAAAATATTTCAATTTGGGGCAGGTTGATAAGTTAAACATGTTTCTTAGTCTGATGACGGTGATGTAAATAAATAGTCTTGATGTGCAGGATGTCCTCTGGTGTAATCTGTGCAACAAATAACAAGCTATAAAAAAAAGAATGGTTTTAAATCCACTGGAGGTTCAACAATGCAAACAAATCTGTATCTGAATGCATAAACGTTGCCTTCACCTTTTCA
Organism: Pelmatolapia mariae; assembly: GCF_036321145.2. Classification (NCBI taxonomy): domain Eukaryota; kingdom Metazoa; phylum Chordata; class Actinopteri; order Cichliformes; family Cichlidae; genus Pelmatolapia; species Pelmatolapia mariae. The sequence continues at coordinate 17,118,314 of NC_086237.1, read as the reverse complement.
AAGTGCCATCTGCTTTAATACTCTCGCTAATCTAATTGGGGAGATTTTAAAAAGTCAAAAGTTTTAAAGGTAAAGGCTTTGCCTTTGCAAAGAACACACCGCTGATACACTCACCTGATACAGTCTAAGTAAATGCAAATTTAAGTGAGAATCCACCGTGCAGCAGAGAGCAAGCAGTGCAAACATCAGCAGTTTTGAGAGTAGGTTACTCTCTTTCTCTGACCCTCATTCTTTCTTGACTCTCAGTCTCTCCATCTCTGTCTCGCACTCTTCTTCCCCCTCCGTGGCCCGGCCAGGACTTCTCTGTCCTTCATCCTCATTCTATTTCATGCCTCGTCCCTCTATTGCTCAGTCCTCATCCATCACCACTCGCACCCTGCACTTCACACTACACCCCCCCACCCCCACCCATTCGGTATACAGCTTGGCCAGATACAGATGCAGCCTTCAGTTAGCCTCAGCGCTGACACACTCCTCTGTGACTCATCACTTCATCTGACTCGATTTAGCATTCATCACATCACAACATCTCTATCACCGTCCAGCTACCGGCTGAAACGCACTGGAAAAACAGAGGCCTGTTTTTGCCAGAACAAAATCTGTGTTGTAACTAAAGGCAATCCAATATTACGATGCTGTTATGATGATGCTTCAAGTGAAAAAGGCTCATTTTCTGGATTTATTCTTAGTTGAATTCAATCATTTCATGAGCCTGGACGTGACTCATGATAAAGAGCTACTCAGAGTGGTAGAGTTAAATGGTGGTTATAAACCAGCCCTTTGTCACTCTCAGTGCATCAAAAATGCCATTTTATCAAAGCTGCTGGCGTCTCCAAATTAAACACAAGGTGACCTTTGGCCTGTCATTTCCAGCTTGTTGCTAATGGATGTTTGTAAAGAACCCCTTACATCACACTTAGATCATGTTTAACTCACCGGATTGTAAAAGGCAAAACGTTATTAAGAGGTTTACCTTTTCAACGCTAAGTCTAATCCTAAGCAAATGCAAATTTAAATAATATTTCAAAATTTGCACTTATGGATGATTGCAAAGGAGTGATGCATGACATTTACACAACTCTAAGTAAACATCATTTTCAGGTTTAATGTTCTATTTCAAACCACAGTCAATCCTAACTGTAAGCAAATAGTCTTTAGTGACCAAAACTGAAACAAGAAATTATCTAAAAGGCGACTTTACCACACCCACTGAACCTAACCATGAAAGTAAAACAAAAGAGGGGTATGAGAGAAAAATACACAAATCAGCAAATGTAAACACAGCAAAACAAAGTTCTGAATGTTTTGAACAGTTTCCAAACCACAGTTCCCTGGCTGACACTCTCCTGACTCACTCCACCACCTCCTCTCCACCCGCCTGATGGTGGCTAGTTATCTCTTGGCATATAACAATGTGTCAAGGCCCAGCTGCCAAAGGACACCTTGTACAGAATTTGGAGATGACAGCAGTGCTGACAGAACAGTAGTACTTCACACTCTGGGATAAACTTGATGGAAAATGGGAGGATGAATGGACACAAGAGGGGTAAACCATTGGTTCAGTGTGCTTGGAACAAGCTAGTGTGTAAGCTGTGTTGCCCAGTCGTAACACTAGAGCCACAATCACTGACCAGGAAACAGATATAATGGATCAGTACTGACCTATCAAAGATATATCAATATCAGCATGTAAGTCTTGTGAAAAAGGAGTTTTATCAGGACTCTGTGCAGTGCTGCAAAAACTAAGCACACACTTACTGTTTTCATACTGATTAACAGGATAAGTAGCTGCCAGGTGCTGCTAGTCACATGCATTTTATTGACTGATCTTCAGTGAGTGTGATCACCTCTATAAAAGCAGAAGTTTTGATGTTTTCTGGAGCATTCAGATTTTAGCATGTTAAATGTTGAATTTCAAACAAGTTGTTTGGAAGGAGAAAACCTCTTCTCTCTAAAAAGAACACAGTAGCTAGGGGTGGGAGAAAACAATCAATAGAGCATACTATCATGATATTTTGGGAGGCAATATTGTATCGACAAAGAGACACCAAATAATTCATTAAAGAAATTAAAATACTCTGGAAATACTGTAAACAAGAGGGCCCCTCTCATGCACCCCGATCCTGAGACACTGCTAGCTGAGCCAACACACTTAGCTTGACCAAACTATCTCTTAATTCAGAGGAAGCTAATTGCTCAGTCACACAAATAGAAACAGGGCAACGACCTCTTTGCATCTACAAAAAAAAAAAAAAAAAAAGGTGGCTCTGTGTCTTCACATTCTGCAACAGATTGCAACATGTGGTGACCAAAATGTTCGCTCAGAGCTTGAGTGTGTTTCACACTCACAACAGCTTTTGATCGCAAGGAGTCTGCGCAGGTCAACCTTTCGGATCCCAAACACAGGAGCAAATCTACAACAGACTAAAAAACAAAAGAATCGAGGTGTTGCAGTGGCCCAGTTAAAGTTCAGATCTCAACCTGATTGAAATGCTGTGTTGAGACCTTAAGAGAGCTGTGGATAAACAAATGCTTGCAAAACCGAAGCAATGTTGTAAAGAGCGCGCCAAAATTCCTCAACAATGATTGGAGACACTGATAAAGTCAAATGTGAAGTTGTTGAAGCTATAGCTGGTGCTGCAAACTACGTGACATAGGGTGTACTTAGTTCTCCGAGTACTGCATGGTAAAGCCCTGTGAGAAGTTATTTCACAGGACTGTGTGTGTGTTAGCCGATGTGCACTGATACCAAATTTTTTTCTTATAGAGCATAATTTAGAAATGATGTCACTACATTGTGCGTCCAGCAGAGCAGATTTCACTCCACTGTTTCTATCAAGCAGACTATTTATAACAGCTGGCCACGGTTTTGTAGAGTCAAGTAGAGTCTTTAGAGTCAGATGCTAAAACTATCCCTTTTCTTTTCAACGTATCTAACACACTGTACAGTATGTTTTTGCATATATACATACAGATATGTATGTATAGAATCAATAACCACACTTTTATTCACTAAATCATAGATGCATTGGCCCCAAAGACACAATATCACTGTACCTGTCAGCCTGAACTCATCTTTAAGAAATGTGGCTTTTGGATGTCTTCAAACCAAACAATATAAGCCTCTTCTTTAAAGCACTGGGGCTTTAAAGGGGCTCAGATTTTGGATCCTGTTAAACCATCCAACAGAGTGCTTTAAACACAGTGAAGACCTGCTGCTTTGTCCTGTCTCCCTCCCCTCACCACCAACCAGTCGTGCCAGATGGCTGCCCCCCCCTGAGTTTGGTTCTACCAGAGGGTTTTTCCTGTTAAAAGGGAGTTTTTCCTTCCCACTGTCGTTTGATTGTTGTGGTTTACCACAATTACCTTATAATACAAAGACCCTTGAGGCAACTGTTGTTGTGATTTGGTGCTATATAAATAAAATTGAACTGAGTAGAATTTTGTGATCCATTTTTACAGCCACAATGTTTAATTCTAACATCCATGCTGTGAAGTAATAGCATTGTTTTTGTACATTTTTTAAATTTAAATCAAAAGGCCTCTATGCCTGTATATTCCTGTTCAAACATCTGGAGCAGCACTTCTGTCCTGCAAACAACAAACAGCCCACTGGCTTTAAATAACTGCAGTGTCTGAAATATAACAAAGACTTCCATTTTGGGTCAGGTTTAGGGTTTACAGGTGCCAGAAAACATGAATACTAGAAGACCGTGTTTCAGGCTTGCCAAAAGCCCAGTAGACTTCTGCCCTTCCCAGCTAAGTAGGCCTAGCATGAGAACCGTTTGATGTGGTTGAAGAAAAAGACCAGGAGATGATGTAATGTTGGGAAAAGCTGTGTTTTGAGAGTTGCAGAGTTTCCACACTGTGTCCCAACTGCATCTTCCCACACCCCAGCACCTCTCAAAGGGGCTGGGCATCCCTCAAAACTCCCCCCGAAGAGCACAACAGATGTGTGGATGCTCTGTGTGCATCAATCACCCATTGTCTTTCATCACACTCACTCCACACGGTGTGTGGTCCATGTGGAGATAAGCAAAATGACATCACGCAACAGAGCAAACAAGTACAATCTCATACTTTGTAAATTATATGCGTGCCAAATATAGTAAGAACAATTGCACAATAACAGGCACAACTAAGATGTTTGAAGTTGTAAAAAAGTGTAAGGACTGAATAAATCAGAAAAAAGCATAAAATCAGAACCTTTACCTTTCTGGAGACCACTTAGATCTACTAATCCATTTAAGTATTATCAACCACACTGCCTTGATAAAGCCACCAACTGCACAACAGTGTATAAATCTCTGTCTGGGCTTCATTACACACACTCAAAATACACACTAAATTAGTCTGTATTATCAGTGGATTATGTGCTCATTAAAGTTGACACGAAATTTATTAACACTCAGGGATAAAAATCAAAGGTACGATAACTGGTGCCACGGCAATGTTCATTTTCACCTCCCACTTACGAAGAGTGCTCCACAACAGGCTGTGAAGAAGTGGTGCTTGAGGCACGATTACTACAGTAAACGGCATCTCTACAAGAAGTGGATTTAGGAATAAAGAAAAGGGGATTTTCTCATCAGCCGCATTCGCTATTCAAGCATTTCTGTTAAGTTGGCTCTATCAGAAACCCTCTGAACTGGAGAGAAATGCGAGCTGAATAGAGGCAGAAAGGTGGGGAAGCTGATGCTTTCACACCGACATTCAAGCTGTCTGTCACATGCGCGCACACACTGATATCTGAGAATGCAAACTCGCACCTTACACCTCTCAAATCTGACAAGTGAATCCTGGCTGTAAAAGCTTTCAGTGTTAAGTGTTCGGTCTTCATCTCGCTGTAGCGATTAGCTGCTACTGAGGCATAAAGGGCTGCTTCTGAGCATGAAAGTTGTGACTGCCTGAACGACTTTGTGGAAATCGTCTTGACATCCCGGACATGACAGCACTGACACAGGGGGCTGAAGGCAGTAAGAATGTTCAGAGCTGTTTAAAGGAGAAAAAAAATACTTTCTGGAGCACAGAGCGGATGATTAACACATTCACAGAGTCGTGACTGTTGGACACCTGGGAGCCGTTATGCCAGGTTATACTCCCGCGCAAAGGTGGATACACTGTATGTACCATTATGTGTGAAGTTTGGTTTGGATACACCAGAGGTAGAGTTGCACTGGAGGCATCTTTTTATGCAGATCCTCCTCAAAAGAGGATCACTGGCTTTGCAGCACTATCAAGCCATCCAGATGGTATACAGGGCAGCTCTGACAGTCCAGAACAAGCTCTCCAGTCCCTCTGCCAACCCCAAATCTCACTGACCTAAATCTGCTTGTCTCAAGCAGAGAAGTGAGCTGAAGAGTGGACACCTCCAAATTTCACATTTTTACACAACGTATAATTAACTCTTGCAGCCTGAAACGAGTCTGCATGAAAACACAGACAGGCGATCCAGATATTGCGTGAACAATACCATTTCATGACTAGTGTTATTGCATTGATAATATTTTTAACTGATTCCTCAAAGACACACGCAAATATTTATCTTTAATATTTTTTAGGATGTTGAGTTTCAAACTATTTCCCACAGCACATTCATTCCTTACATCATCACCCTTCTCCATGCTGTGTGAGAGGAGCAACGTGCATGCAAAATATTAAAAGAGACTGCCTTTTAATGTTTTATTGGCACATACTGAGTTCTGGAATCAGTGAAGCTAACATAAATAAGTTAAAGTATGTGCAAAGCCCTAGAGGTGAAATGGAATAAATGGAAAAGCATTTTTGCTCACAAATTACTTTGTCAGAAGTTTTTTATCGCATGCAGACTTTGGATTTTATGTAAAGCAGGATCCTGGACTGAATAGTGTGTCTTTTGGACTGCCAACAGTTGACCGACTGTGCTGTAACAAAGCTAGAAAATGCAAAAGATGATGTCAAGTTGCTACTTTATAACAAAGACTTAACATTTCTTTGTCCTGGAAAGAGTGTCTCAAAGTCAGCCAATAAAGCCATCACTGTCTATTTTCCACAAGAGGTAAATTAAGATTTCTTAGATTGATTTGCTGGCTAAACCTAAATCAGCCATAAAGTTCAGGTCCATTATGTGTAGGACATTAATTCAGTTTTTAAACAGACTTGCTTCCTGGTGTAAGACTACTAAATGAACAGCATGTTGATTTGACAAATGTAGATACAAATTATAATGTGCCAAGGTCTGAAAATACTACAAATGGCCCAGTCAAGGCGAGTGCAGCGCGAACCTGTCAAGATATATTAGAAGCCTCCATCTTACCAGCACTGCCATCTGACAAACGAATGCCTGGCATGGCGCCCAGAGGAGAAGGAAAGACAACAGATGCCATCCAAAGCACACCATCCCTCCTCTACGAGCTTGTTGAGGATACATTTTTAAAGAAAATGCACCCTAAGAGGAGACACCCAAACATGACTTCCCAAGTTTTGGCTTAGTCCTAGCTCTACATACACTTAATTTAGACCACGAATGTTTAGGATCTTTTCACGAATATCAGAAGATGTGATTTAGTATTATTTTTTGTCACCTACCTCCTCATCATCAGAGCCAAAAGAAGGTTTCTAAGAGCATTATTAGGAGCTACTACAAGGCAACTTCAAAGGAGTATTTCAGCACAGTTTGGTGGGTGGAGACTGTGTAAATTAAACCTCATGGTGTGGTTGTTAGGCTGCCCCACAAAGTTCAAAAGGTAAAAACATACTTGTGCATGCTCTTGTGACTTTTAAGTTTGGTTTAATGTTTGACAAACTGAAGAGGCAAGCGGTCAATCAGAGAATGCACGAGAACTTAAAGAAATTCTTCTCGATTGTTATGTTGCAAAATTAAATGGCTCTTTATGATGCTCTCATTGTCCATCCAAATGTTCTGTCTTGCAACAAAAACAATCATGATGGTATGCCAGCTCTAGCACCTCCACCACAAAATAGGCAGATTTCGAGTACAAAACACAGATGTCATCCTGGCTGCCGAAAATCATTTAACACCCCCCCACCCACTGAAATATAGAGTACTCTCAAATTGGAAATAGTGAGGAACTGAACATCTTCATTCAGCTGCAGCAATCCTGTGCAAATTAAGAGAGCCAATGTGCAATTACTACCCCAATAGCCAGTTCAATAGTCACAGTCGCACAGCACTGGCTGTCACTTCTCAACAGAAGTCGTGTACGGACATCTGCATCTGCAAAGACAGGGCAGATGAAGCAGGAGGGTCATTTTTTAAAAGCCCTGCGGGCTAACATGAGGCAGTTAATACATACTGAGAGATGAAAACCACCACCGGAGAAACCTTATCGATGTGTTTGACAGTAGCATCTGGGCTGATATTGACTGATTATTGATCGAAGCCCCCTTCCCACAGTTTCTTTTTTCTCCACAGACATTCAAAGCATCGTTTCAAAACGCACACAAAGGAGGAAAAACATAAGGCGTAATTGCACCTGAAAAGGACACAGTCTCCAAAGCCAACACAATGCAAATAGAGGAATTGATTATCAAGGACACATACTGTGCAAATGAATGTAGTGCAGCTACAGCAGTGGCGGTTTTAACACAAGATCACCGCGATCAGTGCTGCCCGTCAGCTAACCCAACGACAAAACCCTTGCAAGACAGATGGAGATACTGTGTAGTAGGCACTGTAGTACAAATAAAGTGCTTTTTCAGCGGATGGTGGAAAGCACACACACACAGTGCCTCCTGCTGGGTAGCAGCTGAAACCCCCTCCCTGATGTACCAGCCTCACAGAGCACAGAGAGAGAGGCTGAGCTACCCTGGGACAAACATGCCTTTCACTGTGCAATTGATATCACTATTCACATTTGCATCTTTTCTGCAGGTTAATGCAGAGGAGAAAATGTAATGCAGCTACTGCAGGCGTTGCCCCATATATCTCCTTTGCTGTGCCTCACTCAATCTTGTCCCCTTCTTCAACATCAGGACCCCCGACACGCGTACACTGCCACGTTCACACCGTGCTGTCAGTACACTCACTGCTCACCTCTGAGCCACGAGGTTTTTTCTCCAAACAGGAGACCGAAGCTCACCAAATGGCGCGTGAAATAAAATAGTGACACACGCCCCAATGAAAGCTAATAAGACATCACATTACAGAGATGAGAAACTATATCATTACCATGGCAACTGTGAGGCGCGCACAGCCAGAGGGCTGGCTGGGTGACAAGAAAAGAAAGGGTGGAGGAGAAAAGGATGGAGCAAGGCAAACGGGGGGGAAAAAAGAGATTTGTTAAAAAAAAAAAAAAAGTATGAATGAGGCAGAGGAATATTGACAGAGTCTGCTTCTCCTCAGTGTTTAAAAGATGGCATTAGCAGACTCTGTCACATGATATTGCTCCAGTTCACCATTTCTCCTTGACGCTGTCAGTGCTAACCCTCTAATTAGTGCAGAGCATAATTCCACTATAAACCACTGCTATTTTCAAGCAACTTCCTGATGAGTGGCAGGATTAATTGTTGTGCTGGGCTCATATGACTCCCTCAGTGAAGCTCTCACTGGACCAGAAGCAAGGACTACATGTGCGAGCAAATGTCACAGTGAGGGAGAAAAGCGACACATCCTTTACATCTCATCTTTTTAGTAATTGGACTGCGTTCATGAGCCGATGAAACATTAAAAAGCCCCATCTGTGTTCCAACATTTGCTTCATTCATTATCTTATTCAAATGTGTCAAGAATAGTCTTTTAAAGAGCCCGCTGAGCAAGATTCTGGGGTGCTGAAACTGCAGTAATGTAGCGTAATTTCGTGCATGGTGCCCGTGAAGAAACGCCGACTGAGCGTCTGTGAAATCCCAGCCTTTCAGTGGCAGCTGCAAGCAGCCTGAGCGAGCGAAGGGGCTGCAGTGTGGACTGCGTAATTTTGAGCATCTGGAGCAGCAGGCAGTGCAACGCTACCTACAACACACTAGAACAGAGCGCCACTGCCAAACCACCACCCTGTTTATTTTTAAACCAGCTGGTAAAGGAACAGGGGGGTGGATAAGGTAGCCGAGTCATTCACCGGCTTAACAATAAGTGGAAAAGGGGAGGAAGGTGAGAATCAGTGTGAAATGAACAAGTGAAAGAGGGTGAAAAAAAAAAGGCTGAGGGTGAGGCTGGCTGCAAACACCCCAACATCCTTGCATCCAGTTCCAGGAAGCCAAAAACAATTGGGAGACTTTGAGATAGAGGAGAAAATAAAAGAAAGCCACACATGAGGTGCACAGAGTGGATGCAGAGTACAGCACAGTGAAACTGAAAGAGTAAAAGGGAAATGTGAATAATTCATCAGCGTAATACAGTTTAATGACTTATCAAAATGCTGTAGCAAAAGACTCAGGGGCAAAGAGGCTGATATATTACATCACTGACCACTCAAAATCACAGAGCTGGATAGTAAAAAAAAGAAAAGAAAATCCAAAGCACAGTTATTATTTAATTCACTGATATCATAAATAATTAAGCAGACTTTCTGGTGCCACATCGCTCTAGGGCGGCAGCACCACAGGGGCACCGCATGACACTTTACTCTCTGTGAGAGAGATGCAAAGCGCCGGCATTTAAAGTCGTTAACATGACAGACGGATGGATACGGAGGGGCCGGCAGGCGTGCGAGACGTCTGTCTCCGTGCGCTGCATTACCCCACGTCAACAGTCTCTCGGGCTAAAACAAATATGAGGCAGATGCAAATGAAGAAAAATGCTAAAAGGACTTGAGATAGGCAGCGCACCGTTTGATGCAAAGGAGTGTAATATATATGCAAAAATAAATAAATAACTAAAAATGTTTACGGTGCAGATAATGAATTTCAGATGAGGTCAGATTGTGTTAGTGTGAAGTGCTTTATTGGCAGAGTAATGAAATTCAATTAAGAATATGAATGGCACCAATGCAGAGAAATGTCATTCTGTATTGTGACAAACATCAGCGTGAATGTTCAGTCATTAGTTTTATTCTGCAGATAACGCTTGCTTAATTCGCCTGTAATAACTGGGATGTTTCCTCGGAGATTCAATATGACTGAACACAAAGTCTGAATTTCTAAAAGTTTAAGCTGCACAAAAGGAATTTTAAAGAATAATAAATGTATAAATGTATGCAGGATTACTTAAAAATAATAATATTCTTGTATCGTTGTACGGTCACAACTTAAGGAAAGAGGTTAAGCCAAGCACCAAGTGGCGTGTAACTGTAAGAAAAAGGTCCTCGTGATCTCGCCACATACGCTGGAGTGTAAAGCTATTGCTGAAATGATTTTCACATTGCATCATCAAGTGAGCAAAATTGCCCGTGCTGATATGAGCCGCAGAGAATAGCTCTACTGTACACTTCTCTCAGTGGCTCTAAATTAAATTCCTTGTTTGCATCAGCTTTTTGATCATCCTGCTCAGCATGTTGCCATCTACTCCTGCGTGCATGTGCTTCCAGGAAAACAGGACATAGGTTTAGGATACAATATGGTAGAAATCTTTAGGAGCATTCTGTTACAATATATCAGCTATTATTGTACAGTCACACTAGAGAGAAAAACCTCCTTGCAACTAGGGAAAAATTAGTGGTTGCTTTGTGATTTATTTATTTATTTTTTTTCCAAAAGTAATTTAGAAACACAGACCGATTGCCAACACGTTGCTATCCCTCTGACTTTGTGTCAGTGACTGCACCGGATCTACTTGCAACAGGGGACTCAACTCAACTGTTTACCAACTGGTTGGATTCTGCTTATATTCCTGCATGAACGGTGGGGAACTATGTCATTTTGTAGTTACATTATTCACTGTTGAGGAATTTCTGAATGGGTGGGACTCTGAATGTAAGTCATTAATGTGAATTTATTTGTACATGCACACAGCAACAGATTTTTTGATTGCACATTTATCACAGTTATTCATATGTTATCACGAAAAGATTGTATGTAATTGAAAACTTGACCTCCTTCAATTATAAAGTGATAGTAGACTGACTCCATCTTTTTGCCATATTATCGCTGTTACTTTGGAGATGGCAGCTGATTGCGAGTGGTCGCAGACTTGGTCTCCGTCTTTGAGGCAACCACTTCGAGCTCACTACATACGATTGCAGTAATTTTGGTTGTGCCACCAACCAGGTCTCCAACCAGTTTTCCCTCGTGTTACTGTAGGATAAATATCTTCACAGCAAATCCTCAACTTACAGCAAAGCTGGCTCTTCTTGGGGAGAAGCTTGGGTTTGGGAGGATGATAACTACTTTTAAGAATAGACTTAAAGCTTTCCCTTTTCATAAAAAAGAGCAAAGGGCTTCCCATGATGCACTTGTTTCTCCTTCACTCACCTCCAGTATTAATTTCAATTTCAATTTTTATCACCATTTTGACAACAACAAAAACAAGATGATAACTACATAAAAACTAACGCACAAGGAAAGAATAACTATGACAAAATGTAATGATACTTTTGTCAATTAATAAAAACAAGATGAGAATAGTCTAAAGAAATGAAACCCAATCAGAGTTAATTAGGTGGTTTGGAAAAGTGATGAGCCAGTCAGAAGTAGTTTCCTTGTACAGTAAGTTTACACATTAGATCTGCACAGCTCAGCTTTTATTTGGGAAACAGTACAACTGGCTTCCATGCTCCAAGAGAAGAGGAGACATATTTAGACATTTCACATTTGATGTCAAGGAAATAAGATGCTTTGTTAACAGCATAGAGAAACTCTTCACCGGTAAAAGCATGACAAACGTTTACACTTTATCTTTTAGTCAACTCAATCAACTTTAGATTTAGTCTACAATTATCTTTTGATATTTAATAAACTAACACTACACTAAAACTAAAAGAATTTAGATGCTCAAATTGTGACTAAAACTGAATCAAAATTTGCTGTCAAAATTAGCACTGCTCACCTCTTTCAGCTCCCCATATGTTTAAACACCAATCAGGAGTTATTATCACTGGCTCTCATCCACATCATGTTTTTTGTCCTGTCTCCGTCCCTTTACTCCCAGCTGCTCACAGCACAGGGCTGCCCCTCCCTGAGCTTGGTTCTGCCGGAGGTTTCTTCCAGTTAAAAGGAGTTTTTCCTTCCCACTGTCGCTAAGTGCTTGCTTATAGGGAGTCACCTGAGTGTTGGGGTTTTCTCTGTATTATTGTAGGGTCTTTACCTTACAATATAAAGCTCCTTGAGGTGACTGTTGTTGTGATTTGTCACTATATAAATAAAATTGAATTGAAAATTGCCAGCCATTCAAAAAAAAAAAAAAAAAAAACAGTCTTTAAACATTTGCAACCTACTAAAACAGCCAACCAAATCACACAAAAATTATGTGGTCTCAGTATGAACTCCATACAGTATATATGCTGTGTGAAATTACACAGTTCTCTGTCATAGACGCATTCACTATGGCATAACACAAAAGAAGCGATCACAGTAACAGAAAACTTCAAACATGATTTACAAGAACGTGCAAATGAATTTTACTGCGCTGCTTTCCAGCGTCCAGCTGCAGCGCATCACTACGGCATCTGAGCACTTTACTTTAAAAATTACAGCTAATGCCCTTTAAAAGAACCTTAATGGTTGTGCTACAAGATTTATTCTCTAAAAAACTGTGTGAATGTTGTTGCTTTCAAGGCAAGTCAGATCATCAGGTCCTCATTTTAGTTCTCAGGTCAGGTGCCCTTTACAGTTTCTTGTAAATAAACAAAGTGCCTGTTTACATTCAGAGTTACTCACCAAAACGCTTTTTGTATATCCTCGAGACCCTGAATTCCCGTTCTTCTGCTTACAATGAAACATTTACACAGACAATTTCTTTGAAACCCACATGTTTACTTGTAAGCGGTCTTCACTAGCACACTGCTGAATGGTCACCACCTGTAGATCAATGGGAAAATGTCAAATGACTATCAGGAAGCTATTCCACTGTGTTTGTGTATATGCACATATTAGAGCAAACACTGTGTGGACTCTCACAGAAAACGCTGCCCATTGTGCTACCAGTGGGCAAAAACACAGCAGAGTTTCTTTAAGTCAAAGTGTGTGAAACGGGCCCATGTGACCTAAACTCAAGAGCAGATTCGAATTAGATGTAGCCAAATCCCAGAAATCTGCATCATTTTGAATAGTAAAAACCATGCACACGTGCAGGTTTATATGCATGCAGATAGGAATCCTGCAACTGAGAGCTTTAAGTTAAAAACATCAAGATGGGCTTCCAGAAAAAAAAAGGTCCTGCACCTCATCAATAATTCATGCGCTCGGTTATTTACTTTTGCCGGGGTGCAAGCTCCAGTTCATCTTTCCTACAGAAATGTATTAGGCTGTGCGTAAGAGGCGGGAAAAGGAGGTAAAAGCGTAGGGGAAAGTGCAAGGTGAATAAGAATAAGATACTGACCATTTCTAAGACAAAATACTGCATTTTATCATTCGGGGGGTTCAGTGAAGCACCGATTCTGCTAAGCAGACTCCAGCTGTGTATGTGCTCCTACCCTGGAGCCAAGCAAGGCTTTACAATGACACGCTGTTTTCTGATGTATGTACCATAAAATTATGAGGTCCTTACATCATAATACGATGAGTGATGTTACTGCCCAGAAGTCACATTACATGTCTTTTGTGGCGAGAGAAAGATGTGACACGGAGAGAAGCATCGACAGTATATTTATGAGGCGGGTAAGAGAGTGAGCAGCGTGTAGGTGAGCCAGCAGCCTGAGATCGAGGAGAAAAAGCTTTTTTAAACACTTGACTGGAGCCGAGAGTATTCTGCCATGTTTAAGGGTCATCTCAACCAGACCCCTGTTTTGTACTGGTGTCATCACTCTCCATTTCACACAGCCTGTCATCCCTTGGCATGCTGTGACTCTGTGTTTGAACAACGTGCGGCCCCGTGATCCGAGCGGCTGAGCGTGATGTTCTCGTGCATGGCCGAATATACAGAAAGTCAGAGAATTAAATGTATGAGTAGTCACTGGGCTCCATTTCAGTGCTGGCATAAGGCAAGATGATTCACGCCAGTAGTGTCAGGAACAAAGCAATTTTCTTCTTGGCCTGCACTCTGGATAAAGTGACACAGCTTGGGAAGTATTTATTCTGTGTCATTTTGGCTCTGAATACAGCATCGGATTTTACCTATGCTTTCAATAACAAAGACCACATCTCATCAAGTCATGGGACACAGAGCATCTATTCAGAAGGACTTTCTATGTTAATGAAAGACAAAGCAAAAGGCCAAGACTGCTGAATCCATGGCATTTAGGCTAACGTGGATAATGTATGCCTACTTTATGTGAACAGAAATTTTAAAAAGGGCAATGTCACTATCATTTTATTCAAATTTAGAGAGTTTTCTAGTCTTTTTTCAAAAACCCAGCTCATTTCTCTTCAAGTGGATCAGCAGAAAATGGACCAAGCTGATTTTGCTTTTATGTGATGAATGCATTTGGAAGAAGACTCAGTTCTTAATCGGGACTCAAATAAGTTGGAAATCAGAGAAAAGCTTTCAGGTTCTGCAGTTTGCTGTATTTTTCATTCCATATCAAAGACAGCACACATGTGGAGAAGTGTTGCAGTTTCTTTCCCAGACCAAAACTACTCCCAATGCAGCATTTGTGCTCTTCTTACTAGTGGCCACACAGTTCTGTCTATTTTTGAGCCAATAGCATGTTATCTGTCACACGAAAGTTTTCAGATCTATAATTCAATGGCAAAAGGTGAAGCAAACTCAGAGCCCGTTGTGCTCACAATTTACACGGTAAGTGGACCATGACGCAGGCTGGAACTGGAATCAACTCTGTGGCAGTAAAGCTCTTAATTTACCAACTTCAAACACTCACTGGTGCATTTTAGCATCAGCACTGAAAAAAGCAGACCGTAATGAAAAGCTACATAAAGTTTAAATGGGTGTTAGTTGAACATTTGATAACAGAATTATCACATGACTGTGGTTCAGGAGATAGAGTGGGTTGTCCAACTACCAGAAGGCCAGTGGCTCAATCCCCAGCTCCTCCAGTCCACGCAGCATCCCAAATTTCCCCCGAGGCATCCGTCAAAGGGTGAGTGCATCCATGATAGAAAAGCCTTTAAAGGCATAGAATAAAGCGTGCGTGCGTGTGTGTGTGTGTGTGTGTGTGTGTGTGTGTGTGTGTGTGTGTGTGTGTGTGTGTGTGTGTGTGTGTGTGTGTGTGTGTAAGCTATGAAAGTGCCAGTCTTTTTACCAATTCACATTAATTCACAATTCGCAATGATTTGGAAGAACCCTTTTCAATGAGATAAGTCAGTTGAGGTAATGCAGGCACGTGAAACTGGAATCACAAACCAGCTCCATTTTGGAACCAAACTGTCCATTTCAGTGGAGGTAAACGCCTCCAAGCTTATTAATTCCTTTCATCAATGCTGGCATTGTTTTTCTGATAGTTCCACATTGCAAAACTATTACACCAAAAAAGAAAATGAAACAGCTGAGCAGATCCTAACAATCTCTGGAGGGCCTACGTTTTTCCTACTTCTTGATCTGGAATCAATAAAGAAGAAGATCTATAAGCAGAATCAATAATGGCACTCATATAAAAAAAATCTTATCAATATCCATCACATGTAGGGACCAAGAAATACCACCTCTTGGCCTCCTTTTCTTGAAGATGTGCCCAGCTTAATTTACTGGGAAGAAACACCAGCTTAGATCTGAGGGTATACTGGGTGAACGCCAAGAGGAACTGGAGGGCGGTGATGGCAGAAAAGAATATCTGGTTGCTCTTATGCTCCCGCTGATCCATGTGAACCAAATCCAGGATAAGTGATGTGAAAATGAATGGATGGATGGTGTGCCATTCATGAAATGTGTACTGTTTGTAGACAGAGGAGAGCCACCCAGAGCAACAAACAGCCAGGAGTGACTTTAAGAGAACAAGAATGAAGAGAAAGGGACTTCTGTCACGCCGTGTTGCTGTGATCTAATCCTCGACGGCGAGGACCTGTGCTCCACAGATAACCTGCACTGACACTACATACCTCACTGCTGGCCGTAGACGGATTTCTGTCCGCCGTCCAAATAAATACATAAGTGAAGAGCAAAACGAATCGGCTCTGGCCTTTCTAGGCGAAAGCATACTGAGTAAATTAATACACAGTTAGAAGGTGAATGGCTGTGACCAAACAGCAGGTATGTTGCATTAAAAGTTCTGTGCTGTCCGTGTCTATGACCTAATGCTCCTTAACTACCATTCCTCCACTGTGAGGAACTTCATTATGACTGGAAACAATTAGTGGGAGCAACGTATGTAATGGGCTCTCAGCTTCCAACGGCACAGTCAATAGCCTGGAAATGGAAACTCTGCTCTAATCACTAATGAGAAAATTGTGGAGGGGCAAGAGGGAGGGAGAGCATCACTGGGGAGTGGGGATAAGATGAAAAAGCAGCAAGACACTAGTGCTGGGCGCACGATAAAGGTAGTCTAATGTTAGACTATGAAATAAGAGCTCAATCTCGCTTTCATCGTCATCAACATAGATCCTAAATCATAAGCAGATTTACAGTTTATCAGAAAGGTAATCAGTTGACTTATTGCTCTGTAGCTGATACATTTACTGCCTGCTTTGTAATTGACCCAAGCCTGGGAAAGGGTGTCACAGAAATCACACTGGCAATCAGCACAGTAATGGATTAGGCCAACTGCATATCAATAACAGGGACCGGCTCCTAGCAGCCAGAATGAGCAGCCAAAAAAACAAGAGGGAACGCTTCATAAAGCCCACTCAGCACCTGTGGTAGGGGCTACAAAAAGCTAGAGCTAATGTGTGCAGTTCACAGGAATTCCTCCGTGTTTCTGTTTTAATGATAGTCTAAACTCTATTTCCCTCCCTCTCATCTCGACAGAAATCAATGTTAAGGAAACGCTCAAGTTTCCACACAGCAATAGCAATTTCTGCCCAGACGGCTACATAGCAAAGAGGTGTTTTATGGTGGTAATGCCATTGCACCACAGGCCATGATTGGAAATTTAATAAGCAGGCCTGGGAAATAGCCCTGTGCTCTTTCGGGCTCCCTGTACCTTTCTCGTCGTCTCTCAGCTACAAGGTTTATAAAAACCAGAAGCCTCTACACCAGTAAATTAAACTCTCTGCTTGTGGGACACAAGCTGAAGAAAAAAAAAAAACAGCTCCTTTGAAATCAATGCAATCATTAAGGTTTTTTATGAGCTCAATATATTTATACCGCTGTGAAATGCTATGAAAATAAATGGCGGGTCTTGGATTTGGTTCATTTGCACGGTGCTTGCAGAGATGTTATTCGCATTGGTCTTGACTCCCATATACCTTCACATCCTGTTTCCCTAGCAATACCATAGTGAATTATTGATGTTAGCACCATGCCTCCCCCCAAGTCCCTTCCACGCCAGCCCTCTGCAAGGATCTCCGAGCTTGACTGAGTCTCCCAGGAGCACTCACTGCACACAATTCCAGTGACAATATCCAATAAAGCGAGACAGGGGGAGGGGTGAGATGCACCCTGACATTTAAATCAATTGCTTTCTTACAACAACTCTATGATTTTTAATCCATCTTTATTACTATCCTCACTGCAATATCTAAAGCAACATACAGGTTTCTATCATGACTGGGAGAAACACCAACAAATGAATGAATTTCTCAATATCTGTCCTGGTATTTGAGCACATCTGGCAGAAATTGGCACCCTGACATTAATAGAGCTTAATGCAGTAATGCTCCTTGTGTTGAAATTCAAACAGAGCTCCAGCTCAGAGTGCCAGTTGTTTGTAAATGCCTCACACCGAGATCTCTATCTGCATACACTGTGTTTAACAGTGTGTGCAAAAGAAAAGGCACAGATGTGTGTGAATTCCCAAGGTCTCTGAATGCATGTTTTATCACTCGCAAGCCTCAGAGAGGTTGTGGAGGTGGGAGGGCTGCCACCTTGAGCAGAAAGAAGCTGTATCGGCTGCTGCATTGTGTGGAAAATCTACAATATAACCTGTGTTGTTTATGCTAAATATTAAACAACTGTTCGCATTTCTTCAGTTAGTTAAAAAGAGATATTACTGGACACCGCTGCAGGCCGGAAATCTATCCAGAGGAGTTTGGTGTCTGTATTTAACTCCAGCAGTTTTACTGTGGATTACTGACAGATCCACTAATCCCACCACATCACTCAACATAATACAGGTCTGATCTTTCACGTTAAAACAAGGTTCACTCAACACTGAAACGTGATAGACTGTATATCCTACTAATAGCCTAGCTTGGGGCTAATCAATGCACATAACACACATCAGTGTTAGGAATATGTTTATTTTTTGAGGCATTTCCCGCTTGTGTTTTTGCCTGGTCCCTGTTATAAATACACAATAGACCTAGGCTTAATCTATCTATTGTGCTGATTGGCATTGTAATATCTATAACTCCGTCCCCTCGGCTCAGGCCACTTATAATGCAGGCGGTAAATGCACGTTATTCATAAGGAGAGAGCGAGTCGTGTAAAAAGTCAGACAGCTCTTGATTTGAGGGCTCTTACCAAAATGTCTGACTTGCTCCCGTTTCAGCAACTCAGCAATATCCTATTCTGTGGTCTACTCAAGCCATCTTAAAACCTCAATGATAGGTATCAAAAGCCTGTGCAAACAGCTTAACCTGATCTCCAGTGTTACTGAAATACGGCCAAGAGTCAGGCTACACGATATATGTAAATCATGTCAGTGAGTAACAAAGAGTCCAAACCAAAATCACTATCTATAGCTGGTTAAATTTATTATTCATACGACTCTTTTTATGACATTGTTAGCCAAGGCCAGCAAACAAAAGATAGCCAGCACGAGCACAGAAATAACTCACGTCTGTGCTTTAATATTTAAACAAGTGGAGACAAATAGGTCTCCAGTGTGAAAACCAGTACGCAAGATTAAGTAGTCTGCCTAAACAAAAAAAAGGTTTAAAATGGATGTGTTTCATTAATGGTTAAGTATCGGCTGATTTATGCTGACATGTCTTGTCTGGGATGTATTGACATCTATTCCCAGATTGTCCTCTTCCTGTATAACCTCTCAGGCAACCAAGCACTTAGACTAAATTACTTAGGTAAATAATATATTGATCCTAGATATTAAAAAAAAATGCACCAAATTAAGTAACACAAGACTGCACTAAAAAAAAGGAGGGGGAGAAACAGCAAAGTTGGTAAAATCTCAGATGAAAATTACCTTCATGAAAAACCTTGCTCAGCAGAGCGCAAAATTTAATCCTGTGCTTGAATCTCTGCAGCAAAACACGGCACGCTACGTTTTCTGAAGTATGGGGAAACGCCTAGAGCACATCAGAGGTGAGGCACAGAAACTACTTATCATTAAAACAGGTAAGACACAGAAAAAAGAGAAAATGTAAAGGCTTTATGTGCGCAAACCCCTCGGCTGTCAAGGAAACACAATACCAGCCTCAGCTGGGGGAGCCAAAATTAATAAATGGCTCATAGTTACAGCAGGAGGGCTTAGCGCCACAGTGACAGTCCCCAAAAGTGAGACAAAGAGAGGCGGAAGGTAAGATAAAGGAAGAGCAGAAAGGCGCTAAAATGTCTGCAGCACATTAATTGTTCATGAGAAGGTGCATACAGGCAAACAAAGCAGTGATGAATGATCTCATTTGTACAATGAGAGAGGCTCCGCCCAGCTTGTATGCTATCAAGCTCCAGTCCCCTCTTTACTCACTTCGGGCTTATGCAAATACAGACCTCCATTAGCTGAGTTAACAGGTAACTGCTTGAAAGCGACCCCCATTGACCAGCGCGCGACACCCAGGTGATGGATAGCTCACTGAGTCGGTGTCACTCGGGGCAGAGGGAGGTGACTTTATCCCTCTGAAATATATGATAAACAATCAAGATCTTAAATTGTGCAAACACTTCGATTTATCTCTGACTTCTCCGGTCTCACCTTCTCACGGAGAATTACACAAATATGAGCAAGAGCACAAACATAACTGATATCCTCTTATAGGCGCACAGGCAGGAAGTATGATTAGATCATGAAACATTGATGATCGTGTCCTTGTCTCAACCCCCGCCCCAAACAAGTGCTCAAAAAAACCCAATGACTATTTAGGGAAAATTAGAGCCTCCTGATAGTCCAGACATAGTGAGTGGTTCTGCACCTGACATGACAACCTTAATAAGAAGAAATAAGACAAATACAGAGAGCAATTCAGTGGGAAAAACATTCCCTGTGAGAGCCCTGACTGAAGTGACTCACTGGTTAAATAATGAGAACAGGAGGTGTTGGAGACTAAACATGTGAAAAAGCATTGAAAAATGATGCAAAGTTAAAAGAGCCGCAACTATGGTATTTTTTTTAATTCTGTTATTCATTTCTACAGTTAAAAAAAAAAGAAAAGGTAAGTGAGCGTCCAGCTGCGGCAGTGATGACCACACCTCTCAGCGGGTGTCTTCTAAAAAGGCTGCTGCCACAGTGAAAACAGAGTGATCAGCCATGTCCTTGTCCTACTTCTGCCTCTAGATCTGCTGCCAGATCTACTGATTAAAGTGCTTTAACAGATAAATATGTTTAATTATGTACTAGAATGCACTCTCACTTGAATAAACAGAAAATAGTTTAATCCAGACAGGATAGAAATGAGGTTCAAACAACAGCCAAAAATATGAGAAAGCTTATGATCCCCAAGCATCTGTTTGCACGTCATCTTTCATTACATGCCGCTTCACAGCCATGACTGGGTGCTGGTTGGTTTTGAGATGGAGCTTGCATCTTTGTGAGCTGATGTCACCAAGGGTCAGACTGACACCTGTGTTGTGAATAATGCATTGCAATTTTAAAAAAAGGCCTTCTTTAAAAATAAATAAAAAGGCCACCAAGGGAACTACCAGAATGAAAATGCCACAGAGGTCCTAATTAGTGAGACCCCTCTATGCCTGTAGCCCCCCCAAACCAACAACAGCGTCCACACCGCGGGGATCAGACATGGAACATGTATCACTGTTCCCACTAAGGACTGAGGTGTGCAATCTCTGTCATTAAAAATGTGAGTAACATCACTGTGACTCTAATAGGCCTTATGCACCCAAGCTCCATATAGTTGAATATGCAAACAGACCCACAAGGTTCATAAAAGCCCAAAGAAAATGTGGCTTACTGCGAATTATGGCAGCACCAAGATTCATTTACCTGTTTATTTGTTATGGGGGAAATTACCTCAGTGGTCATCTGCACCTCCAGCTGTTCCCAAGAATATTTTCGAATGCCCCAAGACTGAACGGGTTTACTGTGAGCACTATGACAGCTTGTTATCCTGCCATAAACAAATCTCAGGTGCACACTGCATAGGCAAAGAGTAAACATTAATACAAAAGTCAGTCGTAAAACAAGCACAACTCTACAGGGGTGTCATGCCAGCCTGCAATTTGGAAGTCAGCAAATACTGCACACACTTAAACAAGATGTCTAGCAAACTCGATTTCTCTTAAAATATTGTTTTCGGTGCTGCCACGCTCCCTCTAAATGTGATATAGTGGATATTATGTGTGCATAAACCAGAACAAGGAACGGTCTAATTTGGCTCACATTTCAGCGGTGTCGTGAAAGAGTGATGTCTCTATATTTAAACTTTGATGGTTAGTTCCATCTTTGTAATAATGTGTCGTCTGAAAAAAATGTATACCATCACCCTGTCCCACCTGTACGTGTCACATCCAATCCTTCTCAATCTCCTGCAACACGGGATGTGAGGCGATGTTTCTCTGTGAGTGACAGCAACACAGCGTTGAGACGCTGTAATCCCAGTCCAGTTCTCACCTTATTCCCTCGAGGATTTCTGGACTCTAAGCCTGGTTCTAAAAGGCACACATCCACCCTTTCACACATACGGGCACACAAAAAAAATTACATCCCTCCTCATCTACGCCTTTATCACCAGCCTTGACCCTTCACCTTAACTCCAAAGTGAGACTCGTTATTAGTCTGTCACATCCAATAAAGCCTACCTTATATAAGACAATGAAACCCACCTTTCCTTCTTCCTGTGGAAGAATCAGAGCAGAGGTCGAGACAGCTGTATTAGACACTTTTTGCCATATCATAGCCCCATCAAGGTGCTATTAGCCAGCTAGTAACTACAGAAGGTCTAACTATATTGGGTCGTAAATTCCCCAAATACAGGAAATATCAAATACAGTTTTTTGTTTGTTTGTTTCTAGTCTTGCAACCTATGATAAGAAAGAGAAATTAAGAGGTGCAAAGACCCCCAAATAACCCCATGAAATTCCAAAATGCCCCTAGATACTGTGATAATTGGGAAAAATACTTCTAATAATCACTTCTCCCAACTTTTGTTTTCATTCACTTGATTTCATTTCAGTGTTCATCTCAAACACACACACTTGCAGTGTTTTTCACACTGTGTTTTTAACTGTGCATGTGTACTACTATGTAAATATGACACCCGGCAGGAGAGCTGCTAGTAGAACAAGATCAAATAAACTGATCTTCTTTGGCAGAAATAACCACAACCGGTAACAGATCTGAAGATCTCACAGTGAAAACAGAGCACAAACAAATTGTTTGAGAGCAGCTTTAAGCCAGTTGGGGCACAGTTCTGTTGAGACAGAGGTGGCACACAGTCGGTGCAGTTGGAGGAGGACTGCAGCATCTGAATGAGAAATCTGAGGCTACCTTTGCAGAGTTTTAATATTGTGTGACCCGCTGACTTTCTGCAAGCTCATGTCTAACCAGCCGACATTAAGCCAGCGCTTCATAATGCAGCATTAAGTTGATTACATTATCCCCTCAACCAGAACCTTTGGGAAATATAATTAGTCCCAAATATTGAGGATCACACATTGACAGGTGGTGATTATTTAATCAGGGCTCATTTTAACATTTTAGATGTGTTTTTGTTTTATGTTTTGTTTGTTTTTTTGACATTTCCCACATTGCTCTAAAGAACATTACAAATACAATTTGTGACTTAGTCAGAAATTTGGCCCAAAGCATTAGTAACATCATAGTGACATAAATATTAAAAAATGATGAGCAGATCTCAAATATCTAAAATGTCCATGTCACATAAAGGTGTTGCTTTGATGAGGCTTTGAAATATACGACAGAATACAAGTGTAAAGTCCGTCCACGTATGAACCGATGCGGTCGTCACGCATCGCTTTGTAGCTGGTGGCTTGTCGCTAGTGAACGTTCCAGGCTGTGATTGCATAGATAACCCCTCTAATGTGTTTTTCACCCCCATAAAATGACAGTTGAGCAGCAGCATCCTCAAAGCTCACCTCAAAGTTGAGAAAAGTTAAACTCGGGACAGTTCCCATTCATGTCAATAACAGTTATTGTGCTTGTCATCGCTACAAATCACTGATTTCATGGTCATTTCATGGTCTCCTGTCGCTCTGTTGCGGATATTCACTTCCCATGCGGATGCCCTTCAAGAATCTAAGCATACACTTCAGCGATGCTTTGAGCTACAAGCCAACACTAGCAATGAAATGTGCTCAAAAACGAAATGACTCAGAGTTATAATGTTTGTCATGTTCACCGCGTTGGTTAACAGAAATTAACAAGGTTTCCTCACCTCCCCAACTGGTCTCCGCAGATGGTCACCTTGCCTGAGGTATCTTCCTTTTAAAAACGGAGTTTTTTCTCACCGCAGTTGCCAGATGGCTGCTCCAAGGGGATTGTTAGGTTTGTCTTTGTTGTAGGGTCTTTACCTTTCAATATAAAGCGCCTTGAAATGACTATTGTGATTATAGAAATAAAAGTTGAATCGAATTCCCCGTCCACCCCCCACCCTTCTCCCACCGCCACAAAACACAAATAAAAAATTTATTGGATTGTACTTGAAACTCAGTCTGTTACTGCCATGTCTGCTCAGCATTCGTACACACACACACACACACACACACACACACACACACACACACACACACACACACACACACACACACACACACACCCACAGATTACATTTCGCCTGTCATGCTGGAACCATCTCTGTGAAATGGCACCAAATGGTCCAGGGTATTGACCATAACAGAGCAGAAGAGATAAAGATGAGAAACGGCAGAGCAATCAAACAATGAGTTACGATTCATCAAGGGAGTAGATAAACAATGATTGGAATGAGAGGAATGCAACGGCAGCCTTTATCCCTGTTACTGAAAGAATTGGCAGCAAACTGGGCATCTTTAGCTGCAGCAAAGCACTAAAATGCAATTACAGCCGCATCAATTTTCTATCAAACTATCACAAAGACATTCACAATGCTCTATCCTGACAAGCAGGCCTGAAAATACTGTTAGTTAAATATGCCAAAAAAAACTCCAGAGAATCCTGAGATGGAGAAACATCCAAACAGATTCAATGTTTCAAATCCAGAATATGGTCATTCTTGTAATGTAGGCGTTCACCAACGGTTGTAGGAAGCCCAGGGAATTCTCCCAGTACATTAACACTTCCTGTCAGAGTTCTTTGTGGAGTGAATGGCAGTCAAATGAAAGGGGACACACTCTCAACATGACCTCTAGGGAATTATTGTGTGTGTGTGTGTGTGTAAGTGTTTAAGCCTTGAATTGCTCTGTCTTGTCTACAGGATGGAGGGCACATATTACATATTAATACTCTATGAGTCCAACCATTATAACACATAATTAAATCAAAATCATAGTGTTATAAAAATCCCAAGGATAAATATTTTGGAATATATAAATCCATAATATCCAGTGAACAGTAGTTCCCTACATTTATGACTTGTAGAGTCCAGCTGTCAGGGTTGTGTTGACCTCTGCAAAGCCATCAGCCTTTAATTAGCAAAACGTGCCTATTTATTAATTAAACATGTCAGGCAAAAGAGAATTTAATTCCCCTGAAACGCAGCACCATCACATACTGTACATATTGTTTTTAATTATGCTTTGCTTTAAAATCAACAGAGCCAAGGACTCACCGAAGAATTACTTTTATTTTCCACTACCCTGACAGCTCACAGCCCACAGCACACACACACACACACACACACACACACACAGACACACACACGCACGCACGCACGCACACACACAGTTTAATGCAGGAAGAAAGAAGCTACACTAAAAAAGGAACAGGAGGACATGGTGTATATACAGGGTTAGCTTGAACTCACGAAGTTTAACAAACATATGGACATTTTTATACACAGTACCCAATTTTTTAAAGACTTAAAATAAATTGAACAGACTAACATCATTTTAAATATAAGGACTGGTTTTAATACTCGAATGAAAATCCTTTGGGATCAATAAGTGCCTTTAGCCCAGAACCCACTGACATCACCACATGCTGTGTTTCCTCAGTTGAAAAGCTCTGATTGGTCCTTTACTGCAGCTGCCTTCAGTTACTGCTTGTGTGGGTGCTTCTGTATTCAGTTTTCTATTTAATATCTAAAACGTATGCTCTATTGGTTTACGAGCAACTGACTGACTTTTGAAGAACATCTTATTTCGTTGCTTTGAGAAACCCTTGAGTTACTTTTCTGCAGTATTCTTTGGCTGATCTGTTTTACAGCTTTGGGCTGAATCTGAGCAGATTAGCTGAAGCTCAATCTGTTCTGAAGAAGACTAATCTGACCTTCCATGTCTCAAGTGTAAGCGGTGGTTCGTACCTTGTTGTAAACCCTCTGTGTTTCCATTCATGAAGGCATCTCTTGATAATACTGTATACCCTGATAATGACTCACCGTCCTCTTTACCTATGATGTTGTTTTTCTGAAGTAACAGTTAAGATGCACTGGCATCTGTTTGGACCTCATATTTCAAATTACAGTAAAATGCTTTAAAATACAAATTGAGCACTTTGAATATACTTTATATGTCATTTGTTAAATGAACTATAAAACTGGCTATAATTCTTAAACAGTTAATACATTTTTTGCACTCCAATTGCATATTGACTTTCTATGGTGGTGTACAGAGGCAACAAATTATGGACCTAATTCATAAAATATTATATTTTCTTACACTTAAACACCACCAATGTGGTAATATAGCAGCATATGCTTCACTGTTTCTAGTTTCAGGCTTGTTATTTAGTGTTTCAAAGACGACAGCTTTTACAACACTGAAACTGAGAACACAGATGCTACCTAGTACAGAAAAATTCAGAGGAACAGCCAGCAACAATTTCTGCTTTTCAGCTGATGAAAAGGACTTTTACAGAGTGCAGCTTGATCAGCAAAGAAAGGCAGCAAATATTATGTTGGAAATGGCTCAAAGAGTTCATGTAGAGTGGAAAATGCACTTAAAGAGAAACAGGAACTCTAGACCAGTATAGTTTCTCATGAAAAATTGGAAAGTTGGGACAAAGTGTCTTGTAAGAATAAAAATAAATAAATAAAAGCGAAACCACTTGTAGGAAAATGGCAAAATCGGTTGAGACACTTCACAGGATAGAGGAAAAGGGGGACTATTTGAAAAATCAATCTCAGAGGAGTAATGTGATTATTGATGGTGTCCCTGGGGAAAAGGTGGAAATTGGGATGTCACACGTAAAAGTACATGAAATAATAAGAAATAAATTGGGACTGGCAAGAAGGATAAAGGAGGCTTTGATGAAAGCAGTCTCAGACAGATTAGTCATAAAACTACTCTGCAACACAGACGATAAAAAACAAAGACAAAAAATGCTCAAAGGGAAGTGCAGGCACATTAATATAGAGTAATTTGACCTCATCGTGAAAAAAAAGGATGGACACTGAGGTATGGCAAACTGATCAAACCATCAAACAGTTCCTAAACTATGCATGTCTGACTTTATGACAGGAGCTCTTTTAAAATAATAGCATTTTGCACATTTTGCACTCCTGAACACAGGCTCGGTAATTGCACACGTTGACATCTCTAAGATAAGGAACAACGCACATGACTTGATTAATTTGGGGATTGCCAATATCATTTATATTTGGGTTGTATCTGAGAATAATTTATAGTACTGTGAAAAGGTCCTCAGTCACCCTCCATTTCTTTGTATTTTGCTTCTTCATTTTACTATTAGTAAGCTACAAAAACACAGGATTTGTTCCCATTTTTATAGTTGAATGTTTGAAAAAAGCCAAAGATAGCACAGTTTGACAAGCATAATATAGCATTTTGGCACCAACGAGAGGATTCCCTAAAAGCTATTACCCAAAACCTTTGCTTATCTCAGCATGTGTGCGGTGTGTCCTTAAAAAAATTGAGGAAACTGGAAATTAGAAAGTGGCAGTAGGGCTAAAAAAAAACAAACGATGTACAGCAGATTAACAGTATCTGAATGTGTACAGAGGAGAGAGGTACAACAGTGAGTGTCTGCAGCCATCTGAAAATCACGATGGAGGCTCTGTCATGGTTTGGGACTGCATTTCACTGCATGCTATTAAAGATCTTGTCCAAAATTGATATAATTATGAACGCAGAAAAGTACGGTCAGATTTTGATCCACTATGCATTATCACCTGGAAAGCACCTCCATGTTTCAGTATGACTGTCTTCCCAAACACACTGCTAATGTACTAAATCATAGCTGGGTAGAAAAACTCACAATAAAACATTACGATTCATGGATTGGCTTCCCCAGAGCTGCAGGCAAAAACAACCACCATCTAAAGAAGAAGAAGTTTTGAATGTCCTTCAAGAAACCTGGGAAACTACTTCTGAAGACTACTTAAAATTATGACTCTTTACTGAAAGAGTTCAAGCTGTGCTGAAGAATGAAAGTGGTCATAACAAATATTGACTTTTAAGCATGTTGGAATTATGCAAATTATCCTCCTATTTCCCATTTTCCAAGCAAAATGTAAAAGAATGAGGGGTGGCTTAAGACTTTTGGACATTACTGTAGATTAATACTTTCCGGAACTATGATTTGTTAATTGATGGTTTTTCCTTCTTTGGAACGAGCAATTTCCACAAAAGCCATGTCAAAAAAACAAAACAAAAGCACTGTTTAACACTGAATGATGTAGAAGCCCTGTGGGTTTAAATGCATTTAGCCCTCCATGAACTAGGAGTGCTGCTTATGTCGCTGTTGGAAATCTCCTGATGCTAATGTTGCTCAGCTATGTGAAATGAATATCACTCTCTCTGATGTTTGTGGTGACTACTAACTGGATAGTGAGTAACTGTGTGTATAAACAGCTAGCTGGATAGACAGATATGAAGTGAACACACTCGTATACTTCCTATATTAATGCAGGTAACCCAATTTAAACTAATGTAACTAATGTTAACCATGTAACCTGTAATCCACTAAACATCAGGTGTGGACTCCAGAGACATTAGATGACTGCTGTGACGTTAGCTAACAGAGTCTTTGAAAAAATAAGACACAAGGTTATGAAGGCATGATAAATGAACACATCCCAACCATTTGTTGACCCAGTTTGCCTGAAATTAAAAACGAAATGTTTCCACAAACAGACCCAAATAGTGTAATAGTGTTTAATGACAGACTTTGAAATGGTGAAATCCCACGTGGCACTGAATGGATGTGCTGTGCTATAAGTGTTGCTCGGGGAAAGCGAGCCGTGGTGGTGCAAATATGCAATTACACGAAGCACGTAGATGAAATCGAAAGGAGACTGCATCATAAATAAAACATCCCGATGCCGAGTCTAAATGAGTAATTTATTCTATTTATGATGAATGAAAACTGTGGAAGTAATTAGAAATATCCTTATCGTCTTTGCATGTATATTTAATTATGTGCACGTGTATCTGTAAGCAAATTCTGGAAAGGCTGGGCACAGGCCACGATAACATGGGATAAATATAGTACATTTACATTGTGGTGTGCTCACTGAACATAAGCGTTGCTTATTATGAGTCTTCATAATAGCTCATGCATCACCGCTGGCAGACACGACTAACAGATGTGAGCGCTGTAACGCTCTCTTCTTGGTCCCTCGTGTGATCTTAAATTCTGGTACTTGAAGCATTATATTCTGTGTTTACATTACTCCACGTTATCGAGTAAAAAGTAAAAACTTCCTCTGAGTGTTTTGACTTTTTCAGCTACAAATGCGACCATGACACAGAGAAAAGAGGTCATTTCCGAGCTTTGTTGACAAACTTCCCCATCAGTTTCCTGTTTTCAGCTCATTGTTAGACACGAGTTTCCCAAGGACCGTGTGCGCTCTGAAGGTTCTGACCTCATTTTCCAATGGGTCGTTTCACACACACACTTTGACACAACAGAAGAGAGAATTTCATGGCTGATTCAACAGCCTCCACACTGTATTTTATCAAAGAGAAGTTCACTGAATAGAGTTTAGCACAATGAGAGCGGTGACGGTGCTGCATGGCAGAAAAATGCAAAAGCTGACGAAACAGTCACATGTAAAATTCCTGTTTTCACATTCGCAAAGCTATTTTGGTCAAAAGATGAATGGAGGACAGAAGAGAACTAAAAACGCGTCACAATTAAAGTGACTGATTGGCCCCTGGAGAAGAATGGAGAAAACACTACGTTGCAAAGATCTCATTGGCTGCACCTATTTCCAGTGCGCTTCATTAACTGGAGGACACCAACAGCCAGCGTTCAAAGCATCTGATTGATCGTACCGTTTAAGTGACTACAGAGAAATGTACCGCTCTAATTATATCTGTGCGGAGGTCTTTGCAGCTACAAAGTCTCGAACAAGCGAATCATGTTTCTTTAATAGTATTGTTTTTACAGCTTTCAGATTGGCTTTCACAAACTTACATCATTTAACCAACATAGCTAGGTGCCAAGCGCTAATTAGGTAGCATTAATCAATAATAAACAGACATGCCGGAGCTGTGCAGACCAGAATTATCATGGTAGCAATTCTCCAAGGTTAACCTGACACATTCTTTCCTGCAGTCTTTCATGTAAGACAGTAAACTTGTGAATAATAAGAGTTCTGGAGAGGATGGCAGAAGATTGAAGTATTCACATGCTTACAGCCTCAAATGAAAGTATTACTTCTTTAATAAACAAAAAATAATAATCATAATAATAATAAAGTCTGGGAAAGACTGGGTGCAATTTTGATTAGATTTAGGGTGGAGGGTCACATGAATGAGGCGCTGCTGCTTTGAGTGGACATGATCATCCTCCGCTTTTCTTTGGAAAATGGTTTCTTTGAAACTACATGTTTTTTAAGTACAGTAACATCAGTTTAACATCGCATTTACTGACTGACAATCTATTGTTTGTTGCTGACTCACCACCTGCTCCAACGGTTCCCAGCGGGGTAGCATAATAGCAGCTAGATGAATGCAGGTAATTCAGTGGTACTCCCTGGGTAGTGATGCTTAACCTTTCATTACATTCATAACATAAGCTTTCTGTGTGATGAGTTCGACAGGAGAAGCTTTAACAAATCAGTAACAATCCATGTCTTTGCACACACGCAGGTGCAACTTTTTAACTGCAAAAAGTGAGTTTCAACTAAATGGTTAAGAAAATGAACAGCTGGATGGATGAATGGATACAAATGATTCATCTAGCTTTTAATACACAAATATCTTTATGTGAACTCATACTTCCCTTATTTTTACAAGGTAATTTTCAGTGTTAATCATAACCGGCTCTTTATTTAGCTCTAACAGAGCAATTTTTTTCTATCTGAACATCTGGGAATGGCCAGGATGAGCAGGAGAATGCGTCAGAGCTGCCCTCCTGTTTAATGGGAATATGGATTTTGCCATTAAGGGTTGCCTTTTAGCATTTTACTTAACACACCAACATCTGAGGCAGAGGATTGTTTTGAAACAAAGAAAAAAAACTGCCAACAGAGCCAACCAGACCAAATGAAATGGCTGACAGAGGTCTATATTTGGTTGCGCATGGCGACTAACCAGTCATTAGTGATGAGGCTTGGATGCATTCATTATGGTTAAGGAAGTGTTGTGACTCAGTAGTCTAACCATCCAATAAACTCCAATAAAAAGCTCAAATGAGAGCTTGCTTTAGCTGTTTCTGCATCTTTCTTGACGCCGGCTACACATAAAACAAATGTTCTCCAAAGCTAGCATCTGGATTTGTTGAACTTGCTTGTTTAACTAGCAGAAAATGACAAAGGCATCATTTATTTCAGTTCCTGCAACAAGAGAAGTGTTGTAACATGACTGACTGATAAACAGATCGATAAATAAACAAATCAGAAATCAATTTTGACTTGGAGTTAACAGATACATTAATTAACAAATCAACTCTAACTCACTGTGTGTGTATTGTCTAATCTAGACAAGCCTCATTCCTTTTGCTTTGCCTCTGTGACAGACTTGGTTTCATGCAAATACATATCTCTACGCTCAAGTGATCAGCAAAAGCTTGTTTCTGCAGCGTAAGTGGTACTTCCTATTTGCATATGTATCACTACGTAAACAGGTGCATACAACAGCAACTCCAATTCAGCGCTTGTTTTTGCATTTGAATGGGTTAACAAAAAAGGGCTTCAAACATGATCTTACAGAATATGCAAAAGGCATGATTGTGGATTTGAGGAGGGCAGGGTTTGAGGACTGCAAAGATTGTAGAGCTTGCCGCTCTGCTGAAAGCAGCAATCTCAAAGATGTACAATGAAAAGAGAAGAATATGAGACCCTGCAAAACATTTTCTTCATGGGAAAAAGACTCCTGGCAGATGAATGCAGCAGACATCATGTGGTTCTGGCCACAAGTATTGTCAAAATCATAACATCAGGTTGGGTTATTGCAACCAAGTACACAATGCATCGCACTGTTGGTATTCAGTGGATGCTGTAAGCTGCAGACAGGATTCAGTGTGGACTTAGAAACATCAGTTGTTTGGTCCGAGTGTTCCCTCTGGAACAGTAATGCCCTGTTCGACTATCGCCATAAAATATATTGATTGGTTTGTAATGCATATCTGTACAAGTTCACAGTTCAGTGCAGGAGGCGTAATGAGTCCATCCTGTATCATTCCACAGGATCAAATATCTCCATCCATGCCCTTCACTCTTCCAGAATTGTCACTGGTTCATATACAGTATGAGTGGTCTAAAGTACACTCAGGTGAAATGTTGGCGATCCAACCACCACAATGCTCGGATATCAACCACCATGATCAGAGAAAAGAGAAAAGCCGTGACTGCTACAAGTTTATCCCCCACAGTGTGTGACATCCTTGAAACACGGGACATTATAAGCTGTGAGCGCGTATGACAGCTCCCCGGTCTGAAGTGAATAACACAGTATCGTTTGCTCTTAGATCCTGATCAATGCTGTCTCCATGTCAGGGATCATTTATCAAAGTGGCATGTGTTAATGCATGTGTTATCCTGCAGATATAACGCACCTCAAACTAAGAGGAAAAGGATCTGGAAAAACCTATAAGTAATAAACAAGCTAATAAGGGAATAATAAACAACAATTCCCTTAAAGACTCCCGTACTGTGTCTCTTGTCCCTTCTGAGATCAAAGATCAGGATTGTTTCTAAAATATCAAATTAACATTTTGTCTCGTATACAGAAAAAATCTCGAACATATGACTGATAAAAGGAGCAGCTTTGAGACGTCTGTGAGATTTATCAGAGACCTAAGACAAACACTAAAAATGAGTTGGAAACACTTTTTATTACCATTCATTAACCAGAACAATACGCGTTAAAGTACAGCAGGCTGACCAACTCAAGCTGCAGACGAGACATGTGCAGCCCATTTTTAAGCATGCTTATCCATTAATGTGATGGCTGACTTGTGCCATTTTGAAAATACTACGTAAATGTTATAGGTCTGACCTGGTAAGATTACACTAGGATATGAAGTCGGCACAAGCAGATGCCGTCAGATTGAAATAAACACAGTCCAGCATCAGCATCAGCGCCAAAGACGTTTCACTTCTGAACAAAGATTGATATTTTTCCAGACACCGAAACAGCAACACTTGAGAACACGTGTCTTTTTTTTTTTTAAACAAAGCCTCTGGTTGAATACTAAAATTATGGCTTTTACACAGGAGTCACTTGTCAGATTTGTACACAGAAATACACCAACTGCACTCCATGTTTCCTCTTTTTAGCTAATACTTCTCCCCAGACATTTCCATTTTTCCACCGCTGCTGTTGTTGTTTCCCTGTCAAACTCATTATGAGTAGAATGAATTAGAGGGTATCTAGGTAAGACACAACAGTGCACACACTCAAACGGCTAATTGCAATAACCTGGCACAAATGAGTCATTTAGCTGCCTAAAAGCGAGCCCTGAGATCTAGAAGGAGCACTTTAGATGAATGAATTAGGCTGAAGGCCATTACACGCCAAGATATTTGGACAGAAAAAGAAGCTTCATCTTTCATTGGGCTGGATTTGAATATTAAACAGTCGCACCTACCGTCTCGTGGCAAAATCTGCGATCACCACGGAAGCAGGTTAACATAATCTTGTGCCTGCTGAACTCTTTGTTCCAAACTTTCATTATTTATTAGAAATTATCTGTCATTAATCATAAACAATATGCCAGTTAAGTCAGTAATTGCAGGAAAATTGTGACCACGCAACTCTTAATGGGCAACATTAGGTCATACTTAAACTGAAGGCTGATTAGATTTCTTGCCGCGGTTCCAGATGAGCAACGCAAACAAATAGGACTTTGTTTTTTAGCGATACATTAAGTGATTGCTTCTTAATGAAACGGTGACAGATGTGAAGAGACATATTGTTTTTGTATTAGCTGGCATTTTACAGCGTGGTATTATGCAAAGTAATGCTGCCTGTTCCTATTTGCAATAACGAGGAGGGATGCCTTTTTTTATTTTTAACTCTCCCACTTAATATAAAGATGCCTTTTGCAGTTGTGACCGATAGAAACGCCGAGGAGAGACGCTCATCTCGTAAAAGCATCACCTCCCCGGCTGCTGTTCGCCAGTCGCTGTTATCCATCAGTGAGAAAACTGGGAACTATTTACAGACATCTTTTAAGCCTGCAGGGGTGAGTGGGAGATACAATTTGAGTGGAGCATTTCTCAAATAATATTCAGAATGCATTTGGCTGCCTTATTTCAGCAAGTGTAAACAATAATGCAGTTCCCTATGGTTTTTGTAATTACAGGTATATAAAAAAAGAAACATTATATTACATTAAAGTGGTCCTAAAGTTTTCCATTTCTTATTAGAATAAGAAACAGCAAGCTAAGTGGATAATGGCAAAGTTTCTGCAATAAACTGAACAGAGAAGTCTTTCAGGACAAGTCTGACACACACCTAAATGTACACATGATTCATTACTTTCATGTAAGCACTATTTTGGTGCTGACTTTCTCACACCACTGCAGTACGTCTTTCCAAAAAGGCCAGTCTGCCACCTGAGAACAACATTAGTGGCACCTTTATCCCTGCCCATTTATTTCACTGGGAGGAAGCAGGGCGTATGACTCATGGAAGGACGTTACATCACGAAAAGGTGCTCCATGAAACAGACCACAGGCTAGAAGAGGAATAGTTTCCACTAGGATGTAAGTACAACCCAAACCCAGGCAGTGTAGTATAAGACAATGCTTTAGTGAGGTTATGCATGAGCAGAAAGACTGTTTTTTCTTTTCTTTTTTCTGCTGGATCTGACACAAGAGAAAAAAAACGAGTGTTTCAGTCACCTAAAGTTCAGAAGTGAAGGCAAGAGGACCAGGAAGCCTCTCAGCTCTGCTATTCATCTTGCCATGCTTATGCGGTGTATACTAATGGGCTGCTTGCAGGTTGCTCTCTGCTCTACCCCATTTCCCCAATGGGAGTGCTTCCTCCCTGCAGCAGAGACAGGCTGAGCTAATTCTGGAGACATCCAGGTCTTGAGGCCTGAGCATTGCTTAGCTTCCAAGTAGGAGGGGCCAGCGTACTACAGTATGCAGCTGCTTATGAGACGAATCCCTGTGAGAAAAAAAAAGAGCATCCGTGCAACCCTAGGGGTTATGCGCCAGGAGCAGGGTGCAATTGTTTTTCTCATTTCCTCAGTGTTGTAAAGCTGATCCACTATCAGCCGCAGACTGGTATGCCACGAGCATGGCAACGAGCTGGTTTTCTCTGGTTCTTTTGACATTTCTTCCCATGTAATAGCAGCCGAAAAGCTATTAAGCTGGTAATCAATTTGTGTATTCGGAGGTGAAAAAGCATTCTGAGGGCGCAGAAAATCTTTAACATGATTGAAAGTTTCTTATTTGAGGAGCTTACCTAGGCTTTGACACGCTGTATTTCCTTTGGGACAAAGAAACCGCTGCTTTTAATTTTCAAATAGCTTATCTGCAAAATGGTTAACAACAAAGAAAGATTTTTGTTAAACTAAAACACACACTGTGGCCAGCAAAGAGAAGACCAGCTACATGAATTCTACTCCCACAGAGGTCGATTATTTTCTTCATAGTGTTACATCCTCACTGCGTACGACTCTGTGGCCTTCTAAAGAAATAAGACAAATCAGCCATGCTTGATTCAATAGTATAAATGAGCATCTTAAAGAAGATAACACGTAGGCTGAAGAGGAAATGGCATTGCACTCATTTAGAAGTTCTTCCTTTGGCCTGGAAAGATTGTTTGTTACTCTATAAAAATGAAGTCCTATATAAAGCTAGGACATCTTACTATTTGTCACTGATCGAGGAAAACAGGAAGCGGTCTCTTCAGCTCTGTAGCCAGGCTGACAAAGAGTTGATGCTCTATTAAGCCAAGCATTCTTTAAACTTTAACTAGCAAAGACTTTATGAAGTTCTGCACAAATAAAATTTGAATCAACAGACAAAGAATTATTCACAGCCGTGCCATTAAATACAGCAACTCCAATAACTGCTGATATTTACCTACTGATCTGACTCCTACAAGACTGCTCAAAGAAGTTTTACTATTAATTAATGCTTCATTTTTTAAAAATCTATCTTTATTAATGGGCTGTGTATCAAAGGTGGCGGTAATTAAACCATTACTTTAAAAGGTCTTACTTGATCCAGCTGTATTAACTAATCATCGAATAATTTCTAACCTTCCTTTTTATCTCAAGAATTCTTGAAAGAGTAGCAGTAAATCAGCTAACTGATCATCTGAAGAGGCATCGTTTATTTGAAGATTTCAGAGCTCATCGCAGTACAAAAACAGTGTAAGGAAAGGTTACAAATGATCTGCTTAAGGCCTCAAACGGTGGACTCATCCTTCTTCTTGTGTTGCTAGACCTCAGTGCAGCATCCAATACTGCTGACCGCAGTATTTTATTACAGAGGTTAGAGGATGCTGTTGTTCATATTGTTCATGTAAACTGGGAGTCTTCTTCACACACTAAAGTTAGTTATGGCGTTCCACAGGGTTCTGTGCTGGGACATTATACATTATACAAGCTTCCCTTAGGAATTATTATTAGAAAACACTGCATACATTTCCATTACTATGCAGATGACACCCAGCTTTATTTATTTATTAAGCAAGATGAGCTAATTAAAACTGTAGGCATATGTTGTAAAGACCTGGATTACCTATAATTTACCTCTAAATCCAGTCAAAACTGAGGTTACAGTCCTAGAAATGTATTTAAATGGCACTACCTTGGCCTCCAGTAAAACTGTGAGGAATCTTTGACTCATTCTTGATTAGGATATGTCCTTCAGGATGCACATGATATGTAGGACTCCTTTCATTCATTTACCCAATAGCTCTAAAATTAGGAACATCATGTATCAGAGAGATGCTGAAAACGAAAAAGGAGGTCATGCATTTATTGGGGTGTTTTTCCTGACATTGTAGGGCCTTTACTTTACAATATAAACCATACTGAGGCAACTATTGTTGTGAATTTCTGTTATATAAATAAAACTGAGTTGAATTAAAAGCTCTGAGCAAATCCAAAAGAATAAAACCCACAGAGAGTACACTCTAAATTTGTGAAAATGACATTTCTGTATAGCAGTTAGTAGGTGCTGATGGTGTGTCGATAGGGCCCGGCAGATTATCATCAGAGTGACATCAGCTACCAGCTCTGACTCATCTCTGCCCCCTGGACAGTGTGGAGACAGACAGCTGTGGGGTGAGAGGGAGGTCATCATCACCCACATATCAAACTAAATTACATCACCCTGAAAAGCTCCACTGAAAACTGAAAGCCTGCCTTTGTGAACTTTGCAAGTTCCAGCGACAATGATATATAGTGTACAGATCCTGTGGTTAGTAAAAAGAACACACACACACACACACACACACACACACACACACACACACACACACACACACACACACACACACACGAGATATGCTAATTTTCTTCCTTTTTTTTTTTTTTTTTAAACAGCTGGTGTTTCTTTAAAGCAGATTAAATTTTACTAAACACTACAATTTGGTGTGGAGCCTGGGTGGCAGAGAGGAAAACCACTTGGCCACCATCACGGCAACCCAGCTAAGCAGGATTTGGAAAGACTTTGACAAACTGTAAATTTTTAAAAAAGGGGGGGGAAGGAAAAAGCTACTAAACAGAACATCAACTATCAAATAAGCATATGAGCAAGCCTGGATATATCTTCTATCAGTCATATTACAGATCTAATTTATGTGTCGTGACAAAGCTGCAGACGGAGGATGTGAGCTGGTTCTAACAGGATGTGCTCGATGTTTATGCGTTCAATTTTGAGCGAGTTGTCAGCCTGAAAGAGGAGAATGAGATTTGGGATGCAAGTAGCATCCATCAGATTCATAACAATGTCGTAGCTCAAGCAAATTTTGTTGCATACTTACTAAATAGTAGCTCATGGGAAAGAAGATGGGCTGATTCGAGAAAGAAGCATCTTTTTGTAAAATGAGTAGCAATGAAGCAACAGTGTTGTGGATACCATGTAAGAGGGAGCAACACTGCCGCGTAAGTAAGTACAAGTTCCAGCTCATCTGCGTAAAGAATGACACAGCTGCCAAGGACGTGCTGCTGAAATCAAAACAGCCGACATGTGTGTGTGTGGTCACTTTCCCTCCATCACGGTGCATATGTGCTGTACTGCTTAGCCGCAGCGGCCTTCTAAAGGAAAAAGTCAGAATTTAACTGCTCCCGCTTATTTCACAGATTTTCCAGACAAATAATTTCAGGTTTGTGCCCACTAGCGCCAACCCTCTGTCCGTCCCGGCCTCCCTGGCCTATAATTATATGCCATTCATTTGATTTGTTCATTAGGTCAACCCTCGGCTGGGTAGAAGCGAAACGGAACCCTCTTATTAGTGGTTCATAGCTCTACTCTCTCCATGGCGAAGTGGAAAACAAGAGTGGGAGAGGAAGCTGGCTGGAAGATTTCTCTTTTTCCCTTTTTTGTAACCTGATTGCACCTCCTCATGATGAGAGACAGCGGGGAATTTGCGCATACTGTGACAACAATTGAATATTACCAACGCCTCTTCCAAAAAAACCACAACAGTGGCATAAAGTCGTAAAACCTCTAGCACGCTCATTCGAACTTTTTCTAACATTTTTGAAAATTTTTCCTGGCTTTTCAGTAGATATGAAATTCCTCCTCCATTCTTACCCCATATTCAATTATAAATGTCGGAGCTCTTTCTGCAACCTCTGAAAATTCGCACTAATTAAATCAAACAGTTACAATCATGAAGTGTGCCTCGTCACTGCAGCGGGATCTTCTAACAGATATGCTGCTTTAGATGAGATCATCTGCCCCATGTTTCTCTGTAACTCAATAATCTGACAACATGGTGCACAGTATAATGAGTCTCTGCTGTCTATTGGTATTCTCAGGACTAACTAGAGGCATTCATATCGTATAATTATTTATTCATAACTTTGGGAAGGTATGCAGGTTGATGTTCTCCACACTCAGTTTCTTTAAATCAAACCAGCTCACGCTAACCATAAATATGCATCAAAGGATATCATTAATATTAATTCACACACAGCGTGGCATCCGAGTTAAGATCAGAATTTAGCATTTATTTTTTATTTTTTCCAATTTACATTTCATTCTTCTACTTACATTTTGCAGGCAGTTTGTGGGGTGATACAGTACAGTATATGAGCAAACACACCTGTGCAATATACTTATATTAATTATCTTAAAATAACGACATATCCTAATTGCGTTTTTAGGTTTTTGATATTTTAAAGTATTGATCAAAGGTCTTGAGTGAACCCTCATTTCTTTATATTTTGATTCCAAGGAGCCCGACTTTTCTATGATTTTATTCTCCAGGCTTTCTAAAGATCTTTCATCTTTTCTCAGGACGTTGGCTTCTTTACATATTGACTCACTTTCGGTTCAGTCCCTGTAGCCGACCCTTATCAGAGGCGTGTTTTTGTCGTT
The DNA here is from genome assembly GCF_036321145.2 of Pelmatolapia mariae. Lineage (NCBI taxonomy): Eukaryota > Metazoa > Chordata > Actinopteri > Cichliformes > Cichlidae > Pelmatolapia > Pelmatolapia mariae. The sequence goes on along the minus strand of NC_086237.1, from coordinate 17,079,029 downwards.
GTTTGTTAAATCACAACTTACAAATCATTTAAGCATTAAAAATGCATCTAACTCAGGGGGTGAAAAGTGTTGTGTTTACACATAACAACAACAGCAACTTAGCAAAGAATCAATTTTAATTTGAATCTTTGGGCATTTTGTTACTAGCAGCCTGTTCCAAAAAAACATCATTTGTTCATATTTTTATTTGTTCAATCTTTGAAAAAAGCCAAAGATAACACAGTTTGACAGGAATAAATACTATTTTGCACAAAGATGGTTCTGAAAGAGCCAAAAACTTACATTCAGTGTCCTTCAAGAAGCCTGGAGATGACTACAGGACAAATAACACAAAAGTTTGCCTAAGAGAGTTCAGGCTGTGTAGAAGAATAAAGGTGGTCATAGCAAATACAGACTTTCAAGGTCTTTATAATTGCACCAAGCCTGTTTATCTCTTATATAGTGCATTTCCATGCTTGTTTGTCCATGTTTTAATAAGTAACTAAGGATCCATACAGATTTTAAAATTACGATCTGGCACGCAGCCAAAGATGCCAGTTTTGTTTATGATGTTCTTGTTGTTTATTTCCCTGTTTGCACCAGAGAAGCTCCATCATAGAAAATAATTGAACAGCTTTAATGACTTTCAGCTCTTCATCACACAGTCTTTGAACATTTAACAAGTCCAAAATTGATGTGGCACAGCAGATAAACATCGGCCACTGGCATCAGCAAATCTCATCTTGTCAGTCAAAACAAGGCGGGTTCCGATGCTTGGCCAATAAATCGGCAACTGATCCTGAGCTGATGGTGTGTCATTAACTTTTTTAAGGCATGTATCCATGAACCTAAATGCTTTAACCAAATTAGCATTTACAGCTAAGGAAAAAGTCACCGAAAATATTATTTTCCATCCTACAGAGGGCAGTGCCAAATCTCATGCAGAGCCATTCGACAGCAGAGAAATGTCACTCAAAGCCACAATCACCAACATTATGATAGTGCTGACAAACCAGTCATTTCCACTGAAACCAGAAGGCCATCCAAAAACTCCTTGTTGACATAATTCAATGTGGATAACATGCAAACTGACTGATTGAGTCATCCAGCCAGTGAGACCCCAAAAAGGCTACTGAGCAGAATGGCATTCAAATGTAGACAAACTGAGTTTCTTTAATGAATCCACACATACCATATTGTAATCTTCCTGCACTATGACAAAAACCTTCTCTGCTCTTCAAACATAGACTCACACATCATTTCAAATGACTTTTGCCAGCTCACAGAAGCTTTAGTCCATTAATCAGCATGAAAATAACAGAATCGGTAACCAAGATGCAATTAAATACACATTACAGGTGGTGTGAATGAAAGCACAAAGAAAAGCACGAGAGCTGTGACAACTCTCCCCGTGATATCAAAAGCTAGTTTCTTTATTCTGTACACACACCGAGATTAGATGAGAGCTGCTTTAACGGACTGTCATACCAACAGGGAAGCATTACACCCCAGTGGTTTTCATCCACATGAAAAGTAGAGCACCGCTGAGAGTGGCAAAAGATGAGGTCTTCAAATCATACGCACACACACAATGCCTTTCTTCCTGTGACAGCAAACTCCCGTGTCATCACCCAACGCCGCAGGAAACAGAAGCTTTATGCTCCATCAGGGTGTCAGCATCCACTCCTTACGCATTTACTGGATATGGTGGCGCTGTAATTAAAGTCCCCTTTCAGCACACCACACACCATGACCTTTTCCATTGCAAACACTCATTGTCTCAGTTAAACCCAAGGCCTCTCTATTGGGACATAAATGGACATTTTAAGCTGCTGAAGAAGAAAAATGGATCGAAATAAATGTGTTAAAAAAAAAAAAAAGAAGTGTGGCAGCCTTGTGCGAAAAATGAGGCTTGATGGTTTTTCACCATCATTATGAGTGGGTGTAATCTGCAACTTTGGCAATAAAGATTTGAAGAGACGGAATACCCATGACAAGTGCCATAATAACCTGTAATCAGAAGATATGCAAATGATAGAGATGTTTCCCCTGACACTGCGGTGCCAGTTGTCTTCTGGGTCCCCAGGAACTCTCCTGTCAGCGCTCAAGTAGGAGAATAGGAGTGATGACAGAAAGGCCTGTTTGTTTAACATGTCACTGGAACAGCAGTGCTGAGAGGGGGAGAGCAGATGGAGGAGAAGAGCAGCAACGGATTTCCATCTAGAAAAGAGCATTGTCCTCTCAGTCGCTAAAAGACACTTGAGGCGCAGAAAAGGATCACAAAACGCTCACTGCGAGCAGATGCCGAAAGGTTTGCCATCTTACGGTGATGCCACACACCCAGCGTGTCGATCAAAAAGTTTAGAGTATCATTCCCTTTGTTCTTCCATATTAATAATGCACAGCAAAAGGCGCCATTGTACGCCGCAGTTTCCCTCCATCACTGGCTGCAGATTAAAAGTGTGCGCAGACACAACGCGTGAGCCCCGTGTCTACGAAATGGCACCCTATTTTGTTCTCATTTAAGCTTTTTATATTCAGTAAGAGGGAGAGGTACAAAGGGCCTAAAGCTGTCTTGGGTCATTAAACCCCACATTTTCTTTCTTCTTTCAGAATGTGTTTTCTGGCAGTTACAGCAAGGAAAGCTGACAGATTAGACAGGGAGCTCCTTCACAGGCTGGCTGTGGGCTTCAGGAGGGTGGGCTGCAGCGCGGTGCTCGGGGCAGCAAAACCACGCCTGTCACTGTTTGATGGGCCAGTGCAGAAGTGCAGTCATAGGGAGGTATGATTGATGATATTATGTACTCACACAGGATCTGAATGCCAGCACACTCCTGTGATTTAATCCCTGTTCTTTCATCAAACATCGAGCCACAGCAGATGAACTGCACTCCACCAAACCCTTCTTTCCCAGAGGCCAACACCATGAGTGTCAAGGCAGATATTACGAATCTTTTCTTTGAATCATGAGTTGTAATTTGTACAACTATTCATTCATAATCAGCAGAATGGATTTAAAAAAAAATGTGAGTAAAAGAGGCTAAATTCTTTTTTAATGTATCAAAACATCAACCTATACATTTGTCATGCAGGGAAGTTTGCTTTCACAAATGCTCTACCTTAATCTTTTATTAAACACACTCATTCAGAAGACAGAAAAAAAGCATCAAGGAAATTAAACTGGCTGCTGTTTTGTTCTGCACAATAAATAAAAAAAAACCTTGAAAATCTATTCCGGTTTGACAAGACTGCCCCCTAGTGGTGAGTCGAGAGATTTAATTTTTGCAAAGCAATATTGTGTAATTTTTAATACATACATAAATCCCTTTGTTTCCTGTTACAAACTAAGACACAAGGGTCAAATTATACATCAACATCACGATGAACAAAAGCCTGGGCATGAGAGTGAAAACTGTCAAATGGCAGTAAATCCAGGCTGAGCAGAGCTACACAGATTAAGCGAACCATCCCCCAAGTCAGACCACAAAGAGTTCATTGTACTTGGATAGCGTGTAAAAAGGAGGCGAACGATTTTGGCAGTGATTTTCAATTATAGTTTGGTCTCAAAGGCCTCAGAGGTTTTGTGAAATTTCTCCCACTGTACAAGATGCAAGAGAGAAAAGTGACACCATAAAGTCAAGACTACTGTTACAGAAATTTATAATATCAAGTGAAATATATCGGACTAGCTGGAGCACACGATCACAACAACAGAAGTATAAAAAGCTACAGTAAACAATAGGTGTGTTTAAGGCTGCACTCCACAGACAATGGGACAGGACGCACACGTAACCGACATAATAAGAAGTGACAGTGTCAGCTCTCACTGCAATGACACACTTTCACAGAGGAGGAAACCTACCTGAGCAAACGAAGACGCACGACCTCAGATCAAAGAAGAGGTGGCCGCTGATGCATCATTGGTAGCGACAAATTATCATCAATACCACTCTACCACATTATCATCAATCTCTCGCTGGAGAGACAAAAGTATCTCTGCGTGCTAAATCACGAAATCAATGCATTTCTATCACTGAGAGGAATTGGTCTGCTAGTGATCTCTGTGGCTGAGTAATGTGAAATCTATCGCAGGTTAGTCCACGTGGCTTGGACAAGATCAAAGACAAGACCCCAGAAAAGTTTGTATTGATCAGAAGCCACAAGGTTGAAACTGAAGGAGTGGAAACGTGATGGGGATTTGATACACTTTAAACTAAAGATAAATGATCTCATTTATGTGAGTAAAAACAGCGATGCAATGAAAATATAACTATGTGGCTACTTCATTACCAGCTGCACTGAAAAAGCTGCCTCTGCTGCCAGCAGTTTTTATAAAAAGATGTTTTTTAATAAGCACATTTGGCACGTGACACATTTCAATCTGTGCAGCTTAGATAACCCAGTTTAGATTTAACCTTTGACATTCGTGGAAATGACACTCTATTTGTGCGCTAGTCAATGATTTCTATTAAAAAACATAAAATGGGAGATGTAGCATGAACAGCTGTTTAGTTCACTTCTTATGTTGTTTTATTTTGCAATAAATAAAATAAAAAAGCCCCTCGTTCTGAGAATCCACAGCTTTTTAGGCTGTTGAGGTGCACTTACCTTTGGCCACTTGGGATTAAGCTCACAAGCTTTCTCAGCATCTTCCAGAGCTGCTTGGTGTTGGCCCAATTTGAGAAAAGCCGCTGAACGGTTACTGTACAGGATGCAGTTCTGTGAGTCGACCTGCAGTGCATCACTGTACAAATGAACGGCTGCCTGAAAGTCACCTCGCTGACACGCCTCATTGCTCTGCTGCACTTTCTCCATGAACTCAGCTTTGCTCAGGCCGTACCTGGCTCCGTCGTCTCCAACGCACCGGATAGGTCTGCCCGCTGTCCGAGAACCGAAGATTGAAAACTGGAGAAAAGGACAGGGAGCAGCCGGAGAGCTTTGATCAGTCTGACTGAAAAAAAAAAATCACAACACTTAACCAAGAGGAATTCCATTAAGCAGAGACCTCGGTGAGCGTTTTTCCAAGGCCGATATTTTAAGCTGTCATAGTCGGAAAAACACAAGTGAAGCAAATTTCATTAATGATGGCTCAGTTCCATTAAGTGTCCTGCAAGGCCACGACAGTGAGCCAACATGCACACTAAAAGGACCTTGGAAGTGGCTCATTTAAATGGAACACAGTCATTTTTATTGTGATCAATTACACCTGTGCTTTTGCTCCTGCAACATGCCAAAAATGTCTGCTGCCCACTGCTACCACTGCAGCACTGAGAACATGCACCTGAAGCACAAGGGACCGTTAATGAATGAAATGAATATGAAGCAGGGTGTTTTTGAAAGAGTGCATGACCCAGAGTCTATGCCAAACTCCTGTGTGCCAAAATAAAATGCATGTGCTGTGGTATTTGAGCTCAATAAGCCCTTTTCACAGCAGATATTTTGACGTGTCACATCAGGACACAGGTGCAATTTAGAACATTACTGCCAGCTGAATTGCAAGTGAGGCTCGGAGCCTCATTTTTGTGCATGCTAGCTTAGCGATACGGCTTCTGGAGAAACTGCTGCCTGTGATTTTTCCTGCTGTGTCATGTGTTGGGAGGTTATGATCCTGGTAGTATGTAAATAGTGCAGCTGCAACTCCTGCAGATGTGTTGCTGCAATATGACTCAAGTCAAAAGTTGACACAGCATGAGGGCCACTGCAAATCCCATTCCAAAATAAAACACTTTATAAGGCATCTGTTGTTTTTACAGTTTAAATAAAGGTTGTACAAAACAATCAGAGCTGTGCAAAACCATTGCAGACAACATTTTCTGTCTTTAGCTGCAAACTTTAATTATTTCTGCACATATGTTAACTTTAAATGAAAGCACAGTTTGTCATGATGTCACTCTTTACCAAGTAACCTTTTATCTTCAACTTCCCGGAGTCCACAGCTGTTCTTCTTTCACACTTTTTTATTACAGCATTACACATAGCGGTTTAAAGAACAACATCACTGTGACGTTCAGCCTAATAAAGACGTCTTCACTGCACTGCAAAATTTCCTACCACAGCAAATATAATATATGTGTTAGTGCAAGTCTTTCTCCCTGTCCCTCTTTATTTTCCACTCTTGCACTAAAACAGCAGGAAGACCAACTGTACTGACTCCGATCTTACTAACTGCATCAAACCGGTAAGCATCTGATTGATTACAGTAAGTAGGAGAGCGTCGTGTCCGTTTAACAGGGACGGCTGGCTGAGTATTACTGAATCATGAAATTCATCTCGGGCTGCCTGTTTTTTGGGCTTGCTTCCATTATACCTCTTTCTCACCACACCTCCTCGGACTGAATTCTGGGATAGGGCTGGCTTGGTAATTACTTCCAGAGGCCCAGGGAGTAGAAGCAGCAGAAAAAAAAGAGTGCTTCTATGACAACCGTTAAATAACCTTTTGTATCACATGACAACAGAGAAAAGATCATGGTTTTATATGTGTGTGTGTGTGTGGGGGGGGGGTCCTTTACAGCATCTTGTTTTTCTATTGCACCTCTAAGAGCAAATTCAGCACCTGAGGTTTGATAAATTCGTGTACGGTAAACCTCTGGAGGTTTTTAAAGATTTTTTCTTCTTCTTTGTCTTTCTTTTTTTGTGTGTGTAAGTGCCATATAAACCATAGCTCACCTTTCAGAAACACACAAACAGGCTGAGTTTGTGACATCTGCAACACAACCAACACTATCGCCCAGGCCTGACATTCAAAGGTTTGCTCCCAAAGGAGAGGCAGGAGAGGCATCTATTATGGATTAGTGCTTCCAAGGCCCAAGAGAATGCAGGTTTTGACAGAAAAGTCCGCTCTCTGCTGTCTAATCTACTACAACATACAGAGGGGGGGCTGCCCACTGCATGTGGGCAGCACTGGGTAGGAAGGGTGGAGAGCGAGAGATAATGAAAGCCTACATCAATACAGAGGACACCCTAACAACGTAATCATAAGGAGACAGAGATAGAGAAAGCAACTTATCTCTCCTACTATAATGTAGTCCAGACTGCAGGCTGGAGGAACTGTGTGGACTTGCTCTCGTTAATACACAGAAACTATCTGCCACTGTAAAGTCTTCTGTTCGTGCAAAAACTAAATAAATGTGCTCCAAGTTAATGTTGTAATCGAGCGATATTCAAATCAGATTTACGCTGGTTATTGTGTGCACTGGGACAGCCCACACATCCAGTGTGCAGAACAGTGCTGTATGCATGACTGGAAAATCGATAGAGGTCTTTTACGAGGTTTTCACAGAATGGTCATTTGGTATTTCCTGTCCAGGACGCGGGGTAAAAAAGTAATCCGGGGGGCAATAAAATACCAACAAGTTGGAAAATGACAGCTGGCATGACAGCCTACGAAAGAGTCGTTTTAGTTGTTTTTTTTTTTATAATTTACCTTTTCTTTCAGAGTCGCTTGCTTCTCCATCCCGTTTGCCTGCGACGGGTTATCGCTCTCATCCCATCACACTCTTTGTTGACTTTGTGTCGACTGTTTACGCAACGAGAAGTCTTCCAAGCGTCGCCAAAAAAGTCCACGTTGCAGCGAAAGAGTTGACAAAGTGCGAGTAAAGGCTGAAAAACGGAGCTGTGTGGCTGTTCAAGAGAAACTTTTTTTCTCAAGGAAAGTGCGCCATGTTGTCAAATCTTTTCCTTTTTTCTTTTTTTTTCTTGTCTTTTTTTCCCCCTGTTGCCATAGCGGATTTTCTGAGCGCTGCTGCGCACAGAGAGGCAGGGAGATCTGCAGGAGTCGGGAGAAGAAAAATCCAGATAATAATGTGTTACTTGGGACATTTTTAGGGGGGCATTTACATAGTAGAACTCAAATCAAACGTGTCATCATTTTTTTGGTGAGGCCGGTAAAGTCCTGCTGTAGACCGGGGAGGGTAAATATGCATTCACCTTGCGCAGTCACCAGAGGCACTCCCTTCAGGTCATATTGTTGGGGCTTCCGTGTAGGGCCACGTGGATTGGGAAATCGGTTTGAACTGTTTATTTGGCATTTGACTGTTGAGATTGTGCTAACATGTAAATAATATAATAATAGATAGTGAGGCGCTGATCAGATAATGCCATTAAAAAGCCACCAAAAATATAACCATTACTGCATGCGAGGCCTAGCTAGGTTAACCCCAATAACCCTGTATCTGAACCCACTCAGTCATAACTCAATAAACTATAGCCACAAATAATAATGTTTCTTAACACTCAATAATACAGCTGTAGCTGGTAATTTTAAAAGCAACACCCCTATATCAGGTCAGACACAATCAGGTGGCGAAGCTGGGTTTACCTGTGTAACAATATTATTCCCAGTTTTCCAGAGATGGCGTTGATGATGAAGTGCACACAGTTTTTGTTTGCAATCATCAAATATCGATTTTTGTTTATTTGATGCATGAATCCAAAAACCTTGCAGATGAAGTTGTGACATATTTTTCTAATACTTGTTTTAATATCAGTGCAGTGCATTTTTTAGCATTCAGATATTGTGTTACATTTTTAAATCTAGCACTTGAAATTATTATATGACTATATATATATATAGATATATATATAATTATTATCATATATTTAGAACATATACACATGCATAAAAAAGTTACAAAATATATTGTGTAATGGTAAATACTAACTTTTATAAACTAAGTATTAAGAAATATTTACTCAACCATATTTAATTTATGTACCTTTTACATATGCCAGGTTTGTGATATTGCTGTGAGTATAAAGATAAATTATGTTACAGGCTTGTGGGATGGGTTTTGTGCTGCGTATTGTAGGCTGTACTGCCCAGAGAAAATGACATACATCATATATGTGTTACATAAAACACACGGATATAGCACGTTGCATAAATGAGAAAGATTTTCAAATGTTATACTCAATTATATGTCAGATATAAAAATACATGAGTGATACATGGGTAAATTTTCACTTATTAGTGTGGACTATGAGGAAATAAATATAAAGCTTTGACATTGCACTCTTCACATGAGCAAATTAACTTCGCAATCGCATCATGAAGGCTACTTTTAGATTATGTTTTTTCAGTCAGATCTGTGGCTTAGATATATTTTTAATTCTCATACAGACTGAAACTAAAATAGGAATTTTCGGAGATTTCATCATTACAAATTAAGTAATTAATCCATTATGTGCAATTCCTCACCAACAGATGGTGTAACAATCCTTCACTTAGAAGCTTTAGGCCTTTAAACAATTTTTAATCCTTTTCACTCAAAAAGAAGCATTCGTGTTAGCTATTGTAAAAACTACCATTGCTGTGTTGTCCTAACTAAACATTTTTGCATTCTTGATTTCTTAACAGCTATAAAAGCTTGGAGTTTGAATGTTGCTCAGTTCTGAGTATAAATTAAAAGTTGCAGTAAAGTGAAAAGTGTTGCGCTACCCATTTCTTTATCGTTTGCTAAGAAAATAGGAAATAAATGGAGCGATTTATTGAAACATTGAAAAAAAGACATGGAGATACAGTATATAAGGTATAAAGAGACTTTTTACAATTGTAGCGCACTTGGTAATCAATATTTGGTATGCCCACATTTATTCTCTAACATAACTCTCTTAGACAAGCTTGAGTAATCTCAAATAGTTCTTCATGCTGTTTTTACTACACTGGCAGTGTGTTTGGCATCAGTCATGTTGAAAAATGAAGCCACTGTCATTCAAAATCCTTTTCAGATGGTATTACATGTTTTATCAAATTCTGACTGTACTTTTCTGTGTTCATAAATCCATCAGTTTCGACAAAAATCCCCAACATCACTGGCTGAAATTTAGCCTCAAACTATCCCCTACATATGAATGACAAGACCTGTTGACACTGATTTTCAGCCCAGTTCTTCTTTTTTTTTTTTCTTTACTTGTTAAGCTTCCTCAAATTTTTTAAGGAAATGCTGCACACCATGCTGTGATGTTCCAGATTTTGGGCTAATAGCTCTTTGGGAATCAGCTTGTTGGTGCAAGAAAATATATATTTTATGCCAATCAAACTCTTGATTGACTCTCGAGAGCTATTGCTCAAGACAGTTTTTTAAATTACAAAAAATAAATAAATACAGTGGCTTTTTGCAAGGAAAATACAAAGAAATCAAAGGCGGCTCAAGACTTTTGCCCAATACGGTAAATTGAAGAACTTGTTAGTTTTAAGACAAAGAACAGAACTATAGTTTAAAATAAAGAATAGTCTGAAATTTGGTTATTTTTAAGGCCAATAACTAATAAATAATTGGACCTGCTTTTTTTCACATATTTTATGGTGAACAGTTACACACTGAGTGAACTGTTTTACGTCAAATGGAGTTTTGTGCATCTTTACTAAATTTTCATGTTGGTGCCTAACATACAGTCAGTATACACCACATATACACCATATGTAACAGCCCTACAAACAAAACATACTAAATACAAATCAAATGCAGCTTAAATGTGGGTTAAACTATTGCTTTTGAGCTTATAAACAGAAACACAATTAAAAACATATCCCATCTTTATTAAGTGCTACATACTAGTACTTATAATATATTACAGACAGTAAAATAGAGTTTAGGGTTTGTGACCAGGTGGGGAAAAGGAAGAAAGGTCAGGAAAACTCAGGGTGAAGTTAAATAATGCCAAGCTGCTTTTTCAACTTGTTCAGTTGCTCCAAGCTGATGTTGTTGCCGCCACACACCACAATGACCACAGGGCCCAGGTGCTGCGGCAGCTTGCGCTCATCCCTCAGCCTTTTGATAATGCCACTGTACACCGCTGCCAGAGCAGCACCGCAGGCAGGCTCCACCAGGATCTTCTCATCATCTGCAGAGACAGAATATCAGGAGAGATCGGCGATCAGATCGGTCATTTCAAATCTGTTGTTCGTCTCTTCAGGTTGTACTCACCCACAAAGCGTTCAACAGCTTTCACAGCCTCCTGGTCTGTGACTACTTCTGACAGAATCGGGTGTTCTTGTGACAGTTTCATTGTCTGCGCTGAGACCTTTGCCACGCCCAGTGTGGTTGCAACACTGTAGAGTATAATACAAGGCCGCTGTTCACCACCAGTCCGAACATTCGTTGACACCCTTATTTTTATAGTTAATTAGCTAATCAGCAGTACCTTGCAATTGCAGGTAAAGTCACATGCGCTCCAGCCTCCATGGCTGCATGGAGGCTGTGTGCACCCATGGTTTCCATGGCTACAACAGGGACGTCAGCCCAGTTGGCGCGACGCAGTCCCTCCACCACCCCGTTCAGCAGGCCCCCGCCTCCCACTGACAGCACTATCGCTCCTGGCTTCTCCTTCAGGTCGTGCTCCAGCTCCTTCACCAGAGATGTGTGGCCTTCCCTTTGTACACAAACGCAAGCTGTCAGTTTCTAGAAACTCAGCACTGATTTTGCTTTAATGCACAGCAATATAGGAAATCTCTGCATGGTGCAGCCTGGTTTATAAAGCTTGGTTGTGGCATATGATTATCAAATGCTAATTATATACCAAGTAGCCCATAATTTCAATAATTTATGGTTAAGCTTAACACTTTGAATGTGACATCTCAAACATAAATTAGTTATCTGACAACCCCCACCCCACCCCGAGTAGTTGTGATAACATACATCTTGCCACATCATCTCATTTACTTCTTGCAACTGTTCTGTTCATGAATGCTAAAACAGGTGTCACAGTAACAGCAGGCTAATGTAAACACAGTCACAGCTCCGAGGATGCCGACTGAAGCCATCTTACCAGATGAGGGGATCATCAAAGGGAGGGATGTATATCCAGCCAGCGTTGTTTGCCACAAGCTCCTGTCCGTATGCAATGCCTTCATCTACATTCTGTGGAAAGAAAAGATACAAATGATCTGGTATATTGTTTTCCCCCCCACTTCCCTTCAGCATTATCCAAGGTTGGATATTTGCCTCTCAATGAATCAACGAAAACCATTTAATAGTCACATCCTGTGTTCTAAATGTAACCTGCGGATTAATAAAATGAAACATTTTCATTCAGAATCTACCACCCTCGTACATTCATTTGTTCTGGGAAAAAGTAAAAAAGTGACTGAGGAACATTTAACTAACCTTGCCATGAATGATCACAGTGGCTCCCTCGTCCCTCATTTTCTCCACTGTTATGTTCGGTGTGACGTTTGGGACAATGATAGTTGCAGGAACCCCGAGCTTGCGGGCAGAATAAGCTGCTGCCATGCCGGCATTTCCTCCTATTGAAACAAACAAACAAACAAAAAATTAGACACACTGAATGCATCAATATGGTAAAGTAGAGACTGTTGTATTCTCACCTGAACAGCAGACAAATCGCTCATATCCTCGCTCTGCCAGCTACAAGGAAACCCATAAGAAACATGTCAACACAGAATTCATGAGCCAGTAAACTGATCCCTGCCGGTTCCTTTTACTCCCGACAAGATCCTCTTTCAAATGCCGGGCAAATCAAATTATTACCAGATAAGAATTACTCACCGTTTTGCACAGGTGACCGAGGCCCCTGATCTTAAAGGATCCTGTCGGTTGTGACGAATCCAGCTTGAGGTAAATAGAGGTCCCGGCCAGTTTGGTGAGGGCAAGGCTCTCCCTCACTGGAGTGGCCACGTGAAGATCCTGCTGGGTCTTCATTTCACTTTGGACCAAAAAGCAAGCAAATGTTTTTCAAAAAGATCAAAAATTCAAAACATCAACCTAATAAATAACGAAATGTCAGTTCACAATGCGGTCCTTTATACGAGAGTTTCAGCTCACCTGGTTGTAGACATGTTTCCCTGAATATTACAGATCCTGTGGATCCTTATGCTTGTGTCTCTTTATCACTAAAATGTGTCAAATTTATATAGTACTTGTCTGTGGACTTGACAAACCAAACCCATTTCTCAACCAATCGGCATTGCTCATTTAGACCAGACTCCTCCCAGTCATGATGAGGATGAGACAACCCAAAAGTGAATGACTTTCTGCATGCAAGCACAATTTTTGTGAAATGTGCTTATTATTATGTTATTATTATAACAATCTGAGAACCAAATCATAGAAAAAACACAACCTCCTGCTTAGTACTGATATAGTTGGGAAAGAATATTAAAAAAATGTCCACAAAGTAGATGTTATTAAACACAGTTCCCTGTTAGTAGCTGCCTAGTTTCATTTTGTTCTTGTTTTATTTGAATCTACCCATGATGGATTTACTTGCTCTCTCCCATCTAAAGGAGTTGGACACAGTGCTGGCATCCCCAATCACCAACAAACAAAGGCAGGCACTGAGTGTGAGTCACTGTGTCACAACTGAATTTCCAAAAAACCTCTCTGAAGACATGGTTACAAAACACAGTCATCCTCACCCATTTTTCTTGACAGTCACCGTTCCACTGAAACTGTTTCTGAATCATTAGACACCCGCCTAATTGTTCATGGTCTGAATTCACTCTGGATCCTTTCTGTGTGGATTTTGCATGTTCTCCCCATGTCTGTGTTGGTTCTCTTTGGGTTCTCCAGTATCCTCCCACAGTCCAGAGCCATGCAGTTAATGTGGGTTAGGTTAATTGGTCATTCTAAATTGCCCATAAGTGTGAATGTAAGCATAGGCTCTAATCCCCTGTGCAACACTGAATTGGATAAGTGGGAAAGGATAGAGGGATGTTTTCTTTTGCTTATTAAGCAACTTAACACTGACCTATGAATCATTCAAGCACCTAACCAGTGTTGTGTGTTTACATAACAGACAGCTTAGCAAAAAAACTATTTTGAATTGTATGGTTAGGCACTTTGTTACTAGCAGCTGATTTTCCCCATTTGTAAGAAAAATGCCAATGATAACAGAGTTTGGCATAAAATAGCATTTTAAGGTTTAAGCTAAAAACTTGGGATATCTGGGCATGGCGTGCAGTGTGCACACCATGCTGCTGCACGTGTATACAGTGCATATTATATATGTATTATATTTGGTTTGTAAATCGCTTTGGTATAATATTTCATAAACAGCATTTAAGCTAATTTAATTTGGAGTTTAGCTACTTGTTATGTCTCCATTACACCGCATTTACACTCTGGTCTCCTTAAGTGAGTAATAATTGAGTTCCTGGTGGTGTCGGAGAGCCCCTTTGACTGCATGTTGTCCATTCACAGCAAAATCTTCCAAATGCAAGCACCACACTTCAAATCAACTCCAGGCCTTTGTTCTGCTTAACTGATAACAACATAACAAAGGGATTGCCCACACCTGTCCAATAAAGAACCTTTTAGTCGATTGTCCAGTTACTTCTGGTCCCCTTTAAAAAGGGTGGCACATGTTAAGGAGCTAAAACTCCTAAACCCTTTATCCAGTTTTACTGTAAATACTCTTAAATGACAGCTTAAAGTTTACATTTACACATTATGTCCATTATATAACTATTACTGGAATATGTTTCAGTAAACATAAGTAAACAAGTAAAAAAAATAAAAATAAACGTGTCAGTGTTCAAATATATATAGACCTAACTGTATGTCTTAAATTTGACCTAGAAATTTCAGCAAAGCAGTATAAAAGCTCAGTAAGCACTGATAGCACACAAAGTCTGTTGGTCTCTTCCTCAATTACGCACATTGCTCAAGACAGTTTTCTTTGAATAGAACACACAATGGAACTGAATCCACCTACTGAGTCAGTGAGAACCCATGCTATGATATTTAGAGCTAGAACTTCTGTAAAAAAAGTGTATGTTTTACTGGCAGTTACTTAACTGCCAGTAAAACATGCAAAGCATGTTCTAAAATAGACAAACCATGCTTCAGTCGTCATAATGAGAACTAATTGTCAAAAGAGACTGGTAACAGGCACATTCACCAAGTCACATCACCAGCACTGGCAGGTCAAGTATGAAAATGTGAGGGTTCCTGTGACCAATAACTTAAAGACCAATTAGTTAAAATGATAATTAGATCAAGAGCAAAAAAACTAAACAAAACAAAAACACAACAACAAAACAGTCAAAGAGTATTTGTACATGAAGACATTTCTTTATTGTGACACAAATCTCAAATGCCATCTGATTCTTTACATCTGTATAATCCATTTTTAGATATGTTAAGTTTCCGATGTGCAGAGGTAAGACAGTAAAAGTTAAGTTAATGCAACCATAAATAATTGTAATAAATATCAAGTAAATGTACAGCACACATTTTATCGTAACACCTCCTTGTATGGATATGTCCGTTTTATAACCTTTCCTACCCCTCCCAAGAAGGAGTAGTAGAAGAGAGAGCGTCCCTGTTAGCAGCGGTATATCACCCTTCAAAAGGAACTGAACCAAAAACCAAAAAAGTTGCAAGCAATCAACAACCCAATTAGTCAAATATCAATTTTCGCTGTGTTTTTCAGTACTATCCAAGTAAAATAGCGATTTTACTCACACAAGAAAAACATGTTTCACCATGAGTAGAAGAAATTGAATCCATCTGAGTACAAGACAAAGGTGATAATAATATTATTGGTATTTCCAAAAAATTCATAAAAAATAACAACACAACAAACTGGATATCCAACAGACATCAGCTAGTTTGCTCATTTTAGAATCTTTTCTTGGAAGAGTAGTGCAAACCGAAAACCAAAAGTTATAAGGTGAAGTGAGTTAGCAATTAATAAAAATTGCCAAACGTAACTTTAGTCTATTTACATTTTTTTCATCCTATTTATTTATTTATTTATTTTATTTTTTTTTTGAAACACAGCTAAACATTTGGTTATGGGTAATTTGACCAAAAGAAAAAGAAAAGAAAAAAGCAGAATGCTGTTCATTCCTCATTAAAGAAAACTATGAAAAGGCAGAACTCAAGTTAACCCGCTGCCCCTCCCTCGGAGTACGTGTGAAGTTCACGTATATTGGGAATAGGAAACCGGGACCTTTTTCACATTCAGTAGAAGTTATTACACAAACTATGTGGAAGAGCAGCAGCTCATGGGTTCCCTTCCTGTTTTCACAATGCAACATAGGTTTCACAATTTGTAATGCAACTTTATAAAAAAAAAAAAACAACAACGACAACAACAACAAAAAAAAAAAAAAAAAAAACAGAGCAGGCTTCGATTACCATCGTCCAATCTACCTGACCCATCGTTCTGCCACAGCTACTCAGATATTAAAAAAACAACAACAAAAAAAACAAAAGAGAAAAAAAAATAAAAGTATCTATCTATTCATAAACTAATAGATTAATATGACTTTTTACATGACTTAAATACCCTCCCTTCAGAGACTTGGATAAAATGTAATCAGTTTATATAGGCATAAGTTAGTTTGTCCATTAGGAGTTCATTTTTATTTAAAACAGGCAGTAAACTACATAATATCCTGTACAGCACTTGTTCACACCTTCTGCCTGCTTATACTTGACAGGTTCCAAGACTAGACAGCAATACAAATTTCTTTTCTTTTTTTGGGGGGGAGAGTTATTGTACCTTAAACTCAAAAGCCATGATCATCATCTGATTTTCACACACAGCATCACCCTCTTGAGAGAGGCTCCTACAGCAAAGGCATGTTTCTGAACATCACCCCCACAGAGGGGTGGCAGAGGGAGGCAGCTAGGTTAAGCGTTAGGAGAGTAAATGTTTGTTTTGTGCCATAATGGCAATGCCAAATCCAGCGAGTCAGACCGAGATTACAGTGCTAAAATGTTAAGCAATCGTGAATTCAATGAAATTCAAAGTGCTGATCTCAAAGTTAGCCCGTAACGCTGCTAAATTCACAGAATTTGACTGAACCTTGTTAACCCTTCTGTCAAAGGAAAGGGGAGGAAAAGGTGAACAAAAAGTCTCACAGTTGGTTCACTTCAGCATCGTCCTCAAACTCCGTGTCAGTGCCAATTCAGAATATCTTCCCTGAATTCCCTTGAAATAAAAATAATAAAATAAAATACAATAACAAGAAAAAACAAAGCAAAACAAATCAAAATAATGAAATGTACGATTTGTGTAAACTGCAATAAAAAGCAGGGATGAACAAAGCATTGCCACTGAAAATGTAATAAAATTAACTTTGTGGCTTGTCGATGCAGCAGAGCATAAGGTCTGTCTCAGAGGAAAGTCCAGGAACTTGGGGATGAAGGGAGAAAAGGGGTCACAGGTGAGGGTGAGGTTTGGGGCACATGGGGGGGAATATTCGGTTGTCAAGTCTTCTCAGCCGCTGAGTGGGTCCTCGCGGTAGTGGATGGCGTAGCGCAGTTTCTCCAGCATCACGTCCAAAGAAGTATACTGGGGCAGTTTCACCATGAACATACAGGTCTCCACCCGGATGTAGCGCGAGTCTGGCTGACCTAAAGGAGAAACAGGAGTTCATAACCCAGTCCTTCTCTCCCAGTTATGCATGCTTGCCAGTTGTTAATGAACCAGAAGCCCAATGACGTGCTACGTAGCAGGTGCTATAATAAGCTGCCAGCTATGCAGGTGTACAGTAAATGACAGCAAGCCTGAGATTTTAAATGTGTGTCTGTAATTTACAAAGACAATCAACATTTTCAGAGTTTGCTCAAGTTTGCAAGAGAAGCTGAGATGATTTAACATGACTACTTATGTCATTCAAGTCTGCCCGGGGCCTTGCTTAACCCTCAGATCTTACCTGCTGCTCCATCAGGAGGGGCGATCTTCATGGGGTATGGGGGAACATGGGCGGTGTCAGGCCCCCCGTCCTTGCAGGGGCACGTGAATGGGATGCGCTCCTGATTGCATGCAAACTTGATGAACTTGCAGAGCTCCTCCTGAGTGAACATCTCCAGGGCGGTCCAGAAGAACTCGATGTGCTGGTCGGTCTCCATCAGGCCCACCTGATACATTGTATGAGCCTACGAGGGAACCGAGCACATGCTGAAATTAAATACTAACCCGTGACAACACGAGGTGAGTGACATCTCTCTGCATTTCATATATCTAGCATGAATCAATAGCAGAATAAAAAAAGAAATACACTGACTAGCCTGACAAAGAAGCTTTAATGACAAGTGACACAGACATATCACTTTCACACAAATATATGTTTCACCTCAGTGTTAATTTTGATAGCAAGCTTTGATTTAGTTTTAGGCATAATGTTTTAATAATTTAGGCATCTAAATTCTTTTCATTTTAGTCGACTATGTATCATAAGGTTTTGGAAACTAAATTTGAGGTTGATTTATTTGACTAAAATATAAAGTGTATTTACCAGTTAGAGTTGCTCACACAGTTTACAAAGTGGCGTAGTTTCATGTTTGCAAAATGTGTCCATACGTCTACTCCTCCCTGTCTTCAAAGTGTTGACATTTTGCTCCTTGTTTCACATTTTTATGAGAAACAAGGAGCCAAACTCTCCCTGCCTTCTTCAAGGCAGCAGATCAAATATGCACCTCTAACCTTCAGGCACATTAGATTACTTCTGACTGGATCACTTCCAAACTGGCCCGCCTTTTTACACAACTTTTTTAGTTCTGATTGGATCTTATTTCTTCAGAATATTCTCATCTTGCTTTCATTTGTTAAGAAAATGTCAGTACATTTTATTTTAGTTATTGTCTTCTTCACGTGTCAGACAAAAAAAAAAAAAAAACGTTAACGTGAACTATGATGACAATTATTGGTCAACAAAATTAACACTGCTTCACCTTCAGGAACTCCAAGTTGATGTAAGGCAGGCCGCAGGTGCGCAGCTCAATCTCTATAGGGCTGAGCATGGTAAGCAGCTGCAGGGGAATGATGGATCCGAGCCCTGCACGCACCGCTGTCATGCACTCCACATTCTGCAGCTCCCTCAGACGAAGGCTCCGCACTGCCCGTGCATACACATCCTTGTTCTGCCAGCTTTGCAGACAGATACAAGTACACAGGATATTCAGAATGAAATCACACTCTAATGTTCTGTGGCATTTGGCTATAAAAACAACTTATGCTGAATTAAGATAACTGCAAACGTGAACAGGAACAACAACAACAACAACAACAACAACAACAACAACAACAACAACAACAAGAAAATGCAATCAGTGGGATGATTTGTACCTGACAATGAGGCTCCGCCCTCCCTGACAAAGCTCCACTTCTTCACCAGTCATAGTGACATAGGTAAAGGTGCAGCAGGGACGGCTGGGGGAGTCTGGGCTTTCTCCTGAGTGGTGCTGGGAGGAGATTTCAGCACACAGGGCCTCCAGCTCTGTCTCGTCAGTCACCTTCAGCATAGGAGGGAAAAGGTAAATTTGAGGTCACTAGAGTCATGTTGGTAGCATCTAAAGGTGCTACGAACACTAATATACACTTACATTTTCAAATTTCTTGACATAGTTGTAGGTAAGCACATCAGCTTCTTGCAGGTCCTGCTCTGAGTCGAGAGGCTCACCAACTAGGCCCTTCCAAAACGAGCCCAGTAAGTCCAAAGGAAGTGGCACATCTGCACGTATGGCTATGCCTAGTAGTTGGCCAAAAAAGTGCAGCAACTGTTCCTCTGCATAGCTGATAGGGCAAGGAGTGAGGATATATTTCCCCTGAGAACAGCACAAATACAGATATGAATTATATTACTCCCTAACACAGCAGTTTGCATCATGTGTGATAAAACACATTTCAGTTAGTATCTAGCACACAGCCGGATATGAATGAATTTTTGGGGAAAACAAATATAGCAAAAAAGGCAAAAAAGCAGAAAACATGGTAGGTAATAGAAAATAAATATTACCTTATTACGATTGGCTGCAGCACTGGGACAGGGGAGCAGCAGGGAAAGTGCAGAACTCTGCAACTCCTTACACACCTGCCACAGGAAGTGTCTAAAAGAGCCACCTGCACACATTGATCACAGCCAGTTAGAACAGGAAGGGGGCAAATACTATTCACAGGGCTGTACATTGATTCAAAGTGCACATACAAATAAACTTTGAAAGAATTTTAGTTCAATACAAATAGACCCGGGATCTGTGCTGCAGGCTTCTGCTTATGTGATTAACTATTGCAGTATGAGAACTCCTTTTACACATGGTGCTTGGCTTTAAGAGGGGGTAACCCTCTTAAAGCCAGTTTTGTTGTTTTATTTTGGTAGAAATGTCCTTCCTTTTTTTAAGTTCCTGTATTAATTTTTTTTATAACAAAAAATATTGTTCTAACAGTGAAACGTGGAAACTTCTATCAAAACGAAACAGAAAACCTACATTGGCCTGTAATGTCTTGAAAGTGGTCAATTTATTTTATGGCCTGACAGTGTAATTAAGTAACTGCAAATGCAACATTTACATGATCTTTGTCTCTTTACTTCTTCCTGTATTACAGAAAAACAAAATGAGCAGAGCAGAATAAATCTAAGTATATCCAGTGCTTAGATTCTCAACCAATTAAAAGTTCATATATTTTGCCAGTGATTTTGTATTTTGCTTTTAAGACTGGTTAGTTGTACCAGTTATGAATTAAAATAAAACTCAAGCGCAAGAATCCAAGGCAGTACAGAAGTAATGTGAGGGAGAAATTCTTACTTGTGCCATGAACTTCCTCTCCAGTGAAGCGGATGTTAAAGGCGTAGGTTGGGTCTCCTCCACTGGCGAGTTTCACACAAAGCTGGGATGACGGCACACACGACAGCTGGCGTGCTGCCTGGCAGAAGTACGTGTTCTCTGATGACCTGATCTCACCTGAGGCAGACGTACCCGATCAGAAAAAAAGCACGTTTGACAAGATACCTTGCAATTATGAAGAGTATTAGGGCCA
Source organism: Pelmatolapia mariae (assembly GCF_036321145.2). Lineage (NCBI taxonomy): Eukaryota > Metazoa > Chordata > Actinopteri > Cichliformes > Cichlidae > Pelmatolapia > Pelmatolapia mariae. The sequence goes on along the minus strand of NC_086237.1, from coordinate 17,058,320 downwards.
CATTAAGAAAAAAATTAATTATTGATCATTTTGAGAAAAAAGGTTCGTAATTCTATTTCGAAGAAAACCCCCCCCCCAAAATATGCAGATTACAAACTGATGCAGTTGCTTTAGCCTCTGCAAGATGCTTTGTGTAGATGAGTTACTGAAACAAATTGATCAGCTGTCACATCCCACTAAACATTGGATGTCAGATAGATGTTCAGACCATGTCTATATTGGGTCTGTTGGTCCATGACCAATTCTGGACATCTATATGACGTCCAAACAAGGTTCACAATTTGGACGCCAAACCATGACCCAACTTGGAGGTTAATATAATGCTCAATATATAAACTTTGGACAGGATAATTACTTTGGGCGTCACGTGGACATCTATGACAGGTGCCGGGAATTTACATGATTAAGAAATGTAGTATTTTTTAATTACAAATATCAACATTATTGTTATCAACATAAACAATATGTTTAAATACAGATTATTTAAAAACATCCCCCATTAATTATGTGTTTTTTGATTGATTTATTCAGTACATGTTGGTATTTTTTTTTTAAATGTTAAAATGCAAAATAATTATGGTTAAAGTATTTTTGAAAAATTTTGAAATTCCTTTTAAAAAGAGTACAATTGTATTTAAAAAGTTTAAAAGAGCATTTGCTTTATATGTGCTCCATATTTACAAGTAATCCCGTTTTATTTGTGAAGAGGTTTGTAAGAGGAAGTGAGTGTGTTTGTAATCGGTAGCGAGACTGAGAGAAGTTGCAACAGAAAGTATGAGAAGTTTATGCAATTGAGTATAAACTGGACTACTCTGCTCAGCAGTATTTGTTGATACGCACATTTTGCAAACTGTCTGTGAGAAGCTCGGGACATTTCTGCTCCAAATCCACCGTGCAGCTGCTCACTTTTGTTTTAGCTCGGGAGCCCGCGCCATCTGAAGATGTCCACTAATCGCTCTGTATTCTGTCACACATAACTGTTTCTGTACAGAAAACATGCCCTCCACCATCTGGATACATGGGACTATAGAGCCCATAGAAGCAGTCTAAAAACACAGCCTAAAATGAGTCAAAGATGTCTTCAACAACCACATTTTAGACGTTCAGTAGACGTTGAAAAAACAAAAACAACATTGCCTGGCGTTACAAAACAACCCCTTCAGTGGATCAAACATATAAACATATGACATATAAAAGACAACACTCCGATGTCACTTGCGCAGTGGGACTGTATCTTGTGATACAATATACACGCTCTTCCAAGTTTGTGGGGTTTTTTCCTTCTGACCAGATGTTGCTTTCTGCACCATCGTTTCAAGATCCTTATTACCACACTCTGTTTATGTGCTAAAAGAGAAATCATTTTCTTGTAACTAAAACCGATTTTGAAATATAATTTCACTAATTTAGCTACACAAGCCATTATATAGAGGATATAGCAGCTGTGGCAATTTGCCTTGAAAATATTTTAATCTCCACATTTCTACATTTTTTTCTCAAAATGATCAATAATAATTTTTTTCTTAATGTGGCCCTAATGCTCCGTTTTGAAGTGATATTGAACTTGGAAAAACTAAAAAACGTGAACCAGTGAAAGGAATACCCACCTCCCACAATCTCTAGAGGGTCCAGTGTAATCTCTGGAGCGGCATGGTCAGCTGTCCGCTGCACTGTGGCATTCAGTACTCTGTTCATCACAGTGACCTTAGTGTCATAAAAGATTAGGCCTGCAAATAGAACAAGCGGTGAATCATTTCAACAAAGCAAGCTTTCCAGATAGGTTACACAAACTACAATGCGAGATGTGTGCTCAGATCCCGTTCACCTTTGGCCTCACTCAACAGAGCTGCAATGCTGTTTTGATACGTATGTGTTTGTCTCAGCTCCACCAACGGCAGGAAGAAACTCTCCAGGCTGTTGTTGAGGGATTGCAGCAAAGCAAAGCGTAGGCGTAAACTCTCCACAGGCACATCTGAAAACATTGACATTTATACAAAAAGTTATGTATAGCTGACAAAAACCCCCTTGAGGTTTCAAACTTTCCAGTGGAACTCTAAAAGTGCTGGCAGTTTACGTACTGAGCAAGCAGGCCACACGAGGATCAGCAGCATCACTGGAGTCCAGGTAGACTTCATGGGGGTGCAACCGGGCTGGTGTGATAGCCAGGTGACGGCACAGTCTGTTGATGTACTGTACCAATGCCACATCCATTTCTAAGCTCCACTTTCTACAAGCCTTCTGTGCATGGCGAGTGTCTATACAGGTGCACCTGGCAGAGGAGCACAGGAGTTCTTAAATAAAGAGCTCTGAGCTCATTAAAAACATTAAAGAGCAGAAACATTATCAGATAGAGACAAGACACTCAAAGAATCCTTAATACAAACTGATAGGTGAATTCTGCAAAGATGACAGCTGACCCAATGATGCCCCTAAGAGCCAATCAACTGCCAAACCAGGAAAAAAAAAAAAAGACATGAACCAACTCACACACTCGCCTTCTTAAAGGCAAGCAGAAACTCAGCAGCCATATAGAAATATCTGTGGGCAGTTATTTTTGATAGAAAGAAAAAAACAAAACAACCAAAAAACCTTCAGTTTAAATAATCACCAAAATGTTTACTACATCTGTAGAATCAGTCGAATCTGATAAAAATGGGACTTTGCCCCAAAATAAGGCTTATAAAGTTTTTTTTCCCCACCGCAAATTCTACATATATCACCATCTTTGCAGTTAGTAATAAGACATAATATATGCATTTATTATTGTTGTTATAAAGGTTAAAAACAGCTAATTAGGGCAGAATTACTTAAAACAAGAGAAAACTGACAACATGTTAAGTTTGCTGAAAGTGTGTGTGTGTGTGTATTCAGACAAGGCTGTTCAAATCTCACCTCTCAAAGTGAAGATCATAACCACAAGCCAAAATTGCCCTCCAGACACTGCGGATGTCCTGCTTGGCTCGGTCAACAGCAAATTTATGGAAGCCTTCTAGTGTCAAGTACTTCTCCTCTGGGACTAAAGAAACCATTCACAGCAGGATGCATTTCATTTACAAATACATGGATCATCTACTGATATGGAAAATTCTCACTTGTATGATAGTGGACTGGCGGTGTGTCAACAGACAAAAGTGCCTTTAAATGCAATTGTGTGGATGTCTTAAATTCTCTGGTAACCTACTTACATTAATTTCAATGTTGTGCTGCTTCATCCTACTTTCCTACAATTCAGATACAAATATTATACTTTTTCTTCTCTACAGTTTCAGCTGGTAATTAGTTTTCAGATGAAACTTGATGAAAAGGTTTATTAAGATACTAACAAAACAAAACAAAACACCCGCGCAAAATATTGCTTTTAACGATTTTGACATATGACAAAGTGTCTCATGTCTGGTTTTGGGTGCCCTCGTGAAATAACGCAACTATGGGAAAAAAAAGAAGCAAAAATGAAACTGCTATCATTTTGATGTTCAATTTCCATCAGGTTCCCTAAAATGTATCTCATGACACAGCACAAATATTTTCACTTTTACGTGTCCTTTTTTTTATTTCACTTTTACTTGCGATGGAACATTTGAAACTCATGGATAAGCCTGGATAAGTTCACAGCTTAGGAATGTGAATATTTCTTCACCACACATTTAGTTCTACGGTAGTTAGGTAGTTAATTCAAAGGTTGTTTTAATCCTTTGCAAATCTTTGTGTTAGCTAAAAATTCATAGATGTGTGGAGTCAAAGTGTGAGTGTTTATTGCAAACCTTCGGTTTTCTTAGCAGGAGATTTTTCCACATCTTTTTCTTCAGGTCTGGATTTCTCAGGAGATTTTGGCTTTAGCACTGTTTTCTTCTCACTCAGTGCGGTTCTGAGAGATGAGCACATTTTAATTCAGTTATCATGGCGGTGTGTTTATGCCTCTATACATGTAGTTACCCTTCAAGAAGTGAGTGTCGTACCTGACACTGTTAAGCACAGACTTTTCCTTAGTGGGAGGTTTGGTGATGGGCCTCTTGGTGCTTACTACCTTGCCTTGATGCTGCTCTTTTCCTGCCTTGCTGTACTTGTTCTTATTTGGCTTAGGAGTGCCATACTTTCTTAGAATCTAAAAAAAAAAACCATTTTGTAAGTTGTTGTGTACAACAGTTGAAAAGTCGTTTTAAAACAAAAAGGTCAATTAAATTAAATTACAGTTAAATTATTTATTTTTTTTAAATTATAGTAATCCATCTATCCATTTTCTTCACTTTTTCGAATTCAGGTTAGGGGCATTTAGCCAGGCCCCACTAATTCAATGTCTTTGAACTGTGGGAGGAAGTCAGGGAACCTGAAGAGAACCACGCAGACACAGGGAGAACATACAAACTCCACACAAAAAAGGTCCTGATTTAATTCAAACTCAGGGCCTTCTCTCTGTGAGGTGACAGTCCAAACTACAACTGAGCCACCCCTCACATTTGACTAACAAATTTTTGATTTAACTATATCAAAGAATTTACAAGTTTACTGTTGAGCACTTGTTTCATACCTGAGTAAGTTGGTCCTCAAGTACTTTCTTGGGAGGTCGAACATTAGTGAAGAAAGTATGCAGTAGGTTGCCAGGTGTCTGAGAATTGATCTGCTCCTTGCTGAGGTAAATGTCAGACACTTTAACGGGCTTGGCTGGCGTGAGGCTGAGCATCTGCTCTGAGTGGACACAGCTCTTAAAAATATCTGTGAGGACATCTCGGGCTCCAGGTACAAGCTTGTCACCTTCAAACAGAAGAATTTTAATTTAGACAAAGTAAGAAAACTAAAAGCAGCAAATATGTGATTGTAGTTAAGTGACAACCTTTGATTGTTTTCTCCAAGAAGTAGTCTTCAAGGGCAGAGCTTCCCTGTGTGTCAAACAGGCTTTGGTTAACACTGGAAGCCGTGAGGATCTCCTCATTGGTCAGCTCCATTAGTTCTTCTTCACCTTCCAGGCTGGACAAGCCAATCAGGTCGCTGCTGTTGAAAAGACTGGCACGAATTTTTTCCACTTTGGCTCGAGAACGCACCTATAGTCACCAAAAGAGAAATTTTCCTCACATTTTCAACATCTTAAACACAAAATCAATCAGATGGAATAATAACGTTCTGAATCAGCTCACCTCAATGACAGCATAACCCTTGATGGGTCTGGCCATGACTGCATTGCTCTCTAATGAGGTGACTGTGTGCATAGAGGCCCCATCTGACGCGGATGGCGTTTCTGCACTGTCGACAGGTTCCCCTAAGCTGCCGAGACTCCCAAGACTCCCTGTGCTACACAGGGAGGTATCTAGACTCTCCTGACTAGAAACTGTCTGTGACTCTTGGAGTCCCTGCTGGGGGTATGTAACAGCAGAAGCTGCAGCCGCAGGAGTGAGAGGTGGGACAGCTAAAAGCTCCTGATCGACAGAAAGTTCACTGGCAGTGCGGGAGACCCCCTGAGAGGAGCTGCAGATAGAGGTCTGGCTGGTAGAAGCTGAAGCACTCACACTCATAGCTGGAGTTACACTACTGGAGCTGTCGGGACTCTCGGGACCTCCGTTGTTTGCAAAGGGGCGCTCAGGTTCAGGACCCACTTTACCATCCTGAGGGCTTGCAACACCAGTCCCAGGTTTTTTCTTGGGGTCCTCCTCCTGGAGAGGAATGAAGACTTCATCTTTAAAGAGCCCCCCATGTGCGTTGCAAGCCCTTCGGATAGCATTACGGACAACAGCCTCCTCCAGGTGCGTGGGAATACCTGAGAGCACCAGCAGGCGACTGTGAGCAGTGGGTCCAACCAGAGCCTGGCAGGCGTCCGTTACTGCATCGCTGGTTACGCTTAAGCCCTGCGGGTCCTTGTTGGCAAGGTGTCGTAAGATCATCAGCAGAGTGAGGCAGCGGTGGAACCACAGCATGTCCTCAGGTTTACTACCTGCCATGTTCAGCAGGGCACTGTCACTCTCTGACAGCCTTGCACCTCCACTTCCCCGTTTACCAGACACTGCTGCCACTGCAGCTGCTGCTCTCTCACGCTTCATCTTCACCTTCTTACGCTTTGATAACAAACTGGGGCTCTGTGGTGTCTGGCCTGGGGATGATGATGAGGATGAAGAAGAATCACTAAGGTTAGGGGCACTGGTGGAGGACAGCGCTCCCACTGAAGAGCCGCCAACATTGAGGGGAAGTGTCACCTCTGCTACAGCCAGACACACTTCCATCAGAGCATGAAAGTATGTGGAGAATCGACTCTGCTCCGCACCCAGGGCCAATGCAATGCCTCCGGATGAGGACCCCCCTGCTCCAGCCCCTCCAGCAGTCCATCCCTGAGTTTCCCGGTCATAGAGCTTTCGGAGTTCTGTCTGCAGGGCCATGAGCACTGCGAGGCAGGGGTTAAGCAAAAGAGCAATTGAACTTGAAAGACCAGCAGGGCTCTTGCGCTGCTCCAAGTGGTGGATCTTCCGCAAAAGTTCCGCTAACAAGTGAAAGATGAGTTCTTTGATGGAGGGAGCCAGATCAGTTGTCCAAAGCAAACCACCTAAGAACAACGACCAAGAAAATATTCAAAACTGGGATCTTGGGAAATCTTTATGCACCTAAATGTCTCGTGACTTATGGATGAAGTGGTAAGCCCTTTAAGTACAAGGTTCGTAAAAAAAAAAAAAAAAAAGCTTTTTTGAAATCTCACAATTTAGGATTTAACGGGTAAAATCTACATTTGTGTGTTTAATGTACAACAACTGCTATACAACAGGGATACAGAAATATGGCAATGAAATACAACATGCACATTAAATGGTATCACAATGGATGTTCCTCCTACCAAGTAGTTCTACGACTTGTAGCAGCACAGATGAGGGCACTGTGTCCAGCTCATCCTCTGATCGTTCACTGCTCTCTCCCAGCTTCCATGTCAGCAGCTGTTCAGCAAATGCCATGGCTAAAGGAAACTCCAGTGGCAAGGAGTGCAACACCAGCACAGCACCAGGAGGGGGGGACACCCCTACAATTAAGACAAAGGGATACTTCATTACATTTAATGGGCACAGAGTTTATTCACAAAACAGCTAAAGCAGCGTATAAATTCCCTTTGGAATTAGATACTAACCAAGCTTGATGTGCACTTTATCAGTAGGGATCATAACAGAGGGATATTGATTGGTGGTGGGTGGGGGAGTAAGGCCTGTGTTGGTAGGTGAGGCATCCAGAGGATAACACACAGCCTCCATCAGATTCAGCTGGCCATTTCTCCGCACCTTGTGACCCAGGCCATACACCATGACTCGAGCCCAAGGAGCCTTGTACAGACTTGAGCTAACGGAGTAGAAAAGATTAAGATGTCATTTTTGCTATCAATTTGATTTTGTTTTTAAGTTTTCTCTCCTAGGGTTTTTTTTTTTTTTTAATGAAAGCTGTTATTTAATAAACCACCATAACTCACTCTTTACGACAGCCTAGCTGGCTTTCTTTACAGGACACGATCACAAATGCAGCTCCTGGAAAGCTGACATCCATGCTTACTTTGGATTCTGTCACTGGGAACTCCTCAGATGTAAACTGCTCTGGTGCATTCTGTCAAAAATCACCCCAATTGTAAGAGGTGTAACAGCTTGTAAACATGCACCCTGAGATACATTTATTAAATTAATAACAGATTGGCAGAACAGACCTGTAGAAAGCAGCATATCTGCTTTGTAAGCTCAAGTAAGCTTTCTTCTCCTTGATGCAAGGCACGGGTGATGGCCACTGTCAACCACTCCCGGATTGGCTGAGCATTGCCCTGGTAAAACAGGTCTGTGGGGGAGCAACTTTGGCCCTCAAGGTTGTGCAATACTGACTGAGCCAGCAGAACAGAACTTGAACTGATAGTGCCATCTGCAGGAAGAAAAAATTGTCACATTTACCACTAATGGAATATGCACATGGTACTAAGTTGTTTCATTATAATATCCTATAGTCACACTCACCAGGGAGGGGTGGAGCCAGCAGCTGGTTAGATAGAAGCTGCAAGTGTTCCAAGGTGATGTCACGGATAGCAGGTATGTGGAAGAGACGAGTGAAGGTGTGCGGATTCTTGGGGGCAAAGATGTTGAGCAAGGCCATGCGGCAGTATAATCTGGCCAGTGCACTCTCACAGCGAAGAAGTTCCCTAAAATAAAGCAGAGATGCATGAATGATTCTGTGCAGCATGCAGACGTGTCATATTTACCCTCATTGGATTCACATGTTACCTGTGAATCTGAATGTTGCTACTGTCTAATGAGACCAAGCCATTAGCCGCAGTACGGCGAGATCCAGCAGGTGGGCGTTCCAGCATTTCAATAGGATACCAGTACCTGACAAGCACACCCTCACTACGCAGGTATGTCTCCACCTGTACCAGTTCATTCACCTTAACAAAGCAAACACAGTTTGTTTATCAGCATCTTTGTTGTTAAGCTAGAAAACACTTATAATGGTAAATGAGTATACTTACAGAGTCCACATCCAGCACAACACCATGCAAACCAAAAGTTTTTAACATGCCCCTGATGGCAAATTTCGGCAGTGCTGTTCCCCCTGTTGTGCTGTTGGTATTGTTGCTGTCAGGACATCGGATGACCACAGTCAAGCCTGTGTTGAAACAGTACATCATCACGAGGATCATTTAAATGACATCACATTACAGTGGTCCCTCGCTATAATGTGGTTCACCTTTCACGGCCTTGCTGTTTCGTGGATTTTTTTGTGCAATTTTGCATGCTTTTTTTTTTTTTAAACAGTGCATTGTGTTCTGCGTCCTGATTGGCTGTAGGCAACTGTCAATCAATCTCGTACCGTGTCTCCTGTACAGTACAGAATGCGTTCAGCTTGTCAAATTTACATAAATCTTCAAACGCTAGCAGTGTGACTCTGAAGTGCTGCACTGCATGTTTTTAAGTTTTCCCCAACAAACACAACAATGTCGACAAAATGTTTTGCACCATCAAAGGCACCTGCAGGTTCCTTTGGTTTCATTCTATGGTTTGAACTTTGAGATTGTTTAAACAAGAGAGAAAAGCGTGACGATGTTCATGCCTGTCTGAGAAAAGTGTATAAAGTGTGTAGTGCGGGGTTTTACAGTCTAAAACATCTATAATAATTGTAAAAAATAAAGGTGGGTACTTTGCAGATTTAACCTATCGTGGGTTACTTTTAGAACGTAACTCCCGCGATAAACGAGGGACCACTGTATATACATTTGATTTTTTCCCCCACTGGAAATTACAATAAGGTCATTCAAGCCTAGTGGCAGCAAGTGAAAAGTAACTATGCGCAATATTAGTACAGATGTCTAAAGACTTTGTTTTGTGTGCTTCATGAAATAATATTATTTCCTTTCGTACCTTTGCGGACTTTGTCGATAGTGAACTTGTTGGCCTCATCCTTGATATCCTCAATAGTTGGGAGGTAGAGATCTCGAGGAATGCCACCATTCTCTTCATACAGAAATTCCACTGTCTGCCTCGCAATGTCAACCATACCTGAAACCAGAAACAGTGTCTCAGCTCTACGCACAGGTATATAGTCTGGTAAGTCATTAATTTTATAACTTCAAACATCTATTTAATGAGGGTTGATGACAAGAATCCCATCATCAAATCATGAAGCACATTAAAGCATGTAGTATTAAAACTGAGGTCTGATTTGATTTGATGCTTAATTCCTTGTTCTATGAGCGAACCTAAATTATCAGCAATAAACCTTAAGGCGGTTAAATAAACATGTATGATTCAATTCATTACAAAATGTTCTTCCTATTATGACATTATTTTGACTTTTAGATGCAATTAACACTCCATTTAATTTCCAAAAACATCTTAAGGCTCATAAAGCTAAAGCAGCACAGGTTAAGTGTTTATTGTCATGGAAATCTGCAGTGGCATGCAAGATTTTTTGGCCATGTTGTAATAAAAGTTATTTACCCAGCTGCAGAGCTCCTTTGATTTGGTCCAGGCCCGATTTCCTCTCAGCCTCGTTACGGAACCGTCTACGAATTGTGGGGAACACTTTTGTCTCCCATGCCTTCACCAGAAGGGCATAGTGGTCCTCCTGAAGTCAAATCAAAATTCAGTTATGACATACTTAAGCTTAAAACTTCTTCCAACACAATTTTGAGCATTGCAGACTTTTCTTACTCTTGGAACATCATCATCATCCTCATCATCACTCTCATCATCAGCAATAGGGGGAGGATGTGGGTCAGGTCCAGAGGTGACCAGATTCTCATAGCTCAGCTCCACCTTATAAAGGCAGGACTGGTCACTGTTGTACTCTGCAAAAGCCAAATATTCAAAGGTTACTAGGCTATGAGGCAAAAATACAAATCGACAAGGAAGAAAAAAAATTATGGAAAAAAGGAATGTGAGATGAAAGCAAGAGACATACGCTGCTGAGCAACTGCAACAGCTGCAATCCGACAAGGGGGTCCATGAGAACCAGAGTCCGAAGTAACACTAGCGCCTGCATCATTATCGCTGTCTGAGGCCATAGCAAAGGGCAGTGCTTCAAAATTTGCACTGATTTCTTCTGCAAGGTCTACACACAAGTCAGCAGCATTTCTGTGTGCTTGGCCTTCAGCAAATGCAAAAGGCCGGCTTCCAAAGTTGGCACGTATCTTTGAGTTCTGCAAAGGAATATAGAGAAATTAAATATATAAATATATACATACATATAAATGATCCAGTACATTTTCCAAGAGCAGTTCAAATATAAATTTTAGCAGAAACCCACCTTCTTCTGAATGTGTACCAGGGGCCACATTCCACCAGCTACATCGTCAAGAATGGGACTAAGCCGCTGACCACAATAGGTAAAATACACCCTGCCTTTAGGGGCCTGACCAGGTGGAGGTGGAGTGCCCTCAGAACGCTCCCATCCAATTCCAGCAACATCACCTGTGTTCATGCAGAAGGAACATCCACATCTCAGTAATGGCTTGATGTGAACAGGTCATGACACATTTTAAAACATGCTAACATAGGAAACAGCTCAAGTTAGAATTAAGTTAAGAAAGCAAGATATGCTTTTCAATCAGCTTTTTGAAAGAGCAGCCTGGTAAGCAACATTGCATGTAAGACGTTTATTTCAAATCCATAACAGACTGCCGTATGGATTTCCAAGCTGTGTAAATCAAACAAAAGAAATGATCGATTGTATATGGAAAGAAAGATATTTTGGCTACTGTCTCACCAGGAAGTAGAGCCACATCCAGCCTGACACTCTTCCATTGCAGCAAACTGGAGCCATTATAATGCACTGCCCTACCATTACTGACACACACAGACAGAGAGGAGACAAGCACACAGAGACAGCATGACAAAAAAAAAAAAAAGAGTAAAGCAGTCAGCAATCGAGTAAGAGAAACAGAGCAGAGGAAATCCAAAGGGAATATCTTCGCTTTAATATGTAGGTCTACATACTTATGGAACAAACATGTGCCAACAGGGTTGGTCCATGCTCCATCCCTTTTCTCTGCTTCAGGTGCAAAACCAAAAGACACAATTGGCCCACTGTCCTCCTCCGAGTCTCCATAGGAGACAATTTCTATCTCCCAGTAAAACGATGGTGCCTGCAAGACAAAGAGAGAAAAGTTTAAACTATGGACAGGCTCCAAGTAAATAATTATAAATAAATAAATTATAAGTGAATAATTATATTTCATACTAATCATTGATATTTGTTCAAACAAACTAAAATACTGCAGGAGTGCATTCCTCTGATGTGCCCACCTGAACTGGTACGGGAGAGGTTGCGTAGATGAAAGTGCCTCTGGGAAGCCCTCCTCCAGCACTTGGATCAGCCAAGAAGGTGACAGAGGTCAGACGGGATGAAAACATGCAGGCACGGACTGGAGGGAAAACTCTGGATGGACACCAAGTAATCTCCTTCGGCTGTTAAGACAAGCAGATCAAAGGTGAAAAGACAGAAGGAGCCCAAAAACACTCAGCCAAACACATTAAGATGTCTGAACATTTTTGAGCACATAAGGAGTAGAAACACAATCATTTTAATGTTATCAGTTAATTAAAACACATTCAACAGATTTCAACACTTTGAAGACTATAGCTCTGTTCTTTATAATAAGCAAAAATCTCAGCTGGTATGTTACAAGAGAGGCAGTGTTTTGTCTATGTATTTAGGAGCCCCTACCTGACGTCTGTCCGTCTGCAGTGGTGGAGGTGGTGGACGAGCACAGTCCCGATACAGCATTCTTACTCTCTCACATTGAGCTTCAACCATGCCAAGGCGCTCTCCTGCACAAGATGACAGAAATGTGTCAGACACACAGCTGCTAAGCTGGAATGGTGATGAGAAGTACCAGCTGATGACATATCTGGATATGCTCACCAGGGCTGCACTCCTGGGCAACCAGGTTGAGAACCTCAACAGCAGCCGGACACTGCTGAATGAACTCTTCACAGAAGGAGCTGTCCTCTAGAAGTTGGGCCATCACCAGACACGCCCTGACAAAAAACAAACAAAAACAACAACATCACATCATATCACATAATGATGCTCCAGTCTTAAGGGGTTTACATTTTAAATATAAGATAGTTTCCCCTTATAATGCAAGTATGAGACTCAGACTAGTAAAGTTCAAAAGTTGATTCCAAATACAAAACCCAAGACATTTTGACACAGACCTGACCAATCAGACAAAATGCACAAGTTTATATGCATTACTGTTTACTCACCTAGTTCTGATTTCAGCCAGCAAGCGCACTGCAGCCATTACCGGGCTGGAGCCATCTCCAGTAGCTGGTAAAGAAGTGTGAATAGAGAGACTGCCCTCCTGTGGCAGAAGCATAGACTGCACAGCTTGTACCACCTTCTCTGTGATTGACAGCTTATAGAGAGGAAGAGCCTGTTGTGGGGAGAGCCAAAAGTGACAATCAGGTTGCCACTTCCTATAATAAGAACTGTACATAACCCGATGTCGGAATTCTTACCTCAGATCTGGGAGTGCAGAGGCGTGATATTGGTACGGTCAGGATATCTGAAGCTTTGCAAGCTTTCCGATACTCGCAAGACGGAAACTTCACAGTAGCGATGCCCTCCTGCTCATTTATAGACATAACTATACCCACACTCCCCAGCACTCCTTTACCTACCACCTGCAGAGCAAAGGAAGCACGATAAAAATGACAGTAGTTAATTTTTTCAGTGGTTTCAATGGATTGGATCACACCATTTTGATAAATATATGATAATATATATATATATATATATATATATATATATATATATATATATATATATATATATATATATATATATATATATATATATATATATGCAATAATAATGTTTGGTATCTTTGATATATGAACTAACCTGAACCTCAGAACCAATCTTGATAGTTTCTTTAAAGCCTCCAAGAGCACAGAGTGCAGCAACAGCCTGTCTGCCAATGGCCTGCAGTTTAGCCAGTTTTCTGCCACTGCTGCTGCCGTTCTCCAGAATACTCTCAGCATACTTGCCCAGCTGAGGGATAAACATTAGCGCCCGGGAGAGAACCTGCAAAACAGCCATGGGAAACACTATCAGCAAACAATATCAAGTATAATCACTGATATGGAGGTAAGAAACAGGATAATGCTTTACTTTTTCAGCAGTGCTTGTCCAGATCTGAGCAGTGTTGGACTCAGGAGCAGTGAGCAAACTATGAAGCAGGGCTATGACCTCTGCAGCCATGCTGTTGGCGACATGGCCACTGATAAATGGGCGTACCGGGTCTGACCTAATTAAGGCAGATTTTAAGAAGAAATGTTACAACCAAAGATCAGAATATGTATCTGCCACATACACCTACAACCTGGCAGTATCCACTTGTAAATATGACTGCAAATATTAAATGATTTACTTTTGTATACAATGTCTAAATCACAGAAACAGCACCTGGCTAACTCAGCATTCCTGTCTCTGCAAACAGCAGTCTGAGCAGTTTTCTTCTTGTCGCCAGCAGTAATGCCCCCAGCAGTCTCTTGGGCTAAAGTCTCCACAGGTGGACCAACGCTCACTATCAGACCAGACTGGGCCCACTTGTTGGCTTTCCTCAGGGCAGCAGATGCTTCTTCTGTAATTACCTCACAGCATCCACTCTAAATTACATTTAAAACAGGACAGAGATAAAGATGGCAGTTACAAAAAAAACCCACACACAAACACAAAAAAAAGGCACTTTATGGTTCTGGTTAAGTTATTTTTAAGTTACCTTTGTCATGTCTCTGTCCATCTTTACAACTTTTTCCATGTTTGCTCCAGTGCCCAGTCGAAAGGGACGCCCCTCAGAGCTGCTACATTTTGGAAAGAGTGGAGAAACAGTAAAGTCAGAAACAGCCAGAGTAAGCTTGCAAATGTAAACCCAAAACAAAGATATGAGGTGAAATCATACCTAAGAAGTGGTTGTAAAACCTCATGAGATGACTGGTCCTCTCTCTTGTGGATAAAAATCGAAAGCTTGCCATCAACTGCCTCTCCCTCCTCCCCAACATCATCAGACTTGAGAGCTCCTTTGGAACTGGCACGAGAGAGACTTGTGTCTGGCTCAGAGGAGCTGGGTGAGAGAAGAGTCTGACAGCCTGGCAAATAGAATATAGGAATAAGAAGGAGAAGACAATTTTATAACCATCCAATATAGTTGCTTTGCCATTTGTGCCTTTATTCAGATGGTGGACAGCATTTAGAGGTTCTAGGTAAGAGAGACAAACCTGGTACTACATAGTCTGCCAGCTTGGCTAGCAGCAAGGCAGCAATGCGCGAGGCTGGATCATTGGCATCTTGTTGCTCAGCATCTAACGTGTTAATGGAGTAGCTCCACGAGGGCAGAGCCACATTACCGCAGTCCTCCACACTCATGAGCGGCAGGGCAGCACGACACAGCTGCAGGATGATAAGTACTAGCTTTGGTGAGGGCCTCTGGTCGAGCAGAAGAGACAAGAGCTTGGAGACACAAGCTGGCTGGCTCAGGATGGCTTTCCCTATGTGGCTCCTAAAACATAAACATACACCATATGAATTGTCTGTGTTGCGATATACAAAAACGGGTGATAATTAATAATCAAAAAACAGTGTTAGAAAAACAAAAACATGATAATACATGGTGCACAATCCAAGGCCAATATAGCTATAGAGTCAGTCTCAATACCCGTTTTTTATGCCTCTCCTCTCTTTCAGTAACTACTACATTTCAGCCTCAGTTCATCTAAGGTAAGGTGACCATTATTACCAGCATTCATTTTTCTGCTGCTGTAGCTACTTCTCTTACACACTTGGAGACTCACTTCGATAAACAAAACAACCAAGTGAACCGGAGTCTCTCTCTCTCACATGCTCTTGTTTGGCTGTTATTACAGTATGCTGTAGAACTGCAAGAACTGCAGGGAGGCTGACTGTTGAGGACTTAATTCTTGGTATAATTGCTGATTTGTTATTAACTCTTTCTGTGGCTTCTCAGCTTCTCTCTGCACCGTGAGTTACCGCTAGCTGTTCCATTAGAGTGCACTACTCAGTCATTGGCTTCGAGTCCCAGGTGTGTCTGGTATTGCAGCTGGCTTAATAAGTCACTGCAGATTGGTGCCCTAATATAGCAATGTGATATTTAGAGTTCTGTGTATATCAGTAATATTTATTCGCTTTGCTTTTGTCCCTAAGAAAAAATAAATTACATTTTAATAGCCTCAATATATATTATGAGTTTTATTATATTTTATTAGATTTATTACAGTCTTTATCTCATTTTATATCCCAGTTATAATCACCATGATCCAGCAGATGTCCATGCTAAAAATCTTGATCCACCAACTTAAGTTTTTCAGTGTTTCTACACATCATGGTTTCTCACCATTTCTTTTAGCTACTATATTATGACAGCGCTACCATGAACACCCAAAACACAAAGAAAAATTACATGAAATAAACTTTACCTGGAAAGATCATTGAGCAGACTGAGCACATCCTGTAAAGCATCATTGCCGGCTGCCTGATTCCCACAACATTCTGTGGCTCTTGCCAGGTGATTGGTCAGCAGGCTGGATACCTGTCTTGCCAGACCTGAATGAACTGCATCTGTAGATCCACCTTTGAAGAGTAAAAGCAAGGACTGTTAATCCATCATCACAATAATCATAATATTTCATCTTACAGTATGAAAAAAAAAGCCTTTTAGGAATTTGATCAAAGTATCTACGAACTTTTCATACCTTCCACCTTCTCCCACTCAATACATCGGTTGGCCAGCACCTGAAAGGCTGCCCAAGCCATGGTGGCCACCTTCTGTTTTTTGGTCTGCTTTTCATTTGAACTGCATTCCCTCTGCCCACTTAAGCTGCACAGGCTATCCATAAGCTGAACCAGCCCACTGCGAACGAGGCACTGCTCCTCACTCCTATGATAACACAAGTAAAAAATTAGGGTAAGCAATCAAGGCCTTAGTACTGCAGGAATATTAAACGAGGTAAGTTAAAATAGGTTTGCTTGCCTGGTGTAAGGGATTGTGCAAAGTAAGCCAATACTGTTGGCACAAGCAATTGGGTAGCGTGCACATAGTGACACTACAGACGTCATGGTCTCCCCAAAGGCCTCCTGCACCTGCTCTACCATTCCCCCACAGGTCAGCTCCTCAATCCTGCACAGATGTCACACAAACAAAAAGTAAACAAACCACAATTCCAAATGTTTGTTTATAGTCTAACCTAACAGATCAAAATCATAACTACAAGAAGTATTTCATCAGTGTGCATAATCAAAGTACACTCAAATTTACATTTGCTATTCCTCCTCTAGTCTTACCTCGGTCCACCTTGCAGTACCATAGTGACAGGTCCTACTAGGTGGGTGACCCCACCAACTCTAACAGCAGCAGTGAGCAACTCCCTCATGTGAACAAGCGCCTGCTTTCGTGTGCTACCTCGCCGCCAACGTGTCTGCGCAGCAGACAGGAAACTACTGCTTGAGACCTACAGACAAAAGAGCTATAAATTACCTTAATGCAAATCAGAATTTCATCCATTTATTTGAATGCATCTATGCCAAAAAATAAAGCATTTAAAGCACTGGTATGAGTGAAAAACCTACAGCCTGATCAGGTGTAGTTCCAATAAAGGCAAAGAGTTGTCCCAGCAGCACACTGTATGTTGGCTTGTCTCGGCTGTCCTCTATGGCCAAAGACTGCAGCAGGGTAAATGAGCTGCTGCGATGACTAGTAGGGTGGTGCCGCCTTCTGAAGATAAAAAGGTTTGCAAATACAGTCAAACACTATTTATTCCTATAAGTTACCTGCATTCCTTTTATCTAATACAGACAGAAGAATACCTTTGTGGCGCATGTGTAAACTCCAAGTCTTGGTTAGCAATCATCTCCAAGTCAGAAGGTGCAGACATGCTACGCAAGAAGACTGGTTGCTTCACCATGGGGATCACCGTCTTGGCATCAGACACAGACTGAGAGGCTGAGAAAAAACAGAAGAGGATCTGAGTGAAAATCAAACTTTAACAGTAACTGACATCTAATTACACAGAAACACAGATACCTATAAAAACTTTGCTTTTTTTTTTCCAGTGGAGAAACTTCCCAAGTCTGAGTTACATAACAGTAGCCATATGCTTAAATCTTAATATATCAGGAGCGTAGAGGATTCTAATCACAGGTCTAAAACATCCATTTAAAGCCGTGGTTCCCAAATAGTGGTCAGTGAGTTGCATAACCATATGTTATTACTGCATTATACTTCACAAACACTTCTGGGTGACTTATTAAATTTCAGTTTCAGTACTTTGAATGTACTAATTTTCAAAGGATAATAAAAAGCCATCACACACTGGGTATGAACCAGCGGCAGCAAGACAGTTTGTTAGATTGTATGAAGAGCTCTGAAAAGGTAATACATGCAAGGCATATGGCTAGTGCAGTCAACACTCATGCAAAAAAAAAAAAAAAATCTGATCACATGCTTGACTCAAAGAGCCTGAAAATGTCTTTGTCTGACAGTATAATCAAAAGTTATACTCTCGTTGATGTGCCTTGGGCACAACAAAAAATTTGAAAACCACCAGTTTAAAGAAAGAAATCTTTAATTTTCAGTCCTGCTAACCAGCAAAGCATCACTTGGAAACAACACCTGTAACAAAAGATGGCAGACAAACAGATACGCGTTTACCTGGGCCTGGTGTGCCAGCAGGTGTGCTGGTTAGACTTCTGCAATGTGGAGCGATGGTGACATGGAGCAGTAGCTCAGTGCGGTTCATTAGACTTTTCACCAGAGTTTTAGTTTTAGCAAGAGGGCTGCTACTTCTGATGTGTTTACTGTTCACCTCCTGAAAGAACTTCTCCCTGTTATTGCAAATAAATACTGTTAGAGAATGAACTGATCTGAAAAAATGTAAATGAGCTACATAATTAATACTTGCCTCAAAGCAAGAACAACATTTTCCAAATCACTAAAATCAAGTGGGACCTCCTTCAGTGAGCAGAGTAATTCCAATTCCTTCATTTTGTTCTGGTGATGTTAAAAAAAACAAACAAACAAGAGACAGAAAACCAAAAAGACACAAAAAGAACAGACTTAAATAACTGAGATCTTATCATTGGTTGATTACAGAAATTAGTGTGTCTGTGGCAGTCTACCTCAAAGAAGTGGTAGTCATGAAAAAATGGCGTGTTGTTCTCCAGTTTTCCTTGTTGGGCCTCCTCTACCTCATTCTGCCATTTCTGTTCCAATTCTGCTACACTCTGAAAGCAACACAGGAAATGATTAGACACAATTAGTCTTCCACTCTTTTTTGTCTTAAGGTCTGTTTGTTTATTTATTTACAGGTACTCTTTCTTATTAGAAAGATTAGATATTCTTATTTCTTATTTGTAGGTGCTCTTTAACATTAACTTTATTTGAACTTAAACAATTGATTGATTGTTTGATACTTTATTCATCCCGAGGAAAAATTGGGTTAGTAATATAACCCAATAAATTAAACTGTTCAAATAAAGAATTCTAATCTTAACCTCTTATTTAATAGCATAAACAAAAACTGAAAATACAACAATTTCTTTCACTTGTTGCAAGCATAATTAATCGATAAAATACTGTTTTCAAAAAACCTTGATGGTCAGCATAAACTTACCTGCAGCTGCCGCTCCATAGCATTAATCTTCTTAAAGGTCTCAGCCATGATCTTACAGAGCAGGTCATATTCTTCTGTGTGATCCTCGCGGTATTGGTAGTTGACGAGTGACTGAAGCGCATCCACCAGGCTCAAATGTTTGATCACGCAAGATACTATTACCTCTTCCATAACATCTGGTCTTATCACCTCCCTTACAAAAAACAAAGAACAAGCTAAAAATGATTGTGAAGTGAAATAACATGAACAAAAACCTTGATATTAATATCAGCTCTGTTGTGACTCTTGACTCTCCTTCAGAATATATAAAAACCAGAAGCCCTAAATTTGTAGGGTGTTTGTCTCAACCATTTAGGGAGAGTGACAAATCCATGTACAGTATATAGATGCCATACTCTGTCAGACTAAAAGGATTAAGCTCTTACTTTATGCTTGGGCGGAATTGTGGTCGAGCCCTTCCGGACACTTCTCGTAGCCTAGACATGATGCCCGGAGGAAGGCGAATTCGGGGCAAGTCAAAGTAGGTCCCTGGCATAAGACCTGGAGGTGGGATGAGCACGTCAGCTGGGTAAGTGAACTCCCGATCCTCCTCAATAGTGAGTGGCAGAGGTGAAGGACTGGGCGTGAGGGCTGGAGAGATGGCACCATTTGCTTCCACCTGCCACTGACACCTAGAGGGAAATTTTTTTTTACTCATTTCGGCTGCTAGCAGCTCAGCTGTGACTCAACTAGATACCGAAGAAGAATATGTAGTAATCCTTACATGTAGGACATCACATTTAGTTACTATTAATGGGACACATTTTATTTTAGCTCCGTTACCTTTGCAGCAGCTTTGAGCAGAGCAAATCATGGCAGGCCTCCTCCTCTTTTGTCACCTCTGGCCCGTTATACAGAATGCGGAGCATTGAGCAGGCCAGCACTGACAGTCCCAGCGCAAGGTCTGCCAGAAAGGGGAGACCTCCAGAGACATCTTCTGATGACTCCTGTAAAAAATAAAAAAAGATATACAGGATCTTTAGACTACTTCAAAAAGTTAAAAAAAAAATAAATAAAAATTATATAGAGAGAGATGTTGACGATATTTACATTGTTTGAATTATTACCTGAGCTCTGACAGTGCAGGAGAACCCCCACATGGCTTTATCAGGGGTATTATGTTCACGTCCACTCCTCATCTCAAAAGAAAATGTCACTGTGTCTCCTTCAACCTAAAGCAGAACACAGAGCAAAATGTAGCTCTTCAAACTGTCTATGAACATCTATGAACGAATAATTCATACTTGCTTTTATTACCTTCACAAGGTCTTTGGGCCATCCTGTCCCCAGGACACTGCGACTGCCATAACCCAGAGTGTTTCCTCCATACTCTGCTACTTTACGACTATTGGTGTTGGGACCGGCATAGATAACCAACTATAATAATAGAGAATGTATTTGTTTAAAAAAAATCCACAATGCTATTCTTCAGAAACTGAACAAAAAGATGTCTAAAGGTGAAGTATGATTGTGTCTCCAGCTCGTACACAGGAGGAGTCATTACCTTGTCATAATCATACTGTGATGAGCAGCGAGAATCAAAGCGAAGGTACAGGCACCGGGCTCCTGGGATGTGTACGGTCTCCTTGAATTTGTAATTGTCCCTTACAGGATGCACAGTCTCTACTGTTTTCCCAGCAGCCCATGGAGCAGGGATCTTCAGTCCTGTCAGGAAGCCAGGCTCTTCACGTTCATCAAGAATTCTATGATACAATTAAGTTAGTATTTTAAAAATTGAGCTTAAGACACAGCCGGTGCCATGAAGAAAATCATCTCTTCAAAATATTTATTATGCAGAAACACACTCCCGTAGATGATGAACTGGCTTAATTCTTATGGTGGAATCTAGAAAACTCACTTGTCATCAACAGTGCATGTCTTTGCTCCCTGGCCCAGAGAGCCACCAGCAGGCAGAGACTCTTCAGTAAAAAGCGGAGACTGAGTCTTTAGTAACAAGGCAGTCTGAAAAACAGAGTGGAAAAAAGCAACTTAATAACAGCTGCTTTTTCTACTCAAGGAAATATACAAGAACCATCTCCTCCTTGACTGACAAAACTGACCTGGCTGGTATAGAGCACCAACTGCACCAACTGAGGCATGAGGGCATCAGCGAGGGTGAGGGTCTGCAGGTTTGGGTGCATCAGAGAGGTGAGCAACACCGGCAGCAGGTGCCCAAGCATAGTGGCCTTGGTAATCTGTTCCAAGCCTTTCAACCTTAACAAAATTAAGATAAAAAACCAGTGAAAATTTTAGTTTCATGGTAAGCAGAAAAAAAACAAGATGAGAAGAGGAAAGTCTGGCACAGTGATTCTAAGAACCTGCTAATAAATACCACCTCCCTCACTGTTCCATTTTATTTTAACAACATCAGCATTAACCCTTTACTGACCATGGGCCCACCGGTGGGCCCATTTTACAGGTAAATTTGAAGGGCCGGTCAATAAAGGGTTAATCAGGTTTAGTTAAATCTTCTTTCATGGTGATATAGTACACAAGACCCAACAAAGAGAATTTCATGTCTAGTTTAATTTCTGACAGGTACATTCTGGTCTTACAGTGATACAAACTGGCTTCAAATGTCTTCATGCAATGTTCCAACATAAGTGGTAAGAAGATTTTACAGGAATCAAGCAAAAGTATTTAAAAGTTCACCTGGTTTCTCTGTCAGCTATGTCGCTGTTAATCAGAGCAGTGGTGACCTGCTGTAGGGTTTCCAATACTTCATCACATCCCACCAGGATTTTGGTTGCTAAGGACAGGATGCTGCTTTGCAGCTCCTGAGGATGACACAGAGTAGGCCCACACTTACGTAACACTGCTTCCAAGATTTTCAGTAATTACATTCACTCAATATGTAACTATTAATACATACTCCATGCCAACAGATTAAAAACAAACTCTAGATTGTTCTGTTTCATTGCTGTCATCAGTAACCTTGAGTATGAACACACCGTTTTTCAACAAATAATAAATGACATCACAAAAAACTGCACTGGGCACAAACTCTTCAGCATTACCCTTAAAGAACTTCAAAAGCCATTGCTTCATTTGGTGTGTTGGTCTCTCACTGACACACACACATACTCCACGTTCAAAAAGGTAGGGGTATTTAAAGGGGATGTTTACCTGTACCTTCATTGTTTCCCCTTGTAGGGAATTGTCACTGTCATCACTATCATCTGGACGGATAAGAATGGTATTACTGAGGAGGTGGTTCTGAACAGCCATGAGGTAGCGCAGACTAGGTGAGACCACCTAGAGAGAAGGGAAACCATCTTAAATTGTATGAATGCAATCTTCCAAGCCATGGTGATCTTAGTCTGGATTGATGGCATTTAAGTGCTGCCGAATTGATATTCATACTGGCACAGTGGAGAGCAGCTTCTGGAAGTCATCTCGGGAGACAGTCTGACATTTGGTGATGAGGAGGCAGGATTCTCGGACTACAGTCTTGAGGATACAATGCAGCAGTTCATCATTCAATCTGTAAAAGAAGACAGATTTCCACAACTTTAAACAAATACAGATCTAAAGAGAAAAGATAGTATTGTTGCCACAAGGCTGCCACTTGCCTATAGTGGTCATCTTCTTCACTTCCAAATCTATTCTTCTGCAACTGTTCTGCCAAATTTGTAAGGATGACATCCCGAAGTTGAGACAATCCACCGTTTCTTTCACCTGAGTATTAAAGGTAAAAAACATACACCATGTGAGAAATAATGAGAATAAAATACAGGAGGTGTCACTTAAATTAAAGCCTGAGCTGCCAATCACCTTCGGTTAGAACCAGTTTCAGTAGTTTGTTGAGTTCAGCCTCCCCCTGATACAAAATATTGAGGCCTGAGCTACAGAGAAGAGGTAAAAAAAAGAAGAAAAAAGAAGGTTCATTAAAATGAAATCATGATCACAAGTCCAACCATTACTTCTGTCTTTGAGTAATTATAACTTACCTAATGGCCAAGCAGACTTCTCTCTGAATTTCTGTTCCTATCTGGTCCACTGGAGCCATGAGCAGCTGCCACAGGAGGAGTCCTGCACGGCGCACACTCTCCCTATTCTGCTCTGACTGAGGATTGAAAAACCTAAACACTACCTGTAAATGGTAGAACAGATACACAAGAACGTTAGAATCACACAGAAAAAGCTAAAGGTTTTTTGGCAAAATTCAGCTGCACTCAAAAATCACCTGAAACACAACTAAGATACAGCGGATGATGCAGGTGTCACCATTGACCATGGCCTTTTCCATAATGTCACAGATGCTGCTGAAGTGACGGGCCTCAATGGGGTGTTGTTTTCCCAGTAAGGCCCCCAAGGGCAAACTGTTGCTGCTGGCTGCCAGCAAGTTGAGCTGGTGGATACACATAGCACCTACATGATGAAGCAGCTGGTTGATCACCTCGCCAGTGGCCACAGTCTCCTCTGTTAAAGGACAAATTATGCAGATCTGTCACTTTTATGATTTAATCTTATAAAACAAGCCACTTGTTGTTTACATCACCTACCTTTGGGTTCTTTGATGACGTGGCTGACACCGAGTCTATGGCACACATGATGAAAGGCTTGGTTCCCAGGGTTGCACCACTGATCTATGTAATCACTGGAGCAGGTCCAGATCAAGTTGTTCAGTGCATCATAACACGCTCCTTCAAAGAATGCAGAAGTAAATGTCAGTTATGTAGCGCGTGACTATTTGCCGCACGTAAGTAGAAGTAAAATGTGACAAGTTTTCAGCTCACCTAGCCCTGCCACCTGGGCTCCCCTGCCTAAAGAACTGCCAGGAGCATCAATGAGGTCTGCGCGACTGCTGAACTGACCATCAGCCAGGTTAAAGACCAGACTGGAGGCCAAAACTGAACGAAAAACATAAGAGCTATAGTTAATAAACTCATGACTCAAATTATGATACAAAGCAGTGGGGGGTGGGGCATTCCCAAAATTCTCATTAACCATTAACATTAACTCATTAACCCATCAAGATGTTACTATTTTAAATGCTGTGTATTCACCAGCAATTAGCCACCGTCATAAATGATGATTAATACTTATTTGGAACATCAGATTTAATCAGATTTATAGAGGCAGCTAGTAAGCTTAGTGTCCGACTTTCTAAAATTAAAAATAAAATAAATAAAAAGTAACAAAAAAACAAGTGACAAAAAAACTCAACATAATCAGGATTTAGCAGTGAGCCTGTGCATGTGTTTGCATGCGCTTACTTTTAAGTGAGGAGAGGCTGCTGGTACCTCCAAATAAGGAGCGTGTGGCAGAGCTCCCAGATACACCAGGAGGTGAAACCAGCATTACCAGATAGGTGCCACAAACATACATCGGGGTCCTTCTCAGAGTCTTTAGAGGGAGTCCACAGCTAGTATTGACCGCTACAAAAGGATTCAACAAAATATTTTAAAAACCACATCATCCAAATGAATCACAGCATGTATGAACTTTGGATATTTATAGTTTCTCTACCATTACCAGACTGCTCCTCTTTGACAGTGTTGGTGATTGCAGAGCCTGTGAGAGCAGCCAATGTGGCAGAATGGGAGGCCCGGAAGCGTGACATTCGACTTAAGAGAAGTTCATTCAAGCACTTGGAGGACTCGCCTTCTTTGCGAGTAAGGATAACCCTCTCCTGCAGGATGTCTGCGACACACAACCCTGTCTGTGTCTGCACCATGTATAGGAGAGAGAAGACATCAAAGATTTAGTGAAGACACAGACGAAATAAATACTGCTGAGTCTATACTGCAGGGCAAGAGATACTCACCGACAAGTGAAAGACATCCATGAAGACAGAGTGGCCTTTCTGTGTTTTCTCATTGAGGCTGGCTGGGGACCACACCCAGTACAGATAGGTTCCGTCTGAGCAGAGGTGCAGTGTGGTCATGCTGCTGCCCACGGGGAAGTGATGGGCTGGCATGGGCACAATCTGGCACACCTGAAGATAAAAGAGTGAAAATTAGCCTTAGTTATTAGCTATACTTGAATTTTGAGATACCAAATTAAACAGTATCCCTCTGTGTCCTTTGTACCTGCGCTGAATAAAGAGAAACATTCTCCCACTAAGAACTTTATGATCTGTTGAGATTATACATCCCATCTACAGAATTTACAGAATAAGTCCACACACATCTTAGAATAGAGTAATGAAAGTAGACAGTACCTGGAGGGTGAATGGGTCAATGACCTGGCACAGCTGATGTGGCTTGGCATCAAAGGATGAGGGACGGTGGAGGAGGCGGCCGCAGCTGAACACAACCCAGCCAGGCTCCAACTCTTCATTTCGACAATACACAAATCCCCTATACAAACACACAGCATTGATTTCTTTGGTCTGCATTTGGAGTTTATTCCAAGTCATACTAAAGATGCTCAGGCAGCTCACTAAAACATTTTGTTGGTTTATTGTTTAATTTGTCACTCAACTGTGAGTTTTTGGTCAAATCCTGTAGTTACCACAAATTAAATCAAACCTTACAATCAATAAGAATCCAGAAATGTACGGTATGTGTTCATCGTATAAAAACTGACAGTGTGCCTTTCTTCTTTTTACGCAGTCACTTTGCTTTGTTGACCTTAATGAGAGTAGACTTTGACAAGTTATTGACAGCATATTGTCTAACTGTTGGGAAGCTACTTGTCATACTGAGTGTTGCTGTGAATAGCCACAGTAAGAAGAGAAAATGTGAGACGAGCAGCATGGGTTGATCAGCGTCAGTACAAATTCCCATCAGGACACGAGCAGCTTACTGCAACTGTCTCTTTTTGCAAGGCTGCACTCAAAGCATCTGTCTTTAACTCTGCTTTAAATCAAATTCTCAAACGGGAATTTTAGCTTTTTAAGGTAATATTTCTGAGACTGATTAAAAAAAAACCCCAAAGATACTTAAAGCATGCAGTTAGCAATACCCTGGCCTGATGCGTGCTACTTCTTTCATACAAGCTGTTTTGCAAACAATAGCTAGAATTACGACCATTTACGTTGCAGTTGAAATCCAAATATCTGTTTTGTAAGGTCACAGTGTGCTTTGACCTTCAGAAGCTGGCTGACCAATAATGCACGTATACCCTCATAATGTCTCTGGACAAATTCTGAGCTCAATAAGCTCTAAAAAACATCATTTGAGGATCTAGCTTTCTGCAAAGTATGCAATTTGCTACAATATCATTAAAAAAATTAAACCAAATAAATCAATAACATGAGAGAATATAACTATATACAATAGGAAATGTTTTTTAAATGTCTAGGAAATAATGCCTTTCAGTGCACAAGTATTTTTAGTGATTTTTTTTTTTTTTTGCTTCATTCTTTCTTCCCTCTGTTCTCTGAATGCTGAAGAGAGAGGAACGGAGGCTAGAAGTAGTGTCACATTACCTCAATGTCCCATGTAAACCAGAGCCAAGCTTGCTGAGTCCTCTCCCAGAGGAGTTAGTGGTATATAGATATAGCCCATCTGTGGCTAGACAGCGTCCCAGGTCAGTGTCTGCAAAACACAGGCACCAATGGAATTCAGTAGGAGGTAAATGACAGAAACATCAAAGACAGCTGAATAACCTGTAGGGGCAGGGATCAACAAAAGAGTGGACAAAACCAGGCAAGAGAATTAGGATGCAAAAAAAGTGGACCAAGTCTTTGTTTTGTAGATTTTTGCAAATTCAGAAATTGTGATGTCTTCAGAGATCTGATAGAAAAAAGACTTAAAATGGACAGATCAATTTAGCTTGAAAAATAAATGCTCAGATTTGCTTTATGGCTCAATAAAATAGATGTACAGTATGCCCTGTTCAGCTTCCATCACACGTCAGATAGTCATCTGTGAGACAGCGAGACATCACTCCACTTCCTCTCTTTTATCCACTTAAGATCTTTAGTTTCAACTCAAGACAAAATGTTTTCTCTACATGTGACATCGAATGAAACCCAAAAAGGAACAATGGTCTTTCCACCCTTGATAATTGCTTGGATTTAAGATGCACTTCAAACAAGTTCAGTGAATAAATAAAACAGGAAGGAAGTATTATGATGGCAAGTGAGACAAGGAGCATCTTTTCCACAACTTACATTCCAGAGAACTAAAAACTTTCAACCACGGCTGCATATTATTTATATCTTTTCATTTTGAGTAACACAAAAACTTTTTCTGAAATTGTTTTCTACCTTTACTCTCTGCTCCTCCAGTAGAATTATCCGGTGTGGGCAGCATGTCCTCAAAACCCCAGGAAACACAGTGTTTTCCCCCCAAGAGGCAGGATGGAGACCCCGGGCCTCCTTCCAGGAGCAAAAGTCTTGAACAGGAGAAATATAATGTAGTTATATAGTTATATATGTAGGGGAAGTTATTAGGCATTGTCTTTCAGTTAAATCAAAACAGTATTCCCTCACCTGTACAGTACGTCTGACACAGGGAGGTGGCCCAGATCAGTTTGTTTCTGCAGCAGGTGAACTGTGTGGATGAAGGTCTTCAGGGATCCCCTAGAAATGAGTTTGGCAGATTATTCAAGAGAGCTCAACGTGAAACAAGTGAAAGCTCATTGTTAATCATTCCTGGAGCTGCAAGAGGAATAATAACTTGGCATGAATTATGGGCAGGATCTGATGTAAATTTAAACAATTTAAAAGAGATTATGCCACACTGAGAAATCTTCTTAGGTTTTACAGATTTTACTCAGTCAAGAATTAATTAGCTTATGGACCACAGTCAGGTGTGTGTGTATTTTAATTCTAAAAACAGTCTATGAAATCAACTAAAACCCAATGCTTGTACCAGAGAAAGGGTTAAGCTATGAAATTATCACTCGTATGTTTATAATAACATTTAATAGTGCTACTGGGAGTATTAAAATCAACAACTAAGACAGAGAGACACCATCAATGCAAGCCTCATGAAAGTGAACCCTGCAATGCCATACTATGTAAACATCTAAACAGCTGATATCAACGTCCTGTGCAGTCCATTTGCTTACATAGCCCTCCTATACAGAGAATTTACTAACCAACTCCAGATGAGGTGGAGGGGGGGAGAGAGGGTGGTTAAAGCTGATAGTCCTTTAATTAGCTTCCACTGCTGGGTGAAAAAGCATCAGGGCTAGATAGTTCCCCACAACAAAGAGCTCTCTGCCTCAACAGAGGCTGAACAAAGAGTGGAGAGTTCTGGTTTCGACAAGTCAAGATCAGCTGTCACCAACAGAAGCTTGAGTTCAAGCACAAATACAAAAACTAAACAAACAAGGATATTCTGCTCATCTGTGCTGAAAAACTAAAAAACAAACAAACAAACCAGATTAAAGATTAGCTTCTTCAGATATATTTTTGTGTGCTTGCTTCTGTTCTTTGCACGCAAGAATACATGAATATGTCTGACAAGTTGAAAGGGTAAGGGTAACGGTGCAATTTACAAGCATTATTTGGGTCCACCTGTCCCCTCAAAGGAAAGGTCACTTTAAATCATAATAAAGTTGCTCTAAGTTATCACATTTAGCCTATGATATAATATTTCTGTGTTTATGTGTGTTGAGGTGAGCAGTTTTTTCTAGGATAACAATGCCTCCACATCAATAGGGCACAAAGGAACACTGCATGAAAGTATGTAAATTATATGAGTCAGAAGTTTTACCAGATCTCAATTCAAATGAACACCTGTGGGAGATTATGAACCAGAATGTAAGACAGAGCTCTCCACTATCCAATCAAAACACCAAACAAGGTAAAGTCTTGATATATTCTCGAAGAGTTCTAGAGAATTAACAAGGCACAATGAAGAGCAAAACAGCTTCATTAAAGCTGTTTTCCTGAACGTTTCTAGACAATACCTGATGTGAGTACATGTAGAACTATCCATTAAAATGTCTTTTACATTTTATCTCGCTTGTACAAACTCTGCGTGAAGTTTACTGAAACTGATGTGGACATATGTGAGAATAGTGCAGGTAAAAATCTGGTAAATTTAAAGTCAATCGCCCTATGTCCTGCTTTCTGCATGCTATTCTCAGGCAGAACCCTCACCTAAACCAAACATCAGTATTTAGAAAGCAGCTGCCACGAATTATCTCCTACACACAAGGGACCCCCTGTGCTGCCTAATGAAGTTAATAACAATGACTGACAGCAAGAAGAAAAAGAAGTATTGTTTTCCAACAGCACTACTATCTTACATCAACAGAGTGTAGTTCTGACTACAAGTTCATGGAGCCAAAAAGTCTGTTCATATCCATAAGCTTAAAATCAAACCAAAATCTCAACTACTTCTTTATCTTACATTACAAATATCAAAGCAAGATTACCACAGTGCGTTGTGTGGTTCTTAAGAAAAAAAGTTACTAATTTAATGTTACTGCCACTTAAGATGAGTATTGTTTTTTCTAGATAGCTTATTTTCACAGGTTTCGCATTTCAATGAGATCTTGTATGTAATCATTCAGTGAATACCATTAGTACAGGACACTGTCTACAAGAAAAAAAAGAATGATCCTAAGAAGGATGCAGGTAGAACAGCAAGGAAGAGCGGATGGTCTCACCTGGCACAGGCAAGTGCCACGAGTGCAGCAGCAGCGTTTTCCCTCTGTCTGTGCGTTTGTAGGATCTGGGGCTGAGTCTGTCCATGCACTGGGCCTGACTCCTGGGCACCATCTTCTAGCCAGGAGCATAGCAGTCCCTCCAGGCCATTGAGGCAGTCAGCGGGCTCTTTACTAAGGCTCAGCGGCTGGCAGTCCCGGAGGCAAGCTAGCAGTACCTCTGCTGTGACACCGCAGAGTGCTGGGTCACTGCGAGTTTGGGACTGTAAAAGGGGAAAGACCAGCAACAGGCCGACACGGGAAGTGAAGGGCGCCTGCTCGGGTTGCTGGAGCAGACCTTGTCTTTTGAGCAAGGCCAAGGTCTCCTCATCAGCCCCTCCAGTCCCTTCTCGCTCCTGCTGCTCCTCCAGGGCCAGCTGCCGCTGCGCCCCCCACAGGCCACGTAGGGCATTGAGACGGTACTCCAGCAGACGGGCATATGCATTGCTCTGATTCCCACAGACAGCACGCAGACGCTCAGCAAGCTCTACCGGATTCTTGGTCTCAAATGTTAGAATCTATAGGGCAGAGGTAGTGGGAGAGAGGAAAAAAAATCAGGTATTAAACTGTTAACTTTTTTCTTGACCATTTTAGAAAACACTAAACAGTGTATTATTTAGAGATGGGAGACAGTCTTTTGTTTCCTGGCAATGCTGGCTACAAACAAACGAAATCTTCCTTATCAGCAGAAATATTTAATCAGAATACAGAAAAGACACTATGGAAGAAAAGAGGAGAGCAGTGAAGAATTTTATTCTTACTGATGTAAATTTAAATAACACAGCTGTGTTAGACACAAGCGGCATTCAAATTTTACTGGCGAAAAACTAAGAATTATTTGCAAAAACAGCAAGATGTTAAAATCTTTTTCAATTTGGCAACTTTATAAAAAATACAATAAGAAAAATCATGTTCTTATGTAAAACACCGCCATTCAAAAGTGGGGTATATACATGACTTATAAAATACGTTTGGTTTATAAGGATCTGATCATAAAGCATTTCCATAGTTAGCTATGAATCATTTCCACAGAAGGAGCTCTTGTTTTTCCAGTTCTTTGGACTACGCAGTAATGGTCAGAGATAGCAAAGCACGTATCCTATCACAAGTGAAACAATGTGCCTCATGTGCACTTAGGCAGCATTTCAGATATTGATTACACATGAATCATGGACTAGAAAAAAATCCATTATAGCATTTAGCAGGCACAATTTGTATTGATTCAATTTCAGAAACGCTGCTTATGTTACAGTAACACCCCATAGCTGGATGCTGGGCCTTCTCCACCTTGCTCTGCAAAAACTGCTGCAAGTGGATAAAAATAGTCAGCATCACAACACCTACGATAACAGCACTGAATGACCGAGCCAGTCTTAAAACTGGACACAGGCCTTAAATGTGGAGGATCTGAATGTTACCAAGAATAAATAAACAAACAAACTGAGAGCCTAACAATGACGCAAGAATGTCTTCTTATTTTATGTTTTAGTACCATTTAGTGGGACTACCCACTATAAATACCAAGTTCGCATTACTACATATAGCTCATCTATTTTGGCTTTGCTTGATAAAACACAGGTTTTAGCATTTTATGTTAAGGACGAATCACGCTATACATTATGTAACCATACTCTTTTTTTCAATATCAGTGCTCCTAATTCATAATTAATATGGAAGTTGAAGAATTTATTACCATAAAATGTCCAACATCATAAGAAACCCTGCTGTAGGTCATTATGATTGGTTCTTTTACAGTAAAGTAAAGTTTTGCTTCGAAGCTTTACTGAGTCCTCAGTTTAAGCATTCTACTCTTACAAACATTTTCCAAACTGGAATCCTGAGAACTCAGTAGCAAAGAAAGGCCCTGGAGCTGTTGTGTTTCTAACACAGGCACCTCTAGTGTTAAGAACATGGTGTGTGGAACTGTGCTAATAAACTGGTTCTTCCACTATACAGAGACTATTCTGTATTTGAAAAGTTTTGGTGCCTACCAAGGCAGTGCCTACCCAAAAACCAGGTGATCAAGGATAAACTGGTAATGCAGCTATTTGGGACATAGTTTGAACTAACAGAAAACATAAAAGCTGCATGTAAAGATTCATGAGTTTGATTTGGTGGCCTTTCCTCATATAAGCCAAGCCCATTGTGACTGTAATTAAACATGCACAAAAACAACCTGTTTTGTGGCTATTAGTACAAGAATAAGGATTATAACATCATATAAACAAACATTCAGTTTATTGATCTTATTTTTTTTAGATCCAAAAGATTTAAGGAAATTGGAAACATACATTTTAATTAAAATGTTATAGATAGATAGATAGATAGATAGATAGATAGATAGATAGATAGATAGATGTAAAACTGATATTTTGTAAGAATAGTGCAGATTGCAATAATAAATATGTACACTATAAAGCTAAGAAAAACAGCTGCATTAAGGTGTAACACAGAAATATGCTTTAAAGCATCTGTAAGTGAAAGTCTTGAAATGCAGCTGACTGATTGCAAGTATGAACTCTTGTAAAGGTTAAGTTCAGCACACAATTCATAACTTAACTATTCCCACTTTATCATGAAGTTTGCTTGTTTAAAGCGAGTAACCATCACTGTCTGTTAGTCTACTACTCATCAAAGGGCAACTCCGAGCACAAATTAGACCCCAGCTCATGAACATGTGACATGAAGACTGCCGCAAATATTCTCCACGGTCTGGTGGATCCTGCTAGATTCAAAACAAGGCACAGTAGGGAAATATCGAGTATGTAAATATGCGGTGTTAGCTCGTTGTTTCCATCAGCATCACTGTAAAGTTTCTGGTCATCTAACAACATCGATTCCTCCGGTTATGGGATGGGACTTTCAAAATAAAAGTCTTTTTAAAAGCTTAAACATTTGGTAAACAATAAAGTCTGCAAAACATAGCTTGCTTTGTGCTCGGAGAACAAGATTCAGAGCAGGGGAGACGAGAACTGTTTTCCCCTGCGTTTGACAATGACCATAAAAAACACTTCTCAATGAAAGAGTAGCTATGTCACCTTTACGTAGACTAAATCTGTTTACTATGCACTAAATAAGCCAAGATCTAGTCAGGAAAAATAAAGGCATACATACATGTGTTTAAGTGAAAAAAAGTAGGAGCTGTGTAGGTTGATACCTGAAGTTCACCTCTAATTGACATATTAGCTCAACACTGAGTACAATATTAAGTGCCAAATCAATATGACTTCCACGTTAATATACTAGAAGAAAGACACTACGTAACATTAGAGATTTTAAAAATGAAATTTGCCATGTTTGTAATAGGACTAAGTTATATTTTGAAGGAAGGGGCAGGAAATGAGTTGACAAGGCTCTCGGTTACCCTGATGGTAAATTTAGCAGGACAGGAAACTTGCAAACGTCTGCGCTACCGTTATTACGGAGGGTGTGTTGCAGGTGACAGTCAAAACTAATTCTTACATTAAATAAACAAAAAGACACACTGATCTCAACGATATATACAAATGTTCCTGTATACAGCTCTTTATGTATGTTTGTGTGTGTGTCTCTCTGTGTGAGAGAAACTGAGCAGGAAAAAAGAGCGATGGCTTTTACCCACCTCTTGCTCGGTGTCCCCCTGCTCCGATACTCCAATTTCACTGGGCAGTTCGGCCAGATCTGTGACCCGAATGAGACCGTCGTGGAGAAAAATGGTCTCCTCCTTCACCGAAAGCCACTGGGACGAATCCACAGCCCCGGAGCCCATCGCTCTCTCCTCCGACAGCGTAGCCAAAGGGGTCGAACATTAAAAATTCAGTGACAGAACGACAGAAACGCCCTAGCTAGCCTGATAGCGACTCACAATAACATACAGCCGTCAGCGCCGAGGTCTTATCTGATGGTAGTGTTTGACAAGGGAGACAAGCTAACTTGACGAGTGCCAGTCAGCGGGCGAGCTGTAGTGGCAGGTGTTCTTTACATTACATGGGTGCTCTGGTCATGCTAACAGCGGCTGCTAGCTGTCTGGCTCAGTTAGCTGAAGCGGAGCTAACTTACCGTACGGTATCGTTATAGCGTTACCGAGCAGAGTGGGCGTGACAGCCGTGCTAAATCCGTTATTGCGTCGCACCGTCTAAACGACAGTCTTTTCAAGACGCAAAGTGAACCTGTAGTACTCTCATTTCACGGCTACAACCCGACTGCAAGCAGCTCTGCTAATGGCCCGGTATCTGTCAGTGCCTGGAGAAGATAATGAGAGTCACCAAGCTGTCAGTGCGACGCCATGTTTCCAAGGCCAACTAACCGCTCCCAGAATGCACCGCGTGCTAGAATAAAAGCTGTCAAAAGTCATTTATTTTGGTATCTAAAACCACATCTTATCACAGCTGTGAAATGACAAAGGCACATTTATTATATAATTTAAAGAGCTTTAAAAAAATTCAATGTATTATTATTATTATTATTATTATTAGTGCCATCTGCCTCTATCACACCCTAACCCTAACATCCTCCTCTGTCACACCAACCTTTTGAATGTGCTCTTTCACTACATCCATGAACTTTCTCTGTGGTCTTCCTGTTTTCCTCCTGCCTGGCTGGAGACAACAAACTTTGTCCAGTATAGCTGCTAGCCCTCCTCTGCACATGTCCAAACCATGTCAGATTTGCCTCTTTGTCTCCAGACCTCCCAATCTAAGCTGTCCCTCTAAGACAGTCTTAACATTTCAGCTCAGCCTTCTTTCTTTTTGTCAGTGCCACTGTTTCCAAACCATACCTCATAGCAGGTCTCACTGCCATCTTGTAAACCTTCCCCTTTACTCTTGCTGCTATCCTTCTGTCACAAACCACCCCTGAACCAGCCTGAACCAGCTCCACTCTCTTCTTGACCCTAGGTATTTAAACTTGTCCACCTTCACTAGCTCCTCGTAGCTTCA
Organism: Pelmatolapia mariae; assembly: GCF_036321145.2. NCBI lineage: Eukaryota > Metazoa > Chordata > Actinopteri > Cichliformes > Cichlidae > Pelmatolapia > Pelmatolapia mariae. Next base: position 17,023,687 of record NC_086237.1, on the reverse strand, counting down.
CTGTTATACCTGACTCCATCTCATTCATAGACATGCATTCTGTCTTGTTTCTACTGACTTTTATTCCTCTAAAGAAAGAGCCAGTGGCTGAATATTCAAGCACTTAATTTTTTTGATTTACAGCTGCTGCATGCGGGAAGGCAAATCAGCTGTTATTCTTTCTAAGGAAGTTGTGAACTTTTAATGCAGACATGACAATAATTAAAATGTTTAAATCTTCCTTTATTGACTCAATGCTTTTCCTTGACTTGCTGGGTTTGTAGCTTTAATCTTTATCTCTTTATTCTAGTTTTTTCCCTCACTGAGTCATACAATACACAGTGCAGACGACAGAGTGAATTTAAAATCAATTCAAAATCAAACAGAAACAATAAAATGATTTAATTATGTTTTCATTCCACAATCCAATCATTTGCAAGTCCACATGCAAACACTAACTTACATTTATAAGAATGTAATTACATTTATAAGGCCATACTTTGCTAGTCGAGGGCCTGACGTCTTAAAATGCTGCAATTTTCCACCATCAGGGAGAAAGAGCAAAGCCTGCATGAAATCTAAAGCTTATAACATTTATTGTTACTGCACATAGCAGCTTATTCTACAGTCATCTGAACCGTGCCATAATATCAGCTCCGCTTTCTAGCCTCAGGCATCGCTTATAAAGGCGAACAGGAATCCCTCTTTTTCTGTCACTGCCTGAAATTCGCACCCCAGCAGAGTCTTTTTCCTCTATCTTCTTAAGCACTTGATGTAGGTCAGAGGCTTTAGTGAAGCCTCTAGAACAGCTAGGGAAAAAAAGACATAAAAATATCAGCAAGAGAACTCAGCACATTAATCTGTTACAGGCAAACTGAGTGAACATATTAGACAAGGGGCTGGTACTGCTTTAACCGAAAAGTGTTAGAGATTAATGCGAATAAGCATATTGGAGCTTAAAACCTTTTTTTGCCGTGGCATTTTTCCTCGTTTGGCAGTGTAAAGCAATGCTGAGAGACAAAATCCAGCATGAGAGAATGCAGAATGCTGGGCCGCTTGAGGCTTTCAATCTGAACAGCCAAGCTGTAAAATTGACAAAAAGGACAAGTGACAAGTTAATTCTTGTATGTAAGGCAATAAGATCACTTGTAGGAAACCAGTTAGACATACAGTAGAGCAAGAAAAATTTCAGAAAGGGAATAATATCATTTATATCTCTCCACGTGTGATCTCAGAGATATAGGTAAAAAAAAAAAACATTTAATTTTTATAGAATAAATAGTGATGAAGAAAAATACTGTAGTCCTACCATGTAGTAGGCAGCAAAGTTCATAATCCAATATAAACATATCAAATATCATATTAAAACCATGAATGTATGCACACTGTGCCTTATTCTAGCAAGAAATGACATACTTCGATCCAGGCATGCTTTTATTGTATTGGCAATGTGTTTGGGATTATCGTCATGATGACAAATGAAGACATTACCAATCAGATGCTTTCCAGATAGTACTGCATGGCAGATCAAATTCTGTCCATACTTTTCGGTGTTTATGATTTCATGAATTAACCTCCATGTGGAAATATGTTGAGTTTTGGCGAAAAGTGCTTTGGTAATCACCTTGTTGGTGTGAAAATGCTTTTTTAGTCCTGTTAAACTGGGTTATCTTTGATGCTTTTCATTAATAGAAATGGGAAAAATGTTTTTCACAAGTGGTCTAAAGATACCACTTAAAATTGATTCTTTGCTAAGTGTTCTGTTATGTGTAGTCACAACACTTGCTCAAAAGTATTCTTTAAGACCATTTAAAAAAAATTAAAAGAAAGTTTGATTCCTTGGCACAAAACAAAAAGAAATAAGCGGTGGCTCAAGACTGTTCCACAGTAGGTATTTTTTGGCTGCTCCCTTGCCACATGATGTCACCCACATTGGGTAGGATTCCCTTCCTGGCGTTGTTTATTTATAAACTAAAAGTTAAACCATAATCTTTTAGTTTATAAATAAACAAATACTTGGTATTGGAAAATATGCATCTTACAGTGTGCCATCCCTCCTGCCATCACAGAAAATGTGGACTCTGATGGAGACAGAGTCACGGTTATTTCCTGTATTGCAACAACAATGCAGTACTTATTTTGGATGGTTTCCTATTTTACCCAATATTATAGTTCCACTAGTCTTTAATGATACCGCTGCTACAGTCATTAGATTATCGGGGTGATTTCGGTTGAATTAATTCACAGCTGTGTAAGGCTCATATTTCCTTAACCTCATTTGACTGTGTCGTAACACTATTTCCAGGGATAAGATTACTGGTGTATTAAATAAAACAATCGTGAATGAAGTAATTCCCAAGCTGTGAAGCTAGGATTACTTTTTAATGTGTTGACATCGTAAATTTTTTTCATGATTATTTATCTGTTCTACAGCCATAAACAGCAGCAGAACAGGGGGCAATCTTATTAAGGGGCAATTTGGTTAAACTCAGTACCTCCTTAAATTTCATGCCTTTATCACCTCCTGCTCCCGCCTGGACCACTGAAATGCTGTCCTAGCTCGTCTGCCTATTTGAGCCATGTTCAGAACTCCCACATCACCCCCACCCTCATGTGCCTCCACTGGCTCCCAGTCAAGTCCTACAGCTCGTAGAAGAAATCCTACTCCTCACCTACGTCCTAGTTTTTAACTTCTGTGTGTAAAGTGACCTTCGGTTTCTTGAAAGGCACAATATAAATCAGATTTATAATTATTATTATTTAATCATTAATAAACCTTTATTAAAAAACACATTGTCCAGTCTTTGATCGGGGCAGCTAACTTCCTTTGTAAAATAGGCCGCCTGAATATAGACACTGAGAATGTTGCATAGGTGTATAACATACAATTATGTGAACATACAACATGCAAAACATAATGCAACACTTATGTCATATAAATAAAATTGTTACCGGCTGGTGCAGTCACAGTGATAGGTGGTCTTTGACTCCATGTTCTGGAGGCCATATTTTTTTTTCAAAGGAGGGATTTTGAATTTACAGTAGTCCAGATGTTTGAGGCTTTCACACAGGAGCTGGCTATCTATAGGAGCAAAAATATATATGTACATATATATTTATGAGTGTACTCAGATTTCTTTACAGAACTGGGTATATTTGCTGGTTACTGATGCTGCTATTTTCTAGTAAAGGTTAGCCCTCTTTTTTGGCATTTGTAATTTGTAGTCAGCAACAATGACGATTAGCATTCTGTCCCATAGGTAACGACAGCTAATAACACAGCTAAGAAGCCTGGTAATTATTAATAGAATAATATCCTAACTTCCTCTTTAAATACATAAATTTCTCTGTTAAGCTACAATCAAACTGCTCATGTGGAAAACTAACTGATATACTAACAAATAAAAATAGCCTTGACAGTCATTTAACTCACTACCTTGCATACTTTCTAACCTCCCCTCTTGAGTATATTTTTGTAATTAATAACTCATTCCCATTAATATTACAATTAAAATTAAATATAATAATTTGGATTGATCCAGAAGAACATGAATGTTTCCAACCAAAGTGACAAATGACTGATTTTAAAAGCATCTAAAATACTAAATTGCATTTCAGATGCTCAAAATTAAAGAAAGAGGAAAATCAATGGCTTAACTTGCAGCTATAGCCCTCTCAGCAGCTGTGTGCACTCACCTGTTATCTTATGCAACATTTTACTTTGTTTAAGGCTTCTCTCCGTATGGGTGCTTTGGGCTGTGGTGCTACCTGTGAGGCCCTGGTTTGAGTTATTCATTAGCAGATAGGCGTGCACCTGCTTTTGTGGCTCATCATCCTTATTAAGCAGGGCTGCTGTCTTTAGTTTTGCTGCAATGGGTGTTGCAAAAGTAGCCGTTATCAAAGTGTTTGATGTGAGAGTATTTGTTGTCTTTTTAATACCCAACGTCTCCAGTGTAGTCACTTTGATTGGTAATCTGTCCGTAGTTGTTTTCATATGAGATTTTGTTTCTCGTTCCAAACAGCTTTTACAGCCTGACTG